>NW_024426119.1:6194961-6471507 GCF_017311325.1 Ursus maritimus | reverse complement strand
GGACTCCATCCCAGGACCCTGGGATCATGACCTGAGCCAAAGGCAGATGCTAAACTGACTGAGCCATCCAGGCGCCCCTTGGGCCTGTTTTCAGGTGCCCACTGGCTTCCGTTTTCTCCAGGCAAGGGCTAAAGAAGCAACATCAGTGATCACAATGCATTTTTATTGCAGTAGCTGATGTTAATGTTGCAGGAATTTAAAACTGTCACAGAGATGGATTTCATGTAAATGCTGTTGGAAAGGTTACAGCAACGAGGAAGAAAGAGTAGGTGAAGTGTGTGCGCATATGCCGTGAGTGTTTTGGCTTCCCCCCAGCTCTGTGCCGTGGTCACCCTGTGGGTGTGCTGCCCCGCTCTGCCGTGCTCTCTGCTGAACATCCAGGACCCTTTGCAGGAGAGCAGGACCTTCCAGTGGCTAGCTCGTGGGGTTTAGAGAGAGGAGCATTTGGATTGTGAAGGACTCCCCAGAGCCAGCAGCTGCCAAGCCTTTCTCACCTATCTTCCTGGGTGGTCCCCGTTTCCTGAGGTTTTCCTAGCTCTTAAGCACGCATGGGTCCTGTGATTACTCAAGCTATGGAAACCTCTTAGTACTTTTCCAGAAGTGTGCCCCCCTCAGTGTCCTTTACTGAATAGTGAGTGGATTTTTCGAAAAGTGACTCTCCATGTCTGTAGCCAGTATCCTTCACTGCCTCGTCTCCTGCTCTGCTTTCACTTGCTCAGATGGGATGTGTCTTGGACCAGGGTTGTACCACCGTCCTGGGGAGTTGCTTGTTATGGATTGTAGCTTTCCTCTGAGGCATAAGGTTTCCTTCTTTTCCCTCTCCTGCCACTCTGTCCTCCCTCTCATCCAGCATGCAGTGAAGCAGGCACCCCAGTGCAAGGCATACTGAACTCTCTTGGGGATGTTTTCCCCCACAGACGCAGTGAACGTGACCTGGGAGACAGAGCACTGAAGTAGGAGGGTCTGGCTGACCCAAGTGGATCGGTTACTGAGCTGGCGGACTAGAGCAGTGTTCAACCCCAAACTGGCTGGATCACCTTCCAGAAATGTTACAGTAATCTACTCTGAAAAGTATATGCCCCACCTGTGGTGCCTCATCCATGAAGCACAGGCACTGGGCACAAGGACTGCTTGTTCTGGGTCTTCATAGAATGTGTCTCCCAGTGATTGGCAAAAATCAGTGAGAAGTGATAGCACCTGCTGCAGGAGGGCATTTTGGAAGAAGAGGTCCTATATGCATTGCTGGTGGAAAGGAGAAATCAGTATCCCAAAGAAAAATACCAGGAAATAAGCACAGAGGAACAATATTTAATTGCAATATTGTTTAAAATGGTAAAAACCCGTAAGTCAAGTGAATGCCCATTTTGAAGACAAAGGCTGAATAAACTATGATATATTCATACATGGGACACCTGGGTGGCTCAGTTGGTTAAGCGTCTGCCTTCAGCTCAGGTCATGATCCCAGGGTCCTGGGATCGAGTCCCACACTGGGCTCCCTGCTCAGTGGGGAGCCTGCTTCTCCCTCTGCCTGCTGCTCCCCCCTGCTTGTGTGCTTTCTCTCTGACAAATAAATACATAAAATCTTACAATATATTCATACCATAGAACAGGAGGATTTTCCCACTGTGCATTGTATATATATAAAATAAATTATATGTTTACAAAAGAAATAATGACAATGCACCATGTATGTCTGTAAATAGAGTGTATATGTTTATTTATGATTAATGAAATTGGAGAAAGGTATATTCACACTGGTTACTTAAGAAGATGGTGTCCACAAAAAAGAACAGAATTGCAAATGATAAACCATTCACATAAAATTATGTATTTATGCATGAAGAGATGTATTAAAGGTGATGACCAGAATATTAATCATGTTTATCTTGAAGTGTGGGATTTCAGGTAATACTTCTTTCTGCCTATACTTTTCTGAACCATTTGAATTTGTAACTGAATATGTGTTAGTTAAAAAAAAAACAACTCAGAAATAAGCTAAGACTATTTTGAAAAGGCAGAGAGGTTAGAAGAAGGAGATGCAGAGCTTGTGATGTGTAACTTACAATTGTACTTCTAGGCTCCTCTCAAATTTGGAGTCCAAATGACTAGTAAGCATAGAACTAGTGAGATACGATCTCCTGTGTTCATTCATTTTTCCATATATTTTTTCAGTCAACAAATACATATTTAGCATTTAAAAAAAAAGATTTTATTTATTTAAGAGAAAGAAAGTCAGCGATAGAGATGGTGAGAGAGACAGCACAAGAGGGGAGAAGAGGGAGAAGATGGCTCCCTGCTCAGTGATCAGGGCTTGACGTGGGACTCGATCCCAGGACCCCAGGATCATGACCTGAGCCAAAGGCAGACGCTTCACCGACTGAGCCACCAGGTGCCCCTATGTTTAGCATATGATTTCTAGGTACTGCTCTGAGCACTGGGGCTATAGTGGTAGGAATATATAATAATAATATATAATAGAGTTGCAGTCCCTGCCCTCATCAAGTTTGTGATTTAGTGGAGTTTGGCGCATATGGTTGACTAGTTCCCCGTGCAATAGGTGCTGCAAACAAGAAGTGATACACATAGTGAGAAATACCCAGAGGGTCTGCTTTAGATCAGAGGTGGTAGTGGTGAGGGAAGGTTTTATTAAAGCAGACTTGAAAAATGAGGTCAGCTTGCAGAAGATGAGGTGGAAGGCAGAAGGACAATCCCATGAAGTCCCCCAGGCAGAGGGGAGTTTGAAGTTTCAGGGATTCAAGAGAAAGTCCGTACTCCTCCTCTAGGGGGCAGTTTTGACTCAAAGTCGTCGTCTTGTATCACCTTGCGGTTAAATAACAAGGGACAGCAAAGGGGTGGCTTTTCTGATTCCCACAAGAATAGTGGTGGGGCAGGCTAAATTTTGAGTTCGTCTTTAGGCACAATGGGAGAGCAGTAGAGGTTTCCACGAAGGGGAGTGATGTTCATGATTGCTTTAAAAACGACTATTTTTCCCAGATGGGTAAAACTGGAGGAGGGCGAACTTTGGGAAAGAAGCCCAAAAGTTTGGATTTGGACATGTTATTTTGCGATACTCGTGAGAGTCCTAATGTTGGGTGGACATGTGGCTATCTGGGACTAGGGCTCAGCTAAGAAGTGAGGTGGGGCAGAAGTAGGAGAGCCATTAAAGCTTAGGGAAGATGGTCAGTAGTCTGAGATAGTCTAGGGGGGCAGCTGGCAGGCAGAGGGTTGAGGCTGAGCCCTGATGCGGGAGGGGTAGCCAGGAAGCCAGCAAACGATACTGAGAAGTGGCCAGCGTAGTAGAAGGAAATCCGGGGGAAGTGTTCCCGACCCATGTTACCGCAGCTCCTAGTGTCCACGGCCTTTGAATGACGGGGCCAGTCGTCCGTAAGGTAAAGGTGGATGCTGGGCTGCCATCCCACAGCTCTCGTCTCCAGGGCTAGTGGCCAATATACCTTGACACAGCTTTTATGTTCTCTCAGATAGCCCCTTATCGGGGCAAATCGCGTTTTGCCAGTTGCGTGGCTACCTTTCCTGATTTCCTTAATATAACGACTGTTGGAAAGAAGTCAAGCTGATAAACTTATTTTAAGCACTACTAATTTTGGGGGTTTAGTGTTCGTTCTTCTTCCGAGAAAGTCAAAGAAAGAGGAAACAGTAGATTGACTCTCAGGAGTTAGCAGAGCTGCGTCTAGGGGGAGAATTTAAAGGATTTTGATTTTTTTCTTTTAATGTCTTAAAGAAAAGCGAAAGAATATAACACTCTGAAGAAACATTACTCTGTGGTTGCTCAGTGAGTACTGGGATGCCTTTTGTGACTTCCAGAAATGGCTCATAAATTTATAGTTAGATGATGATCAGGAAAGGAAAGTTTAAAAGTAATGATATTAATGGGGCGCCTGGGTGGCTCAGATGGTTAAGAGTCTGCCTTTGGCTCAGGTGATGCTCTCAGGGTCTGGGATGGAGCACCACATCGGGCTCCCTGCTCAGTGGGGAGTCTGCTTCTCCCTCTCCCTCTGTCCCTCCCCCCTGCTCGTGCTCTCTCACGTCACACTCCCTCTCAAAGAAATAAATAAAATCTTTTAAAAAAATGATATTAACATAACATTAAAGTTGTTTAACTTTATGGATGAGGCACTGTTGGCACTTTTTATACATTTAATTTCATTTAATACGATAGCCCAGCCAGGTAAAATTTATCTTTCCCGTTCTGTAGATGAAGGAAACAAGACAGAGTCTATGCAATGTGTCTAAATGGTGAACCCAAACACATAGGAGCTTAAAACAAAAATGTGTTATCTCTCAGTTTCTGTAGACCAGGAATGTGGGAGTAACTTAGCTGGGTGTCTCTGGCTGTAGGTCTCTCATAAGGTAACAGCTAGGACATTGGTCAGACTGGCAGTCCCCTGAAGGCTTGAGTGCTGCTAGAGGACCTCCTTCCAGGTTGGCTCACTCACAGGGCTATTGGCAGGAGGCCTCAGTTTCTCACCATGTGGATTTTTCTGTAAGACTGCTTGAGATTCCTTAAGATGTGTCAGCTGGCTTTCCCCAGAACAAGTGATTCAGAAGAGATAAGGACGGAAGTGCCAGAGTCTTTTATGAACAAGCCTTGGAAGTCTTACTGTCATTTCTGCTATTGTCTGATTGTTTTTACACAAGTTGGCCCTGTTCATTGTGGAAGAAGTCTACACAAGGATGTGAATATTAGGAGGTAGGGATCATTGGCCATCTTGGGAGCTGCTTGCCATAGGGGGCCTTAGGATACTGCTTTTCCCAGAAGACTTAGCAATTAGCAAAAATATCTTTTCTCTCTACAAAACTTACATAGTCTTACCTGGAAACAAGGAAAGTGTTGATGACTCTCCCAGGTTCCTTCCATCTGTATGACTATATAAGGTCTATTTGGTGTTGTAAATTACCTTCTTACTCCTGTTAAAGAGTTTCAGAGTTCTTCGTTAGAAAAATGATAATTTTATTTTATTTTTCTTACTTACTTAATTGAAGTATAATTAACATACGGTGCTATCTTAGTTTCAGGTGTACAATATAATGATTCAGCAATTCAGTACATTACTCAGTGCTCATCATCACAAGTATAGTCACCGTCTGTCACCAAGCAACATTATTACCATGTTACAGACCATATTCCATATGCTGTACTTTTCGTCTCTGTGACTCATTTATTTTGTCACTGGAAGTTTGTACCTCTTAATCACTTTTATCTATTTCACCCATCCCTCTACCCATATTCCCTCTGGCAACCACCCGTTTGTTCTCTGTATTTAAAAGTCTTTTTTTGTCTCTTTTTTCCCCTCGTTCCTTTGTTTTAAGTTCTTTTTTTTTAAAATTAAGATTTATTTATTTATTTATTTGACAGAGAGACAGCCAGCGAGAGAGAGAACACAAGCAGGGGGAGTGGGAGAGGAAGCAGCAGGCTCCCAGTGGAGGAGCCCGATGCGGGGCTTGATCCAAGGACCCTGGAATCACACCCTGAGCCGAAGGCAGACGCTTAACGACTGAGCCACCCAGGCACCCCTGTTTCTTAAGTTTTACATATGAGTGAGATCATATGATATTTGTTTTTATGTGTCTGACTTATTTCACTTAGCATTTTATCCTCTGGGTCCATCCATGCTGCAGAAGGAAAGATCTCATTCTTTTTTATGGCTAACATTCCATTGTATGTATGCCACATCTTCTTTATCTGTTCATCTGTGGGTGAATACCGGCATTGCTTCCATATCTTGTCTATTGTAAATGCTGCAGTAAACATAGGGGTGCATGTATCTTTTTGAATTAGTGTTTTTCTTTTCTCTGGGTAAATACCCAGTAGTGGACTTACTGAATCATATGGTAGTTCTATTTTTAATTTTTTGAGGAACCTCTATACTGTTTTCTGCAGTGACTGCAACAATTTGCATTCCCACCAACTGTGTACTTTTCTCCACATCCTCATCAACACTTGTTATTTCTTGTCTTTTTTATTTTAGTTGTTCTGACAGATGTGAGGTGATATCTCATTGTGGTTTTGGTTTGCATTTCCCTGATAATGAGTGATGTTGAGCATCTTTCCATGTGTCTGTTGGCTATTGGGATGATTCGTGGGTTTTTTGGTGTTGAGTTGTTTAAGTTCTTTATATATTTTGGATGTGAACCCCTTATCAGATGTATTATCTGTAAATATCTTCTCCCATTCAGTAGGTTGTTTTTCATTTTATTGATGGTTTCCTTTGCTGTGCAGAAGCTGTTTATTTTGATGTAGTCCTAATAGTTTATTTTTGTTTTTTCTCACCAGAGGAGACATAGCTAGAAAAATATTCTGTGGTCAGTGTCAGAGAAATTACTACCTATATTTTCTTCTACGACTTTATGTTTTCAGGTCTCACATTTAGGTCTTTAGTCGGTTTTGAGTTTATTTTTGGGCATGGTGTTAGTAAGTGGTCCACTCCCATTCTTTTGCATGTAGCTGTCCAGTTTTCCCAGCACCATTTATTGAAGAGACTGTGTTTTCCCATTGTATATTTTTGCCTCCTTTGTCATAGATTGATTGACCATATAAGCAGTGGGTTCATTTCTGGGCTGTCTATTCTGTTCTATTGATGTATGTGTCTATTTTTGTGTCCATACTATGCTGTTTTGATTATTGCAGTTTTGTACTGTATCCTGAAATCTGGGATTGTGATACCTTCAGCTTTGTCCTTCTTTCTTAGGATTGCTTTGGCTATTTGGGGTCTTTTGTGGTTCCATACAGATTTTAGGATTATTTTTTCTGGTTCTGTGAAAAATGCTATTGGTATGTTGATAAGGATTGCATTGAATGTGTAAATTGCACAGTCTTTGTTTTAATGTGTTTTTTTGTTTGATAGAAGTATTGTTAACCGAACTTTCTTTTTGCTTTAATTGGCATGGTAAATGTTTTTCCAGCCATCCACTTTCAGTCTGCATGTGTCTTTCATTCTGAAGTGAGTCCCTTTTAGGCAGCATATAGATAGGTCTGTCTTTTTTACCTATTTAGTCACCCTGTGTCTTCTGATTGAAACATTTAGTTTATTTACGTTTAAAGTAATTATTGATAGGTCTGTACTTATTGCTATTTTGTTACTTGCTTTATGGTTGTTTTTGTAGTTCTTTTCAGTTCTTTTCTTTTGTAGTTTTTTTTCTTCTCTTGCTCTCTTCCCTTGTGGTTGGATGGCTTTCTTATTGTTATACTTGGATTCCCTCCTCTTTTTTTGAGTGTGTATGTGTTACAGGTTTTTGACTTGTGATTGTCATTAGGTTCATACATAACATCTTATATGTATAGCAGTCTGTATTTAGTTGACTGTTACTTAAGTCTGGACACATTCTAATGGCACTAAATTTTTATTCTTCCTGCCATGTTTTACATATATGATGTCATATTTTACATATTTTACATATATGATGTCATATTTTACATCTTTTTATTTTTGTGGATCCCTTGACTGACTTTTATAGATATGATTATTTCACTGTGTTTATGCTTAAGCTTCCATACTGGTTTTGTAAGTGCTCAAACGACCACCTTTAGTACATGTTTACATTTACCTGTGAAATTTTTTCCTTTCATAATTTTCTTACATTTAGTTACTGTCTTTTCTTTCCACTCAAAGAATTACTTTTAACATTTCTTGTAGAGCTGTTTTCGCAGTGATGAACTCCTTTAACTTTGGTCTGGGGAACTCTTGTCTCTCCTTCTATTCTGAATAATAGCCTTGCTGGGTAGAGTATTCTTGGTTGCAGGTTCTTTCCTTTCAGTACTTTGAATATATCATGCCACTGTTTTCTGGCCCACAAAGTTTCTGCTGAAAAATCAGCTGATAGTTTTATGGCCTTTCTCTTGTATACAACAGTTTTCTTTTCTCTTGCTGCTTTTAAAATTATCTCTTTATCATTGCTTTTTGCCATTTTAATCATGTGTCTTGGTGTGGACTTACTCGGGTTAATTTTGTTGGGGATTCTCTGTGCCTTCTGGATCTGGGTGTCTGTTTCCTTCCTCATATTAGGTAATTTTTCAGTTATTATTACCTCAAATAAATTTTCTGTCCTCTTCTTTCTTTCTTCTCCTCTGGGATCCTTTAAGTGAAAATGTTATTACACTTGATGGTGTCAGTGAGTTTCTTTAACCTATTTTCATTTTTTATTGTTCTTTTTTCTTTTTGATGCTCAGCTTGGTTGCTTTCCATTATCCTGTCTTCCAGACAGCTGATTCATTCTTCTGCATTGTCTTACCTGCTATTGATTCCCTCTAGGGTTGTTTTTTTTTTTTTTTTTTTTTTTTTTTTTTTTAGTTACTGAGTTCTTCATCTCTGACCATTTCTCTTTTATATTTTCTATCTCTTTGCTGAAAGATCCTCCACTCTTTTCCTCAAGTCCAGTGAGTATGACCATTACTTTGAATTCTCTATCAAGCATATGGCTTATGTCCATTTTTTTTTTTTTAGCTCTTCTGTGATTTTGTCCTGTTCTTTCATTTGAGGCATATTTTTCGTCTCCTCATTTTGTCTAACTCTCTGTTTGAATCAGTGACATTGATTGCACTGTGAAAGCCAGTAATTTACAAGCTCGCAGAATGGAAAAATCAATATTTCACAGAATGGAAAAATCTCCCCCCCCCCCGCCTTTTGTTTTATAATGGGAAAATAAGAGGTCATATCTCCTCATTCATCTTAGTGCTTTAAACAAGCTAATAGTATTTCATGCTGATTTTATTTTGAACCAGCAGGAAAATTACATAATAAATAACTCAGTGTTATGCAAATCATTTAGTATTAAAGGGAAAATGCAGGAATTGGAAGCTGATTATGTATGCTCGGATGTTAGAATTCTCCTCTGTTTATCTGTGTCAGTGTGGTCACCATAATTATGACTCTTGGAATCTTAGAACATGATACAAAGCAAAGAAACCTTTTGTCCACTTTTCAGCAATGTGACTAATGAAGATTCAGGCACAGAAGGCCTGGGTTGCCGTAAATAGTCACTGGGAATGGACATATGCAATAGGGCTCGGCATGAGAGATAAATGGAATTGAAATCATTTTTCCTATTATATTAGTCTCGATTTTTGCTCTCTTCTCCTCTTTCTCCATCCTCGCTTACTGCTTGAGGGAACTGGAAGAGGAAAGGAGAAAAAGAGAAGTGTTAGGATTTGCTTTCTGAAAGGTATTGTTTTTGCCTCCACCGTGTGCACTTCATTACGAGTACTTTCCAAAATCATGTTACACCTGCAAGGCTTTTAAATACAGCCTGCTGGTATCTTTGTTGCCTCGCAAGGAACCATATCAAAGTTCAGGGTCTAGATTGAGGTTATCTCCGTTATCAAGCTCCTTTCTTGTTACCCACGTGCCAATCTAATTTTTTCTTACTTTACTCGCTCCGTCCTTCCTGTGGACCTCTTGGCTCCTAGTATTTTATGTGAACTTGTATTCCATTTTCTTACATTGTCAGTTGGCCTGATGGGCTGTGTGTAGTAAGTCATCTTTTCAATGCCTCTTATGATCTGTTCTCAGTGTTGCTGTAACTTTAAGATCCATCACTTCCTTTTGATCCTTCCTTGCCTTGGCTGTCTGTTTTTGACCTTGTCCTGGATCTGGCCGCCTCCAGCTTTTTTGTCCCATCTGCTGCCCTGGCTCTCCTAGACCCAGCTCCTCACTCTACAAACACCCCTCTGTTGTTGACCTTCTCCTTCGTAGAGATGGGAGAAGGTGGTGAAGGGAACATGGCAAATCTACTGTAGAGCAAATTTAACCTCTCCAGTAGTGGGAAAGTGGCCCCAAATCTGTTAGAATTAAAATACCATTCCTTGCTCTTCATCCTCCAGTCTCTTCCCCCCTAATTCAGCTACAGAAAAAGGAATGGAATTTTCAACTTTTAATCAGTGTCATTGTCAGATTGTGCCAGATCATAAGGAGTAAGAGACTCCCATTTCCGAAATCTTACTTCTCCATCTCACATCAGACATGCTGGGTCCCTGAGGACTGAAGCAGAATCAGGCTCACTTTCCTTTCTTAGTCCTCTAATTATCTTGCCCTTGTGTTCTTTGGAAATATTTCCAACATAATTTTCTCTTTCAGACTGCATAATTATAGTTACTGGAACAGAGGGAATAGGAGAATAGAGTACATGAGTATTCTGTGTGTGTTCACTAGACTAATTATAGTATAGCGTGATGTGTCATTGTCAAATGCATGTCTCCCAAGCCTCTCTGATGCTGTGTATTGGCGATGGGGAGGTAGTAAACATTCAGCTTGTTGATCAGAGGCAGTTGCCATCAATAGGTGTACCTACAAAATTCAGTACACAGGAAACAAGATTCTGGTGATTCTGATAAAGTAATAACAAACTTCAAGCTTTTATTTATTCATTTATATTAAGTATTTATGAAGCAACTCTTAGATATGAAAATGTGATGGGTACTCATGAGGTCAACAGAATTTTCAGATAAGGTTCTTTTCAGGCTTCATAATCTTACAGTATTTTAGGGGTGAAATAACTGCTGTAGGCTAAATGCAGTACGAGTGGTACAGAAGACGTGGACCCTGCCTTCATAGATTACACGAGCAACCTGTTAGAGGCCAGGATTTCTTGGTGAGGTAGCCCGTGTAGTAGATATTTAGGGCAGTGAACTGCCACATCTCCACCTAACCAAGAATGGCTTGTTTAGGTACAGATGCTTAATGATACTAGATAATGTTTCATCCTTTTCTCTGGAAGCTTTCTCCATATACCTGTGGAGGAGGAAAAGGAGCCTGGGTTCATTAAAGGGTGGTGACATTGTCACAGTTAGATGGGACCAATGGTAGAGAGACTCTTGGCATGGCTTTTTAGGGAATAATATACCTTTCAGGGAGGTTGATACACGTAATGTGAAAGATCAGAGAGCAAGGTATCTCATGAAGCCGTGAACATTTTCTAGCTGATTTATATGGAAAGAACGTGAGTAGTCGGAGAAAGAGTTACCAAGTTCAGATTCTGTGTGTTTCTTATTTTGTACATCTGTGTGTATCTTGCTGTGTGTTAAGAGATGTGAGGGATGAGCTTATTTCAGGGGCTTTGTCAGGGCTCCCCAATGACAAGAGAGCCCTTAGGATCATTTTGTCTTGATTGTGCTCCACAGTTTGCCTTACCTTTTGTGGTACCACTGTTGCTAAGACCTATGTGCCTTTGCTCTAGACTCACCTAAAATCCTTTGTGCGACTTCACGGGAGCTGACTGGAAGAGGCCATCGTTGAAGTCTTTTTATCTGTTCCTATGTATTACTAAAGTGAATCTTGTTAATATTTTATCTGAATTATTCATTGTGGACAAGTATTCCAAGGAGAAATCATGCAAGGTTAGATTGGGGATATATATTTCATAAGACGCTTTTCATTCAAAGTAATTATTTAAAATTCACCATGAATTTTAATAAACTTACTGCATAGCTTCTTCCTGCTAATTCAATTCCTGCTTAATTTGAACCTCCCGTATCATTTCAGAAAAACCTCTGGAATCAGATTAATTGTAACTAAAGTAACATAATTTTTTCATGCTAATAGAAATCAGCTTAAACAGAGATGGTTTAATCACAAGTCATAGCAAATTGACTCTTCATTAGTGAGGGAGAGGCTCAAATTTTTAGATGGGGAGGAAGAGCAAATTGTATTGAAAATCACCAGACACAGCTCTCTGGTACTAGCTGGTTTCTCCCTCACATTCTTGTTGGCCATAATTCTGATACCAGTGGCAAAAAAATTACTTACTATCAGCCACTTCTGATACTCTGGGTAGCTGGGAAATTCACCCATGTAGATTAAAGAAAGCTTTTTTTTTTTTCCTTTTAAATCAGAATAAAGTAGAATCCTTTTTGGAACTATTTGAACTTTCCTGTGGAAGTATAAACCTTGAAACTCAGCTTTTCATGTTGGTGTCCCCTACCCCCAGGTCCACAGTGCTTAACAGGTCTTGTTTTGAATACCCTGAGTACGATTTGCCTTCTCTCCACTGAGGAGTTCCTTATTCCCCTCTGGACTTGCCCTCCCTCTCCCTCTGCCTTGCTTCTCTCAGTCTTTCTTAGGAAAGGGAATTCCCTTTAAGAGTTTTGCTTGGGCAGCAGATTTAAGGGTTCAGAGACCTTAGATTTCCAGGCTCATTCCATTCTGTCATGATGCTGCAACTTTGGGTAGTATGAGTTGGGCCATCTGAGCTCATATCTTAAAGGTCTTAAAGGCTAATATATGATATTGAGAAGTTTGGATTTGTTTTTTTCTTAATGGGATCTCTTGAATGCTTTTGGTAAAATGAATCGTTACCTTTGTACCTCTGCTCTTCTTTATTTTTATTTTTTTTCTTTAAGATTCTATTTATTTGAGAGAGAGAAAGAGAGAGCACGAGCAGGGGGAGGGGCGGAGGGAGAGGGGAGAAAATCTCAAGCAGACTCTCCACTGAGGAGGGAGCCCAATGCGGGATTCAGTCCCAGGACCCTGAAGTCATGACCTGAGCTGAAGGCAGACTCTTAAGCAACTGAGCCACTCAGGTTCCCCTGCAAAGCTTTTTAGTAATCATTATATTAATGCCTACAATATTTTATCAAGTTTTATCATAAATTTACATAGCTATTATCTTAGTGAACACTCTAGGTTTCCAGCTCTTTGCCATTATAAAAACATTGTAATTAGCATCTTTTTGAATATAACTTTTCTTCTATTCAATGAATTTCTTAGGATGAATTTGCACAAGTGAGATAACTGTATCAAAGAGTATGTGTATATTTAATTTTATTTTTTCTTTGAATATAGTTTTCTTTGAATGTTAATTAGCTTCAGGTGTACAACTTAGTGATTTGACAAGTTTACGCATTATGCTATGCTCACCACAAGTGTCGCTACCATCTGTCGTCATGCAATGCTAGTACAATATCATTGACTGTATTCCTTTATGCTGTGCCTTTTATTCCCGTGACTTACTCATTCCTTAACTGGAAACCTGTTCCAGTACCCTCTCCCCTTTACATGTTTTGCCCAACCCTCCACCCTCCTCCCCTCTGACAACCATCAGTTTGTTCTATTTATAGGTCCGACCTCCCCCCCTTTTTTAAAGATTTTATCTATTTATTTGACACAGAGAGAGAGACAGCCAGCGAGAGAGGGAACACAAGCAGGGGGAGTGGGAGAGGAAGGAGCAGGCTCCCAGTGGAGGAGCCCGATGCGGGGCTTGATCCCAGAACGCCGGGATCACGCCCTGAGCTGAAGGCAGACGCTTAATGACTGAGCCTCCCCGGCGCCCCCACATTCCCCTTTTTGTTTATTCATTTTTTTTAGATTCCACTTAGGAGTAGAACCATACAGTATTTGTCTTTCTCAGGCTGAATTATTTCACTTAGCGTAGTATCCTCTCGGACCACCCATGTTATCTCAAATGGCACGATCTTATCTTTTTATGGCTGCGTAATAGTCCATGTGTGCGTGTACCACATTTTCCTTATCCATTCATCTATTGATGGACACTTAGGTTGCTTCCATATCTTGGCTATTGTAAATTATGCTGCAATAAACATAGGGGTGCATTTATCTTTTCAAATTAATGTTTTCATTTTCTTTGGGTAAATATGCAATAGTGGAATTACTGGATCATATGGTATTTCTGTTTTTAATTTTTTGAGGAACCTCCACACTGCTGTCTCCAGTGGCTGTACCAAGTTACATTCCCACCAACAGTGTATGAGTGTTTCTTTTTCTCCACATCCTTGTCAGCACATGTTATCTCTTGTCTTTTTGATCTTAGCCATTCTAATTCATGCAAGGTGGTATCTCATGGTGGTTTTGACTGGCATTTCCCTGATGTTATGATGTTGAGCATCTTTTCATGTGTCTGTTGGCCATTTGGATGTTGGATTTTTTATTTGGATTATTTGTGGGTTTTTTTCGTGTTGAGTTGTATAAGTTCTTTATATATTTTGAATGTTAATCCCTCATCGGATATATATATATATTTTTTTAAGATTTTATTTATTTATTTGACAGAGATAGAGACAGCCAGCGAGACAGGGAACACAAGCAGGGGGAGTGGGAGAGGAAGAAGCAGGCTCCTAGCGGAGGAGCCTGATGTGGGGCTCGATCCCACAACGCCGGGATCACGCCCTGAGCCGAAGGCAGACGCTTAACCGCTGTGCCACCCAGGCGCCCCCCCTTATCGGATATATTATCTGCATATAGTAGGTTGTCTTTCATTTTTGTTGATGATTTCCTTTGCTGTGCAAAAGCTTTTTATTTGATGTAGTCCTAGTAGTTTATTTTTGCTTGTTTTTCTCACCAGAGGAGACATATCTAGAAAAAGTGTTCTATAGCCAATGTCAGAGAAATTCCTACCTATATTTTCTTCTAGGACTTTATGTTTTCAAGTCTCACATTTAGGTCTTTAATTGGATTTGAGTTTATTTTTGGGTATGGTGTTAGTAAGTGGTCCACTCCCATTCTTTGCATGTAGCTGTCTAGTTTTCCCAGCACCATTATTTTTTTTAATTTTTATTGTTACGTTAGTCACCATACAGTAAGTACATCATTAGTTTTTGATGTAGTTTTCCATGATTCGTTGTGTATAACACCCAGCACCATTTATTGAGGAGACTGTGCTTTCCGATTGTATATTCTTGCCTCCTTTGTCATAGATTGATTGACCGTATAAGCAATGGGTTTATTTCTGGGCTGTCTCTTCTGTTCTGTTGATATGTGTGTCTGTTTTTGTGTCCATACTATGCTGTTTTGATTATTGCAGCTTTGTAGTGTATCTTGAAATCCGGGATTGTGATGCCTTCAGCTTTGTCTTTCTTTCTTAGGATTGCTTTGGCTATTTGGGGTCTTTTGTGGTTCCATACAGATTTTAGGATTATATTCTCTAATTTTGTGAAAAACGCTATTGGTACATTGATAGGGATTGCATTGAATTTGTAAATCACTGGGTAGTATGGACATTTTAATAGTAATCGTTCTTGCGGTTCGTGAGCGTGGAACGTCTTTCTGTTTGTGTTATCTTCATTTTCTTTCATCAGTGTTTTGTAGTTTTTGGAGTACAGGTCTTTCACCTCTTTGGTTAAATTTATTCCTGTGTTTCTTATTCTTTCTGGTGCAGTTGTAAATGGGTGTCTTAAAAATTTATCTTCTTGCTCTTTCGCTCTTAGTGTATAGAAATGCTACCGATTCTGGGTATTAATTTTGTATCCTGTGACTTTGAATCCATTTATCAGTTCGAATAGTTTTTTGGTGGAGTCTTTAGGATTTTCTGTGTTTTTATTCTTGCTACAAATTACTGTTTGCACAAATTCATGTTTTTTTCTTTCGTGGATTTTGAAACAAAATTCATTCTCAAATTTCTTAGATTCTATTTTTGATCTTTAGTACCTTGCATTTTCATATAGCTCCCAGTTCATAATAAAATGTTGGCCAATATTTGAGTGCTTACCAGAATTGTCTTAAAGTCATTTTATGGATTTTGCCTTCATAACAACCATTTAAGTGTTATTACTATTTCTACCCCTGTTTATAAAAGTGAGGAAACTGGGGCTTAACAAAGTTAAATAACTTGGCAAAGATTACATAGTTGGTAAAGGTCTTCTGACTCCAGAGCCTGTGCCCTGAATAATGTCTTGCTGATTCAAGCTGTTTAGATAATTGGATTTAAAGCATTAGCAGGCAGTCACCATTACGTTTGAGATTTTTTATTTTTCTTAATGAAACCGTGCCAAGATCATTGATGCCTTGTTTTATTTTCTTGACCCTTTGTGGTTTTTAATTCACTCTGGTGCTCTATTAGGATATGTCACAGGAGCGCCTGGGTGGCTCAGTCAGTTAAGCATCTGTCTTTGGCTCAGGTCATGATCCCAGAGTCCTGGGATCCAGTCCTGCATCGGGCTCTCTGCTCAACAGGGAGTCTGCTTCTCCCTCTCCCTCTCCCTTTGTGCTCTCTCTCTCAAATAAATAAATAAAATCTTTAAAAAAAGATATATAATAGAAAAAAAAAGATACATCGTAAGGGCACCTGGGTGGCTCAGTTGGTTGAGCTTCCCAACTCTTCATTACATCTCAGGTCATGATCTTAGGGTCCTGGGCTCAAGCCCTGTGTCAGGCTCTATGCTCCGTGCAGAGTCTGTTTGTCCCTCTCCCTCTGCTCTTCCTCCCCCCACCCCACTCATGCTCTCTCGCTCTCAAATAAATAAATAAATAAATAAATCTTCTTTAAGAAAAGATATGTTTGTGTGCTGCTGCAAGATTTCTGTGGGGGTGTTTGGAATGTTCTATTATGGGCTTGATGGATTCTAGGAGCAGGACTCCATCTGGAGAAGAGACATCCTTGATCCGAGACCTCTCCTGTGCAATGCACGTGGAGGCTGAACGTTCTACAAAGTAGCAGATCTTGTGGTGGCTCCTGCCCACCCCCCTCACCCCCACCAGGGAGACAGGCTTTAGTGAAGTCACTGACTCCAGATGACAATGAGGAGAATGGAGACAAGCTGTGTGTCCTGCAGGCCTGAGGAGACAGCTCTGAGTTTGCTACAGCTGCTTCAGTGCAGGGGTACCAGGCACCCGTCCTGACCCCCATGAGACCATCTGCTGTGTTTCGGCCAGAGCAGCACCACTCAGGAGACCTCTATGGATTAAACCTGGGTGATTCTTCTTGGCATACTCCACTCTTCCTCTTGGAACTCCGAGGCTGGTCTGTCCTTTGTTTCTCAGTCCTGATTACTTCCAAGTCCCTCCAGTGAACTGCCCTCTTCCATCTTTGTACATGACTCCAGGTTTCTTTTCCTCTGGGCCAGGCTCTCACTCTTTCTCTGTTTGTCAGACCTCTCTTTTGTGCAACCAATGGTAACCATAACATATAACACTGATCTACCACATATTATGCGCAAGAAGCTGTTCTCAGTGCTGTACATATATTACTTGTATTGTTTCATTTAATCCTCACATTGCCCCAAAGATGTAGGCATTGTTATTATGCCCACTTTGCGCAGGATGAAACCGAGGCACAGTGAATTTAATGCATCCATGATCACACAGTTACTAAGTGGTAGAGTTGGGACTTGAATCCAGAAATAAGGTTTCAGAGTCTGTGCTCTTGTGCTCTTAGTCATTAAAAGATCCTTCCTCTCCCTAGGAGAAAAATTTCCCTCCACACTTACCCTTTCTCAGAATGGACCTTCAACCATATAGTCTTCTATTTGCATACCAAAGTACAGCAAAGTACTAACATGTGCTTGCATTTGGAATACTTTTTTTTGTTGTTAAATATTTTCTTTCTTTCTTTCTTTCTTTCTTTCTTTCTTTCTTTCTTTCTTTCTTTTTCTTTCTTTCTCAGAGAGAGAGAGAGAGAGCACATGCACAAGCAGGGGGAATGGCAGGCAGAGGGAGAAACAGGCTCCCCACTGAGCAAGGAGCCCAATGCAGGACTTGAATCCAGGCATCCCTGGAATACTTCTTTAACCAGGGAATATAGCTTCCCAGGGAAAAACAACCCCCACAAATGATGTGCTCATAAGTGAACATTAAAAATCATATGAGGGACACCTGGGTGCCTCAGTCAGTTGAATGTCTGCCTTCGGCTCAGGTCGTGATCCCGGAGTCCGAGGATTGCGCCACCAAAGAACTAGACACAACGCAATAATCTGAAAGAAACTATAAGCTTTGAAATTATGATTACATATTAAAGAAGGAACGGAAGCCCATTGTAAAATAACTGGACACTGGGAATCAAGAGTAGGCAGTTCTACTGGTTATAGATCCAAATTCAGATTTCAAAAAGCTTAATACTCAAGAAGCTATAAAAAAAGTATGATTTGATTATTTTCAGATGAATTGAGAATTGATAAAATGGAAGGCAGACCTGAGAAATACCACCCAGAAGCAGAGAATAAGAGAAAGAGGGTAGGGCAAAATTAAAAAAGGCAATGGTTGGTCACCATACAGCACATCCCTGGTTTTTGATGTAAAGTTCGATGATTCATTAGTTGCGTATAACACCCAGTGCACCATGCAATACGTACCCTCCTTACTACCCGTGACTAACACAATATAATAAAAAAAAAATTAAAAAACTTGGAAGGGGGTGTAAACAGAAGGGGGAATGAACCATGAGAGACTATGGACTCTGGGAAACAAACTGAGGGCTGTAGAGGGGAGGGGGGTGGGGGATCAGGATAGGCCAGTGATGGGTATTAAGGAGGGCACGTGTTGCATGTTGCGCTGGGTGTTACACGCAAGTAATGAATCATGGAACTTTACATCAAAAACTTGGGATGTACTGTATGGTGACTAACATAACATAATAAAAAATTATTATATAAAAAAAGGCAATGGTTGAAAATTTTCTAGAAATAAGGAAAACATAAGTCCTAGGATTGAGGAAACATGCCAAATTCCAAACATTTTGGTGAGACTACAGAATTTTTAGCAAGCATATTGGGAAACCAACTCTCATATGCCTTTTGTAGGGGGTCACTTAGCTATATATATAAAAATGTGTAAGTAGTTTGACTCGGAAATTCTGCTTCTAGGAATTTGTCCTCAGTAAATAATCAGTTTAGTTGCTGAAGATTTATATATATAAGGATGTTGATCTCAGCATTATATTATAGAGATAGATGTATTGGAAACAGCTTTAAAAAAACTCACCAGTATGCAAAGATGAAATAAATTTGGATATAATTGTAAAAGCACTGTTGGCGTTTAGGTAGCTGTTAAAATTATATAGATCTATTTTTATTTATTGTCATAGAAAGATGGTTGATATGGTGACAAGATCTAGTTAAAAACCAGTCTGCAGAGCTCCTGGGTGGCTCAGTGGGTTAAGAGTCTGACTTTGGCTAAGGTTATGATCTTGGGGTCCTGGGATCAAGCCTCAGAGCTCAGCGGGGAGTCTGCGTGTCTCCTTCTCCTGCCCCTCCCCCTCCCCCTGCGCTTGCTCGCTCTCTCAAATAAATAAGTAAAATATAAAAAAAACCAAAAAAACTGCGCATAGTTTGGTCCCACCGGCATAAACAAAAGTCTGTATATATAACAAGAAGTTTGGAAGGATAAATAGTTTAAGCTTACAGATGGTTACCACTGGGTGGGCAATTTTCACTTAATCCTTTATTATTTATTTTTACCATCTTTCTTTCTTTCTTTCTTTCTTTCTTTCTTTCTTTCTTTCTTTCTTTTTCTGAATTTTAAAAATTAACTATATGTCGCCTTAATAATTATAAGAAACAATCAAGTGTTTTCACTTGGGAAACACACAAAAAAAACCCCCAAACAAAAATGGTGCCCTGAAGTTCTAGACCTCTCAAGTAATTAGAGCAGTCGTAATGGCCAAGGTACAAATTATGTTACATAATAATCATTCTCTTTTGTTTCATCCTGCCTTCTCCTTCCCTGCGCAGCTTTCAGTAAGTGACTGTATTTTTCAGTTTTTTTCCTCTTTGTAAAACAAAATACATGCTCCCAATGTACTTTATGGCTACTGCATGAATGAGCTCATTTTTAAAACTGGAAATAAAGGGATTAAAGTTAATTAAAATCTGTCTCTCCTTTCTGTTTTGCCAATGGTGGTGAGCAGCTGGGAAAGATGCCATGAGTCAATGAGCATGAATAATAAAAATTGGTCAAAGATGTCATCCTTTCTTGTATTTCTCCTCTGGTAGGAAAAGCTGTTTTCTGCAGCTATAGCTCTTCTTGTGTCTGCAGGCCGTGTGGAGAAGCTGAGCAGCAGTCTAGCACCGATCACTGACCACAGAAGGGCTTTCTTGGGGCTCCATAGAGATGATCATTAGAGCTCATTGTGATTTGGCATGTTTTTGCTTTCAGTACTGGGGAAGGGCTCTCTTTATATTTGGAAAGAAAAAAAACCACAGTGAGTACCCGGAGATGCTCAGTATGGTGAAGGCTGACAGTGAGTGGCTGTGGCAGTGCTCCCTGGCTGTCACCAGAACTTCCTACTGAGCACATAAAATTAAGACGCCCAGGTCTTCCAGGGTTCTTACCCGGTTGGGCTGAGACTAGGATCTGTATGTTAAAAGCTTTCCAGGTGATCCCAATGATTACGAAGATTTAGGAACCGCAGGTCCGTGGCATGGTGTGGTAATGGGAGGTGGCTACTCCACATAAAATATTTCTATTTCTCACTACCCAGTCTTCCTTTTTCCCTTATCTTTGTTTACTGTTCCTTCACTTGAAAAAGTTATCAAACATGTTATTTCTTGGGGCGTCTGGGTGGCTCAGTCAGTTAAGCAGCTGACTCTTCATTTTGGCTCAGGTCATGATCTCAGGGTCATGAGTTTGAGCCCCACTTCAAACTCCACAGTGGGCATGGAGCCTGCTTAAGATTCTCTCTGCCCCTCCTCTCTCTCTCTTCCTCTTAAAAAAAAAAATAAATAAAATATATAAAATAATATTTGTTTAACAAATGTTACTTCTTGTTTTTTGTCTGCAAATCCTGTGTATATTTATAGGACTACTAAATGAGGTTGTTGACCCATGGCCTGGGGTCTGGAATCTGACCTAAATTGTGTTTTGGTATCATTGTGTGTGAGTGTTTGTGTATGCGTGTTTGTCCAAATGTCCTGTATATAGCATTTACTAATATTTACTATCCTAAAGATGATATATAGCTTTCAACCTAAAATCATGAGTCATAAAAAGCAAGAAAAATAACCTACTGTCAAGAGACAAAATCAAAGATCTTAACTCAGGTATGATCCAGGTATTGAAATTATCAGATAGAGAATTTTTGAATCTCCCTGTCTTAAGGTCAGCTGAAGAGGAACCTTAATTCTTCTTTGTCATGTAACCTAATATATTCATAGGTTGCAGGCATTAGGATATAGACATCTTTGGTTGTGGGGCATTATTCTGTTTACCACACAAACTACATGTGATTAGAATCCCAGAAGTAGAAGTGAGAGAGAATGGGGCCAAAGAAATACTTGAAGAGATATTGACTGGCCAGGAATTTTCCAAAAATAATAAAAGATATCAAAGCATAGATCCAAGAAGATCAGAGTGCTGTAACCAGGTGTACACACATGCACACACACACACACACACACACACACACACACACTTCTGGACACATCATATTCAAACTGCTAAGAACCAAAGAGAAAGAGAAAATCTTGAAGGAAGTTAGAGAAAATAGAATACATGCAGAAAAACAAAGGTAAGGTTTAAGGCTTGCGTATTATCAGAAACTACAAAATCCAGAAGACAGTAAAGCAACTTCTGTCAAGTACTGGAGAAAAACCTCACTCAACTCAGAAACTATTATGCCTAGCAAACACGTCTTTCAAAAGTGAAGGAAAAAAGAGACACTTTCAGACAAACTCTGAAAGAATTAATTACTAGCTGACCTGCACTACAAGAAATGTTAAGAGAAATTTTTCAGGCATGAGGAACATGATACCAGGCAGAAACTTGGGTATACACAAAGAAATGAAGATCTCCCAAAGTGATTAAAGTGAAGATAAATATAAAAATATTTTTTCTTTTATTTTAAATTACTCTAAAATTAATCAAAATAGATTGCTGAAATTTTTAGCAATGTATTTTGGGTTTATAGTTTATATAAAAGTAATGTATGACAATGGAAGTGCAAATGTTAGGAGGAAGGAATTAGGAATATAGTGTTAGAACATTCTTACACTCCATGTGAAGCACTATAATAGAATTTGAAGGTACACTCTAATTAAAGATATAAATTACAGTAAACAGAGGGAAACCACTACAAACATTTTTGAAAGATGTGTAAATAATAAGACAATAATGAGATAGAATGGAATTCTAAAAAATATTCAATGCAGGGACACATGGTTGGCTCAGTCAAGTGGCTGCCTTCGGCTCAAGTCATGATCCCAGGGTCCTGGGATTGAGTGCTTCATTGGGCTCCTTGCTCAGCAGGGAGCCTGCTTCTCCCTCTGCCTGCCACTTTCCCTGCTTGTTCTCGCTCGCTCTCTGACAAATAAATAAAATCTTTTAAAAAAAATAAAATAAAAAAATATCCAATCCAAAATTAGTAAGATAAAGAAGAAAAAAGGAGTGAAAAATGGATGGGACAAATAGGAGACAACTGACAAGATGGCAGATTTACTCCAACCATACCAGTATTTACATTAAATGTAAATAATCTAAACACAAATTAAAAGAGATTGTCCAATCAGTTAAGGAAGTAAGGGCCAACTCTTTGCTGTCTATAGGAAAGCCACTTTAAGTAAAAAGGCTAAAAATCATTCCTATTATCATCTGGCATGTTAATTAGAAGCATTTACTAATATTCTTTTTACATAATTCTTTTAACCTAAGAGACTCTGTTCTTGGTTATTTTTTTGGCTGCAAACTGAAGCAAAGAAGAAATTTAAAATTGCATTCTACACAAAGTAGTTGTCTGTTCTGTTTCTTCTATTATGGAATAGTCTGACCTAATTTGCTTGACTTTGCTCTTACATTGCATGGTGTTTGCTGAGTGTAAACATTCCACTGTAATCTTTCTAACCCTTGCTCATTCACGTTGGCCTCTCTCTTGGCAGTCTGTTGTCTTAGGATTTTTCTTATAATTTAACATTTACCTCCAGTGTTCATTTGCTTTTTTTCAAGATTCAATTTTTAGAAGGTTCTGAGTGGTATGTTAGCCTTCTGTAAAAGCATGACCATGAATCTTTTTGCTGCTGTAAGTCTCTGGGGAATCTGATTGTTTTTAAAGAGTAGTTTATCTGTTTTCCCCGGAGGATTCCCCAAAGCATACTCTTTTCCAAGATATTTTTGGAATATTTCATTTTGGTTACTAGTCCCTTTAACACAGGATTGTTGCTCTCAAACATGTAAAGCCTGTGAACCACTTAAAAAGGACAGCCACCGTCAAAATTTTTTAGAGGCAAAATTTAGTTGGAAAAAAATTGCCTGGTTATTTCCTCAAGGTTTGTCAAGCACTGTCTATGGTAATAGTTAACCGACAGGTCTGTGTCTTCAACGTCAGTTATTTTTATTTTTATTTTTATTTATTTATTTTTTAAAGATTTTATTTTTATTTATTCGACAGAGAGAGAGAAAGCCAGCGAGAGAGAGAACACAAGCAGGGGGAGTGGGAGAGGAAGAAGCAGGCTCATAGCGGAGGAGCCTGATGTGGGGCTCGATCCCATAACGCCGGGATCACGCCCTGAGCCGAAGGCAGATGCTTAACCGCTGTGCCACCCAGGCGCTCCAACGTCAGTTATTTTTAAGTAGCAAGTATATGTGTAGAGAGAAATCTTTATTTGTATTTTAGATTGGGAGGAATGATAGAGTAACAGTAGTCCCAGGGAAGGTAGGTGTGTCCCAGTGCCATTACCCTCCACCTCTTCTTCCCCTCTTGGTTGTGTGTGCTGTGAGTGTGTGCTGTGTTGCTGTGCCCGCAGCTTGGCCACAGTGGGCTGTTTCATGGTTGGATGGTTACCAGAGTTTAAGTCCTCTCTGTAAAACTTAAGTGAGGAAAGATGCTTCAGCAGGATTCTAATCTGTGCTCCAGTGGGAAAAGGCCAGGGGAAGAATCCCCCAAATCAGTGGAGCTTCAAGCACCTCATTATTGCTCAGTCTCTCACCTTGGTGACAGGAAAGGTGGAGGGGGCCTGAGGTGGTGGTATTCGTATAAACAGCTCTTACACTGAATAAATGTGTATATATTCACATTGCTGGTTTCTTCTCACCAAGGCAACATACCAATGTAAGGAAAGTTTGGGAGAGAATTTCCTGGAAGGAGCTGGCCTACTTACTTAAACACAGTGACTGTTTTTTTCTTTGTCTGGCAGTTAAGAGGTAGCTCTAGAATATCATATTGGGAGAGGACTCTTGACAATAAGTTACGTGAACATCGGAGGCACTGAGGCAGGTCCTTGCAGTGACTGGCTGCAGCCCCGAGCCCTGCAGTTCCTTCCCTGGCTCTCTCACTCTCCTTCCAGGTGAGGCTGAGCTGAGGGCTCAGTGCATGAGAGCGCATTCTCTGAGCACGTGCTCAGGAGGCAGTCATGTCCTTGGGTCATGACTGATTGACCCAATGGACCTGGCTCTCTCACCAGGTACAAGCTTTACCGGTAACGTAGGCTGCCCTGCTTATGCAAAGACTTGGACCCTGTGCGACTCTTGGGTGGGGACTACAGCCTCTGTTTAGAACTGGTGTTTCTGAAATTTCCTCCAGGAAAGTTGTTATTAAGTGCAGATTCTTGGTTCCATACCCCTTAACCGTGGTTATGTCTGGTTTGGTAATTCTGATGCACAGTGAGTTTGGGAACTACGGACTTAGAATATTCTCACATGATGGACATACTACCAAAGGTGTTATCTTACCAAAGGGACTTTTGATTACTATTTGTCTCCTGATTACAAATCCATTTATTCAGTAAATATTTACTGACTGTCTGTTCTGTGCCAAATACTGAGCAAGGCAGTGGAGCTGTAACAGTGAACAACATTGACATGGTTTTTGTCCTCATGAGATGAAGGGAAACAAGTAAACAAATCAGTAATTATGATAAGAGCTATGAAGACCCCAACAGGGCATCATAGAATGTCATGGAGGGAGGAGCAGTGAGAATTTAAAATAAAAAGCTGGTTAAGGAAGGCCTCTTTGGGGAGGTAGCAGTTACATTAAGACCTAACTTAAAGGGAATCAGGCATATGAGGAGCATGTTATGCAGGATAAAAAACTTGTGCAAAGGCACTGGGACAGGCTCGACTTTGATCCTGTTTCAAGAATGGAAAGAAAGGCCAGAGTGGCTGGTGCCTAGTTAGCCCAGGCAAGAGAGGAGTGAGATTAGGCAGGTAGGCACCAGATCATGTAGGCTTTTGAGGACCAAGACAGTGGTAGCAGATTGAGAGGGAAGGGGAATCAGATATATTGTTGGAAATAGGAGTGTGAGATGGAAGAGAGGTCTAACATCAGACACACATGTGGGAGTCATTAGCATTTTGATGAAGAGCCACCTGAATGGGTCATCTTGCCTAGAGAGAGGATAGAGAACGGCCTCGTCAGGAAGATGAAGAGCAGCCAGCACATGAGAGAGTGGGGGGGTAGGAGGAAAACCAGGAGATTATAGGCCTGTGGAAGCCGCAATAGGAGAATGCTCAAAGATGTGTCATTGCATCATTGCTGCTGAAGGTCTAGCACAGTACGATCCTGCATGGTTGCTGCTAGCTGCCAGCGCTGTTGAGGACTTTCAGATGTGACTAGTGCAGATTGAAATGTGTTGGGGGTATAAAACAAAATGAGGGCCCCTGGGTGGCTCAGTCAGGTAAGCGTCTGCCTTCAGCTCAGGTCATGATCTCAGGGTCCTGGGATCGAGTCCTGCATCGGGCTCCCTGCTGAGCCACCCAGGCGTCCCTCGTCAGTACTTTAAAAAGTAATGATTACATGTTTGGGGCGCCTGGGTAGCACAGCGGTTAAGCGTCCACCTTCGGCTCAGGGCGTGATCCCGGCGTTCTGGGATCGAGCCCCACATCAGGCTCCTCCGCTAGGAGCCTGCTTCTTCCTCTCCCACTCTCCCTGCTTGTGTTCCCTCTCTCGCTGGCTGTCTCTCTCTGTCAAATAAATAAATAAAATCTTAAAAAAAAAAAAAAGTAATGATTACATGTTGAAACAATGTTTGTGATATATTGGACTAAATAAAGTATACTTTTAAAAATTTCACCTGCTTCTTAATTCTGCAAAATATGACTGCTAGAAAATTTTAATTACACGTGTGGCTTGCGTCATATTTCTCTTGCAGAGTTTGGTGGCGTGTGGGGGTCATTTGCAAACTTGGTAAGAGTAGACTGCCTGAGATTAAGTAACACCTAGAAAATTCTTTAAACTCAAATGAGACTGAGTCATCATCTAATACTGTTATGTCTAAATCTAAATAATGAAACTCACCACCAAAAAGCCTTCTAGACTTTTTGATGTGTACATAAGTGATTTAATACTTTCACATAAATTGACAATAGAATATGTAAGTATTTACATGAAATCCTTTGAAATCAACTCTCAAATGTGGTTTTTCGATCTTTTTTTAACCTGTTCCTTTCTTTCCTTTTTTTGTCCTCTTCCTTTCTTTTCATTTAATTTTTTATTTTTAATTTAAAAAACTTTTTTATTTTAAATTTTTTTTTTGCATATCTGGCCAGGAAACTTCATGGTGTTATGGTCAACTTGCCGCACAACCGTGTTCAAATCTGTCACCAACAGGTTCATTAAAAACCTGGCCTGCTCCGGGATTTGTGCCAGCCTGGTCTGCGTGCCCTTTGACATCATCCTCAGCACCAGTCCTCACTGCTGCTGGTGGATCTACACCATGCTCTTCTGCAAGGTCGTCAAATTTTTGCACAAAGTCTTCTGCTCTGTGACTATTCTCAGCTTCCCTGCCATTGCCTTGGACAGGTAAGATCGGTTAGCAAGGGGTTCAACTTTTTTTTTTTTCTTTCTCAAGTGCATTGAAAAATTAGCATCACAAAGCTAAGAGTGACTCGTCAGTGTTCCACACGCTGCTTTGTAGTCCACTTCTGGTCAACAGAAGGAGAATGAATGTCTGAAACAGATGCCTCACAAAGACCTGTTGATTTCACGGCAGCTACGGGAAATAGGACTTTGGGAAAAGATGTGGCGTGGAGGGGTGTTTACGCCATGAGGTTGCTGGGGCAGGTGGATCGTGATGTAGCTTCAGCTTGGTTGGAATTGGTGGTATTTGTGTTGCTATTTGTAGCAGATTGCTCATCTGATTGATAACGCTGCAATTAGTGCTTTTTGATGTAGGCCGAAAACATTTCCAGAAGAACAAGGGGACAATTCAGTGGTTATTTAAGAAATGATTAGACAGCCCGGTTGGACCTGGCAAGGTAATACCAGAATTCCTTTGGAGGATTGATTTCCAAGACTTTATGTTGTGGTGGTGGTGGTTTTCTCTTCCCATTCTCTTTAAAAGGGTATTTACTTGGAAATGAATCATATCTCAGCTACTGCCATCGAACATAATTGGATCAAATTTATCAGGGTCAAGTGTAAAGATCTCAGTAATCAACAGCTTCCTGCCTTCTCCTTTTGTTGTGAGCACGTCATGAATACAGTTTGAGATAATAATACATTTTAGAGAATAGAACTAAATAAGCAAACAAGAGCTGACAGGTGTTTTGCATCCATGAGTACTTTTGATTTCAAGATTGATAGAGAGGAAAAGTTGCTGAGAAGAAAGTGCTGGCTCTTCTGACTTTATCCTCATTGATACATTTAACCGGATTTTAGATGAATTTGGAATTTTTAATCTCTTTATCCGTTCAAAACATACTTGATACCTTAATGACATATGAGGGCGTGGATTGCAGAGCCAATGTGTGGCGTCACTTCAGCCACAGGCCTGGAACTCTGATTTTATCAGCTGCCCAGGGTCACCTGCATGGAAGGACACAGAGGCCCACAAAGTCCCCAGCCTACTAGGAGGAGTCATTGACTTCGTGGTTAAGAGAGGGGAGCCTGGAGCCTCAAGTTGGCTGTAAGCCCTACCCACACACTGCTTTTGTGCTGGGTTGCTTTGGGCAAAGTGGCTTAACCTTTCTGAGCCTAAGGTTCCTCTGCGATAAGAAAAATTAAATGAATTATTTATGGCCTGTGCTTGGATAGGCCGCATCAGTATTTGTCTGTCTTTCTCTACGTTTCTCTTTTGATTGGCCCATTTTCCTTAGATACATTGTCTGCAAACACTCTACCATCAAATCTGGCTAGGAGCCACTCTGGCTCTTGGGGAGTTTCTCACTAAAAATTCATCTAATGTCCACAATAGCTAAATCGTGGAAGGAGCCGAGATGCCCTTCAACAGATGACTGGATTAAGAAGTTGTGGTCCATATATACAATGGAATATTACTCAGCTATCAGAAAGAACGAGTTCTCAACATTTGCTACAACATGGACGGCACTGGAGGAGATAATGCTAAGTGAAATAAGTCAATCAGCGAAAGACAACTATCATATGATTTCTCTCATCTATGGAACATAAGAACTAGGATGATCGGTAGGGGAAGAAAGGGATAAAGAAACAGGGGGTAATCAGAAGGGGGAATGAAACATGAGAGACTATGGACTATGAGAAACAAACTGAGGACTTCAGAGGGGAGGGGATAGGCAGGTGATGGGTAGTAAGGAGGGCACGTATTGCATGGCGCACTGGGTGTTATACACAACTAATGAATCATCGAGCCTTACATCGGAAACCGGGGATGTACTGTATGGTGACTAACATAATATAATAAAAAATCATTAAAAAAAAATTCATCATCTACAGGGGCAGGTAAAACAGGAGACAAAGCCAGGTGTCACTGGCTAGGTTGGGGTTTTGTGTCTGCATTCCTGTTCTTGGGGGTCGATAACTCAGCAGACACAGCTGATAGTTACTTTGTGGGAATCTAGATTTAGTAGGCAGGACTTTCTGTTTTCTTAGAAGAGACATCAGAAATCTGGAGTTTTGCCATTTTTATTTTTTATTTATTTTTAAAGATTTTGTTGTTTAAATGATCTCTACACCCAACATGGGGCTCAAACTCACAACCCCGAGAACAAGAGTCACACACACTACCTACGAGCCAGCCAGGCGCCCTGAATTTTATTGTTTTTAAATGTTGGTGGCTAATTTTCATTCAAAAAAGATTACGTGGGTCACTCAATCCCTTTAACAAGCTGAATGTGCTCCATGCGATGCCATTTTGCGGCATGTGTCTTTTTCGTGCTTGGCAAGAGGTCCTTGAATACCTGGAAAGTGCACTTGCACCCTGAGAAGAGACCTCCTGCTCATTTACAGTCATTCTCCACCGCCCCCCCCCGAGATCTAGGCAACCGCTAATCTACTCTCTGTCTTTGTATGTTTGCTGGGGGGCGGGGGACATTGCATATTGTGGAATCACGCACTGTTCTTTTGTGGCCGCCTTCTTTGACTCAGCTTCACGTTTTCAAGGTTCATCCGTGCCCGAGCATCGGTGCTTCATCCCTTTTTTCCCCAGTTCTGTTGAGATACAATTGACATACAGCAATGTGTAAGTTTCAGGTATACAGCAAAATGACTGGACTTACATACAGTGTGGAAGGACTACTGGAGTAAGTTTAGTTAACATCCATCATCTGATACAGATAGGAAAAAAAATTTTTTTTTCTTACGATGAGAACTCTTAGGATTTACTCTTAAAAGTTTGCTCCATTCCTTTTTTATTACTGAATAATAATTCCATTGTATGGTTATACCATATTTTGTTCGCCCATTTACTGGTTGACATTTGGGTTGTTTCCACTTTCGGGCTCTGGTGAATCTGAAGGATTCTTACAACAGGTTGCAACAACCGTGGGGACACATTATTCTGACCCATTCGCTACCATACCGTGATGCAATGCAGTAATCCCCGTGGGTGGTTTCTGGGCCCTCAGTCTTAGACAAGGAAATACGTAAATGATAAGAAATCCTTATTTTCTTTCCAGCGGAAAATCGATTGTATTTTTGCTATATTAAAAAAAAAGTAAATACATCTTTTTAGTAGAAAACAAAGGCTGGTAAAAAAAAAAAAGTCTTATTTTATTCTGCAGGGAAACCAATTACTGGCAGACGTAGGGTGGTGGACATGAAGGTGAAGGGAAGACCATCCTTTCTCTCACTTCTTTCTCGGATACTCGTTTGCTGGCTCCCGAGTCAGTGAGTTCTTTGGGAGGCCACTTCCTGCATCATCTTCAAGAGATGTAAACATTGACAGAATGATTTCTGATGAGCCCGTGTGCTTTTCCAGGACATAGTGGAAGCGTCGTTTTGTTACCTGTCAGTGACGAATGGGAATGTATTCATGTGTGGGTGTAGCACCTTGGCATTGGATTTTTTTTTTTTTTGACATTGGATTAAGGAGTTGTGATTAGAAAAGTGTATCTATATTCAGAGGGAAAAAAAAATTGAGAGCATGCATAACCTATGAACTTCTTTCTCTTTTTTTCCCTCCTAGAAAGAGATCTAGGACACATTTCACCACGTTCCATCCATTCCTGATCATCCATGGTCATGTTGTGCTTCCATCGTATCTCCCTCAGCCTGGAACATTCTCCCCCAGCTTGTCCCCTGCCAGACTCCACCACGGAGTGCCACCTTCTGTTGACGTTTTTCGAGGTGCTCCTTTTCCGGTCCCTCCTTTGTGCGTTCCTCTAGAAGAGCCATCATCTCCTTGGTTATAACTGCTTGCTGGCATGCCTTCTCCCCCTTGGAGTTCAGAGATGTTCCTGTGTCTTTTCATCTTTGTAACCCAGTGCCTGGTGCAGTACCTGGCACAGATATCATGACAGGAGGGCACGCTTGCTTCCCTGGCCCTGTGAGTGATGAACGTTAATAGAATTGTGAGGTCGATTCCAGCTTTAGCTGACCGCGGAGATGTGCGCTCACCATAGTTCTGATGGCTAGTGACAGCCCTTTCATGACAGATGTGGTTCCTGTGGTCTGAAGAATTACTCAGTTTCCCTAAGTCATTGGTCATATTGAAACAAGGTGCTTTTGGAATTCTGATTACAGAATAATCAAGTGAAAGCTTGAAGGAAGAAAGGCCTGATCTGATTTTAGCCAACATCTAATCATGAGACATTGTAGACTTACTAATTGATTGCTAGGGTTACTGAGTGGTCATCATGGGAACAACGGCTATTGAGCACACATCATTTTTGCATTTTTTTAAAAGATTTTATTTATTAATTTGACACAGAGAGACAGCCAGCGAGAGAGGGCACACAAGCAGGGGGAGTGGGAGAGGAAGAAGCAGGCTCCTAGCGGAGGAGCCTGATGTGGGGCTCGATCCCAGAACGCTGGGATCACACCCTGAGCCGAAGGCAGACGCTTAACGACTGCACCACCCAGGCGCCCCCATTTTTGTATTTTGAATTGATTTTGTGCAAGGACCTTGTCAGAGTCCGTCCTTCACATGGGGTGCCTCTGCCCCGAGCAGCTGTGAATGCTAATGCTATCCATGCGTGCATTATGGCACAAGTCTGCTTTAGACATGTGTGTAGACAAATTTCTTTCCATTAGCGCCTTTGCTCTAGCCCATGTAAAATTTTTTTACGAGTTACCCTTTACCCTTAAATTGAAAAATCGATGTCTTTACAGCAGGTGGAGACATCCTTTGTATCAAGGGCACTCCTTGGGATCTGACGCTGGTGGCAATATTTATAAAGTTAGCTATGAAATGCAGTTATTCACTTATTTTCCTGATAGTCTTGAGAGTCCCGTACGACAGGGCTCTTCTCTGCTCATTTGAAAAGGTCTTTTTAAAAAAATTTTGTGGCCTAGTAATGCTTCTATTGTACAGCAAAGTCCTCAAAACTTAAGGTCTAGCTTCCTAATTCCCTGGTGATTCCCTCCGTCTGAGGCAGAATAAAAGAACCTGACCCATTCTCCCCCCCCCGCCTTTTGGTGATACAGAGCCCGCGCATTTAAACTGTATTTTCTCCTGTGACATGAAGTTTGCTTGTGCATTTTCAGGTACTACTCAGTCCTTTATCCACTGGAGAGAAAAATATCTGATGCCAAGTCCCGTGAACTGGTGATGTATATCTGGGCCCACGCAGTGGTGGCCAGCGTGCCCGTGTTTGCAGTGACCAACGTGGCCGACATCTATGCCACGTCCACCTGCACCGAAGTCTGGAGCAACTCGCTGGGCCACCTGGTGTACGTGCTGACCTATAACGTCACTACGGTCATCGTGCCTGTGGCCGTGGTCTTCCTCTTCTTGATACTCATCCGCCGGGCGCTGAGCGCCAGCCAGAAGAAGAAGGTGATCATCGCGGCCCTGCGGACCCCGCAGAACACCATCTCTATCCCCTATGCGTCCCAGCGCGAGGCGGAGCTGCACGCCACGCTGCTCTCCATGGTGATGGTCTTCATCTTATGTAGTGTGCCCTACGCCACCCTGGTCGTCTACCAGACCGTGCTCAATGTCCCCGACACGTCTGTCTTCTTGCTGCTCACTGCCATTTGGCTGCCCAAGGTGTCTCTGTTGGCCAACCCTGTGCTCTTTCTTACTGTGAACAAGTCCGTCCGCAAGTGCTTGGTAGGGACGTTGGTACAGCTGCATCACCGCTACAGCCGCCGGAACGTGGTGAGCGCGGGGGGCGGGGTGGCCGACGCCAGCCTGGAGCCCAGCCTGCGCTCGGGCAGCCAGCTCCTGGAGATGTTCCACATCGGGCAGCAGCAGATCTTTAAGCCCACAGAGGATGAGGAAGAGAGCGAGGCCAAGTACACCGGCTCGGCTGACCTCCAGGCCAAGGAGATAGGCAGTCCCTGCCTGGAGGGAGAGCAGGGACCGCAGCGCGCACCTGTGGCCACTCTCCTGGGCGCCGTGGACTCGCTCTCCCAGGTGGCGCCAGCAGCGCCCGTGGAGCCTGAGACGCTGCCTGACAAGTACTCCCTGCAGTTTGGCTTTGGGCCTTTTGAGTTGCCGCCTCAGTGGCTTTCAGAGACCCGACACAGCAAGAAGCGGCTGCTTCCCCCCTTGGGGAACACCCCAGAGGAGCTTATTCAGACAAAGATGCCCAAGGTGGGCAGGGTGGAGCGGAAGGTGAGCAGGAACAATAAAGTGAGCATTTTTCCGAAGGTGGATTCCTAGTCAGGATCGTCGGGCTCCCACACGCCTGCCTTCCCTTCCCTTTGCAGGCCCCAGGATTTGTGGGACCTCACTGCCACCAAGTCCGGGTTGCCTCCTCCAGTGCGGGCCCAGTGCTTTTTGAATGAGAGGGAAATCTATAGAAGACCAATTGTCCTCTTTATTGAGGGAGTATATGTATTTATCTCCATGATCTGTGTCCTTAGCGAAGTGTGCGTTCCTCTCTGTGCAGACAAAAGCTGGGCAGTGTGCAATGGGTCTTGGGATGCGTACTCCATGTGCAGTTTCTGAGGACTCCTTGGTTCCTGGGCCCAGCAGAGAGTACAGGGAGAGAAGAACATCTAGGAGCTCGGAGGGAACAGAGGCACTCTAAAGGAAGCCCAAGATAATTATGGAGTGGTGTGGCCACAAGGAAAAGGCCTATTCGAGTGACTCAAATAGGACAGATATTTAAAAATGTTTCATATTGATCTGTATCTTCAGGGGAGATACGGAGTTGGCATTTGACACCTTTTCTCTGGAAGGCCTCATAGTATGACTCAGTTTCTCCTGAAGCTCTTCATCTCTTTCACTGGGATGTAGATGAAGAAAGGCACTTCCGCCCCCCCCTCCCCCGCCCCCGTTTGACAGACAAGGCAATGGATGTGCCCCGGGGGGGAGGGAGGAGATACTCTGTCTTGATTATCCTGACACTCTCCTGGCACCACTGAAAGCCTCAGAAAGCTTTGTCTGCAGTGTTGGTTGGAAAGACTACAAATGCTTTACTGTGTCTTTCCCCCTTAAATTGCATTTTTTCAACCAGTGAGAGAGAAGCTAAGAGGTAGAGAAGAAAGAAATGTCCATACCCTGTAGTCTCTTCTCTTCCAACGTTGATTTCATGTGAAAGGGGCTATGTCACCATCAGTAGGAGTGAAGTATGTTGAAAAAAAATTCTGCGAACTTTTGAAATTAAAAGGTAATTTTAAAATGCTGAGTTAGTGTAAATTGGGTCCTCTGGAAACATCGAGCAAAAAATACTTGATTAGGAAAGGTGATGCTGCCCAAAAGAGTGAGAGAAGTCAAAGATGGCTTCCTTCTGATGAGGGCTTCAGATGCCAGGTGTGGCCAGCCTCATTTTCAGTCTCTTTTTGCAACTATGGTTCTCCTTTCATTTTGGACACAAAGGAGGAAGAGGACAGGAAGAAAGATTTAATCATTTAAAAATGCCAAGGCAGCACCTAGCCCAGGCGAGCCCTTCACTTCCTCTTTTCTGATAAAGTTTTAGCAGGAGTCAGAGTGGCTAGAGGAGGAAGACAGTGTCCTCAACAGATTAGCCTCCTGGGGCTGGGGTGGGGGCTCTCAAGCAATTCCAGTCCACTTTGGGGTGGATCTCACCAGGCTAAACTCAAACCATTGATGACACTTCACTTTTAATGACGGCAAAACAGGGGCCCACTCCACTCTTCTCTCTAGGACATTTTGTTCTTGTTAGTAGTGTGTTGGGGGGGGGGGGCAATCCAGTGCCTTGAACAAGCTTGAATGAAAGTGGTCATTCTCACGGGCAAACTTCCTTCCGCATCCCAAAGGCAGTGGTCCTCGTGGATCACTTCCTTTAACCGCACTGGCCTGTTGTCCCTCCGAGGAAGCTCAGACTATGTTCAGGGAGTTTCCTTTTCCTGTTCTCTTCCTGGGTGTGGTGTCTTGTGATTCCAGAATATGAACTCAAAGTCCCTTCCCCAAGAGAGGGAAAGCCTTTCTCTTTGCTTGTGTCTCCTTGCAGTGTTGTGTGCTCTCAGCACAAATGGGGGACTGCCATACCCTCTCTTGGCGTCCCCCGCCTCCTGGGCCCTTCGTGCATGCCATCTGTGGCTCTGTGCCCTGATAGTTCACTGTGACCCTTCAAGCTTATCTTCCAGAACCTTCATAATTGTTACAACGTTCCTCCAGGGGAAACATCATCTGTCAGAAAATTGTGTCTACTTCAGAAGAACCTGTCAAACGTAGCCACTTTGGTGTTGTTCTGAAAATATATGTGTACATCTTAATACATTCTGGGGAGGCAGAATTTGGGAGTTATTTCTTACGTATGTTTGAAGCGGATGGATGACTTCTAACACGTCATTGCCAGGTGTATTTCTCTAGTCTTTGAAGAATTCCATTTTAATAAAAAACCGAAAAGCTGTTTCTGAACTCAAAAGTTGAATGAGCTTTGTTTTCTTGTTTCTTTCTTTCCCTCTCCAGTGGGCATATTAACGTAAACGCTGAATGTTGATTCAGTCAAAGTTACAGTGACGTTGGGAAGGTGGAGGAGAAGTAGAGGAGATGATTGTGCAGGAGAGCGATGTCCTCATCTACCCCTACGGGGTGCCAGTCATGTCCCAAGTGGATGATGCAAAACCAAGTAGAATACACCTACGTAGGAATAGGGAGATTTGTGACTGTGGCTGAAATGGTTGCAGGTCCCTGTCTCTGGGACTGTTTGGGGTGTTTGTTTTAAGCCTTTTTGTTATATTTTAAAACAATCCTCACGTATTTTGTGGCACGCCCTCAGACTAAACAAAAGAAAATAGAAGAAACCATAAGCATCATTAAAGGGAATTGAGAAAAAAGACAGTTCAGGCTTTCAGAGTCAGAGTAACCAGTGGCTTTCTGCTGATAGGTTGAAATAATGTCAGTTTGCTCAGATAATTCCTTTCGTTCAGATAAGTTCTATGAACTGGGCAGTTACAGGCTGTTCTGAATTCCATATTCTCTCAGTAACCAAGAAGTAATATTTCTTTTTTCTTTTTTGGATTGTATTCACTAAAGTACTTTAAGAGTTATTACTACTTTTTTTTCTTTAAAGATTTTATTTATTTATTCGACAGAGATAGAGACAGCCAGCGAGAGAGGGAACACAAGCAGGGGGAGTGGGAGAGGAAGAAGCAGGCTCATAGCGGAGGAGCCTGATGTGGGGCTCGATCCCATAACGCCGGGATCACACCCTGAGCCGAAGGCAGACGCTTAACCGCTGTGCCACCCAGGCGCCCCAAGAGTTATTACTACTTTTAAGAGCGAGTTTAAGTAATGCTAGTTTGCGTCAGAAATTTAGAACCCACCTAATATTTCAGATTTATTAAAAAATACTGAGTTGAATGAATTCAACTATTCTGGAATTTGTTTATTTATAGTGTATATTCCCATCTACTTAAGACAATATCTGAAGTGAACCCAGTATAAGTACCTTTGCATTAACTACTTTGAGTCATTAGAATATTATCTAGAAGATCTCAGTGAGGTTTAACTTATAATACTCTCTGTCTTCAAGTTTATTCCCTCTTTAGCATTTGGCTTCTCAGTGCGTGCTTTGTACTTATATGTGATGTTTCCCTGGAGGGTATTCAAGCACAGCCCGCAGACTTTCTGTAGGCAATGATAGGCTCTCTATTCTGCAGCTGGGGAGACGAGAGGCACAGATGGCCACGTCATTAGGTCTCAGCGACGAAGCAAGTAGAGACAGAGCTAAAAACAGTACAGATGGCATTAAGGCTCGATTCTTTCTCTGCACCTTCCCAAGTACTGATGATTATTATAATCCACCGTTATTATGATTATTTTTGAATACCCGCTTGGCACATCATATTAAACTGGGGGCTGGATTAAAACACTTAATGCCCAACAGCTGTTTTTCTCAGTGTTATTCCTCAAATTTCCTTTAGCTCCGTGATTTCCTTAGTTTCATCGTGGAGTAATTGGGTGCAGAGTCAATGGTAAGAAGCTCGTGATGGAATGCCAAGACTGCGATCGTTCGGCTGAGAGTATTCACAGACGTCGTCTTCGGCCTCATGTCCTCCTTTTTATTTCTGCACCAAGGTGACCTTTCGTTTGATTCAAGAGTCACTGCCATCAAATCACTCTCAGCCATCGCCCACACTCCCGCAGGGACACTCGATACTGTTTTCTGCAGGTATCGGAAATGTTTACAAGATTCATTCGTTCAGAACAATAAATGTTATTGCATTTAATAATTCTATTATAGTGGAGTAGAAAGTACTTAAGCTCCGGTTCCTGCCCTCCAGGTGGCTTGGGGGAGAGAAGCAAGTCTCTGTAAGAGACAGATAGCAGTGAATGCTCACGTGCTAACAGGAGGTGCCGAAGGAAAGTGAAAATTACGTTGCACTGAGTGTGTGCGTCTTCCTCAGAGGTTTTATTCCATGGATGGCAAGGTTTTTCTTTAAATTCAGGAAATATCTCTCTCCATAAAATGCCCATTTACTTCGCATAGTCACTTAGAATATAGAGGATCTTAACCTGCTTACAATAAGAAATTGAGGCCTAGGAGATTGATTTTTTCTTTTTCTTTTTTTTTTTTTAAGAATTTATTTTTTTTTTGTGAGGGAGAGAGAAGAGCAACAGAGTGAGCACAAGTAGGGGGAAGGAGCAAAGGGAGCAAATTCCCTGCTGAGCATGGAGCCCAATGCTGGACTGGATCCCAGGACCCTGGGATCATGACCTGAGCCAAAGTCAGACACTTACGACTGAGCCGCCCAGGCGCCCGATTTTTTTCAAGACCTCGGACTGGAACTCAAGGTTTTTTTTAAAAAAGATTTTATTTATTTATTTGAGCGAGAGAGCAGAAGTGGGGGGGAGCGGCAAAGGGGGAGGGTGAAACAGCCTGCCCACTGAGCAGGGAGCCCGATGCGGGGCTGGACTTGGGGCTCGATCCCAGAACCCTGAGATCATGACCTAAGCTGAGGGCAGATGGTTAACCAGCTGAGCCACCCAGAAGCCTTAGAATTCATGATTTTAAAAAATGCCGAATCCATAGCAAGATGTGGGAAGTGGAAACCAGTGCTTTTAAATGTCTTTTTCATAATGAAATGTAAATAATTCAGTAGACAGCCAGTTGAGAGGATGAAGAAATATTTTCCTAACTAAGGCTTTCGATTTTCCTATCTGCTCTTTAGTGCAGACAGGTAACTACGGCTGGGCACTCAGAAATCCCCCTTACTGCTGACACTTACTGTCTCAAAGGAGTGGAGGTGAGGAGTTGGTAGGGATTCATGGGACCACCTAGCCCCTCCCCTGGCAAGACGACTAGATGGGAGAAGAGAAAGGCTGAAAATCTCACTTGCCCGGAAATAGTTTGCTGGAGGATTTAACTTAGTACGTGACCAGTGAAAGGTAGACAAATGAACACATGAATGCAGGTGTTCCACCTGAGTCCAAGATCCCCCCAAATTTGGGCCAAGGTAACAATCTCTAGATTCAGAACAAAAAACAGTTGGCAATTTTCATAAAAATACCAAGCCATCTGCAGCAAAGCATGTCCGGTAAGTGAGCATTTAATAGATGATGACTGTGAACCGGACCTGAGAACTCGTCTTTCTTCCATTGTCCAGTACAGACGGGAAGGCTGCTTTTATTTGAAATAAAAACACTCATTAACAACTGCAGTGAAACCTTCAATATAGAATCCCAAGAACGTTTTCATTTCTCTATTTCTACAAAGTAAGGAAAAGTGCTCAGGCGTTACCTCCCCACTAATCACTAGAGGGACCGGTAAACTGAAGCCTGCAGAAGTGAAGGGCCTTGTCTTTATGATGCCAAGAGCAGAGGGGGAGGCGAATCCAGATCTAATAAAACCTAAGTCAGTTTTCAGTTCATTCAGTTGCATCATGCTATAAAAATAGGGCACACCTATTGTCGTCTTCTTTGTTTAATTCTTTGCTTGTAGATTGCAGAGGACAAGACTGATGACTGTTAACTGTTGCCCAGATGTTTCTAAACAGGAAGTTCTGGCTGTCCAGCCTGTCGAGCAGGTGTCTTTTATGGTGGTGAGGATACTGTTGTAGTTCAGACTGGGACACACGAGCAGGTGGTTTCCAGAAGGAGCCAAGCCTACTTAGATTGGGTGATCACAGAGTCTCAGAGCTGAAAGCAAGCTTAGAAACCTTTATCCAGCCCTTATTTTACTAGACAAACAGCTTGAGGGATGTCAAAAGACCAGGCCCAGGTCAACTCTTGGCAGAGCCCTGATGAGAAACCAGGGATGCGTAATTTTAAAATGGTTTTATGTGTCAGTGTATGAGTTATATAACAAGGTATGAATTACATAACATTTTGAGCCAAATTAGAATATTAATTCCAGTTTGTTACGATAAAATGAAGGGAAAAGAAATCAACTTCTGTTAAATAAGGAGTTTGGATGATCAAAGAAGAAAGAGGTTTAACAAGAAAGCCAAGGGTGGCTCAGTCGGTTAAGTGTCAGCCTTTGGCTTCGGTCATGATCCCAGCGTCCTGGGATGGAGCCCCATGTCCAGCTCCAGCGGGGAGCCTGCTTCTCCCTCTCCCTCTGCCTGCTGCTCCCCCTGCTTGTGCTCTCTCTCTGTCAAGTAAATGAAATCTTAAAGAAAAAAAAAATCAGGAAAGCCAGTAGTCATCAAAATATTGTACTTCCTACTGTAATAAACACCTTCTATGTTCAGATGGAAACAGTACTTTGAGTTTGGGCTAAGAAAACAGATGTGTTAGAAGGAAGTGAGATGTTAAGCAGTTCAGGATGGCAGCCTAGCTGCTGACTGATGAACAACGCCCTGTGCTGTTTACCTTCTTCTTCTCTATCTTGGAGACCCTAACCCTGAGAAAAATGAATTTCTCTATGTTGCTACTTAAGACCCTTGAAGTTTGATTTGAATTCATTTCTTTTTTTTTTTTTTTAAGATTTTATTTATTTATTTGACAGAGAGCCAGCCAGTGAGAGAGGGAACACAGCAGGGGAGTGGGAGAGGAAGAAGCAGGCTCCCAGCGGAGGAGCCCAATGTGGGGCTCGATCCCAGAACGCCGGGATCACGCCCTGAGCTGAAGGCAGACGCTTAACGACTGCACTGCCCGGGTGCCCCTGAATTCATTTCTAATACGCTATGTGAATCACTTTTAGCTGTCTTTTGTGTTAACATAAAGTTTTTTTTATATAATTCGGATACTAAAAAAAAAGCATTTTAGTATACAGATCAGGCGTCCCAAATTAAAACAAAAAAACCAAGGGGCGCCTGGGTGGCTCAGTCATTAAGCGTCTGCCTTCAGCTCAGGGCATGATCCCAGAGTCCTGGGATCGAGCCCCACGTCAGGCTCCTCTGCTGAAAACCAAAACCAAAACCCTACCCGATCAGAGAAAAACTAGCTCAGTATAGAAGTTATGGTTTGGAATCCAAGGGGAAGCATGAAGCATGACACTCAGTGCCTGGACAGAGTTCAGGAACAGTGGGTTTCAGCCCAGGATTGATTGCTGCAGTGAAATTGCTAAACTTGTCTTCAGCTGTTATCCACAAGCAGTGTCTCATCCATTCCTCTGGCCCAGGCGACAGGCCGCAGGCCACGAGTCGAGCAGTGTCATCTCAACTGGCATCCAGCAATGGAAACTGCAGCAGCCCTCGGGGAATGTTCTGGCAACTCTTTAACTCTTTATAGATGCAGAATTGCTACAGGTGACCCAACTTTGGAGCCAGCACTGTAACTAGAGTGACTGCCAGGGAGTTCTCTGAGAAGGGAAATAGATTTCTCCCTTGCTGGTGAATGACTCACTTGGCAGAGCTTCTCTCTTGATGGCAGACTGAGATGACCACTCCTCCCCCTGCTCCAAAAAAAAAAAAAATTCATTATGGATTTTAGAAGATAACTTCTTTTTTTATTTACTATCTTTTAAAAAACAATCCTCTGTTAGCTTCCGGGTGATAAGCGGAAGGCTGCACTGTGCGTGTGTGGCTTTTATGCTTCTCTGTCTCCTGGCGTAGCTTGGTTCCCCCCCGCCAACACTGAAATTCCTATCGCTGGGACAAGTTAAACAAGGTCATATGACAATGCCTGGGCTAACTCCTTTCAAGGGGTATCGTTATGTGCTCGGGCTAACAGATACTGAAAAGTGGCAAATTTGTTCTCCCCTCAGTGTTTTACAGGGGGGACATTCTCTGGCTAGTACTCGATTCTGCGTAGCACTCCACAGTAGACAGGAAGAGGGGAGAAAGGTTCAGAATCAAGGAAGTGGGATGGGAGAACATTTTCCAGTTTTTTCCATTACTATTTACAAAGGAGGTCCTGGGGGTCTCAGTGTCTTGCAGTTCCAGGGGCTCCATAGCGCCTTGCAGAGCAGTGGCCTCCTCACCATTTACTCTTTAAAACAGTCGGTGTTGTTAAGTTAGTGTTTTTCAAAGCATGCTCGTGCTGCTTCTGCACCAGAATCACCAAGGTATTTGTTAAAATGCAGATTCCTGCGCTTGACCCCAGACCTACTAAGTCACAGAATAGGGATGAAAATGAACATTGTAAGTAACCCATGAAATGATCCCTGTGAACCACAAAATCTGAGAACCCATTTTCAGCAGTTTCATTTCATAACTTTGAAGTACTAAAAAGTACTAAGAAAAGGGGGGCACCTGGGTGGCTCAATCTGTTAAGCGGCTGAGGTCATGATCCCAGGGTCATGGGGTGGAGCCCCCCCCCCCTGCATCGGGCTCCCTAGTGGGGAGCCTGCTTCTCCTTCTCCTCCTGCATCTGCTCTCACACTCCGGTGCTCTCTCTCAAATAAATAAAATCTTTTTTTAAAAAAATTACTGAACACACACTAAAAATGCATTTTACTTTGAAGAAAAATAGGGTTACCTGCTACAGAACTTGCTTTTTGTTCTTTAAGGCTTTATTTAATTTCCTGTTCATGCCTCTTGGTTATATGGATGGCACTGTGGCCATGCAGGATTTGGAGGGAGCGAGCTTGGTATAAAAGGGGCAAATGAAATAAAACATGGACTTCTTTTTAAGTCTACAGATTTTCTATAAATACAAATGTGTGAGAACGTCAGTCTTTAAAAGTGACCAATGGTTATTTGATATTTGGTATTTATAATATATACTAGGATATTTTAAAAAATTCATTTTGGTTTTTTGACATTTAATTTTCACTTTTCCAGTTCAAATGGCTCTTTAAAGATGGATCCAAGCACAGTTCAAACATACAGGATACTTGGTTTCAGTGGTTTCTGGAATCACACCTAAAATCTAAGGAAAGTGGGTTTGAGAGTTGTTTTTAACAAAAGACAATCAGCGCCATCTAGTGGATACAAATAACCTCTTTTTTTGAGTTCAGCCCAGTGAGGAGGTGAAGAGAGCAGGCTTTGGAGCTGGGGTGGAAATTCAGTACCAGTTAGTTTCTGAGTGACCTCAGAAGAATGACTTAACCTCTCTGTGCTCCCCGCTCCTCAACTCTAAATCCGCATGATAATAGCGCCGCCTCATAGGATGTTATGAAGTGAAGTGAGATGGTACATCTACAGCGTGTCCCAAACACTCAGTAAATGTTATTTTTTACTTACGCTAAGCCACAGACTCATGGGACGTGGCAGCTCTCCAGTGGCGTACGTTTTTAACTGCCCTCCAAAATAAGTGGCTATTTAGTTTAGCTCATAAAATCTGTAATACAAGGCTTCGTGAGGTCCTGCTCCTAGTATGCTGTCATAGTCGGCTGAAGCTTATGGCAAGAAAACGGAAATTGGGGCAACAAAGCTGGAATGGTAGTTGGGACCCAGATGGAATTCAATGTGGCCTCTCTCTCATTCGTTCGAATCTGACTCCACTTAGCAGAGGAAGGTCAAGAGTAGAGAGACATTTAAAACAAAAACCAACTCTGAAACCAACACTGCCATATGTCACCAACCTGGAATGAGACCAGGGACGTTGTAACTTAAAATATCTTGACTCTGGACGAAATCTTTATGAATTATTTTGAAAGGCACAATACTTTCTAGAATATGTTTGGGCTTTTTGAACACAACACTTCAGAAAACAGCAGAGAAAAATATGGCGCTCCCTGACGGATCTGAATATGAATGATTTGGAGGGTGTCACCTGCAACAACGGACACAGAAGTATTTCAGGAAATTAAAAACAAAGAGATAGTGTATTGTGTGCTAATACACAACAAATACAATTTGTTAAAATTTGCCCTCAAGGCACCTACAGCCATTGGGAGTTCTCTAAAGGTACAGCAGGAAGTAAACAAAACGAGGACAGAAAACAAGATGAGTTTCATGCAAAATGACGTCAATGGGCACTTAGTTTGGTAAGGCTACGGTGAAGAGACACTAAGCTTCTGTTGAACCTGAATTTTCTTTCCACTTGCTTTTTATGTATCTTCTGTTGTATAGATTTTAAAAGCAACAGTTTAAAAAATGAAAGGCACAGGTCATAGCCTTGATTTCTTAGTTGGTTTTCTCTCCCCACATCCCCAAGAAATCTGAAATATGTTACTTTCTTAATGAGCACCATTAGTCGCCAAAAATAAAAATGGAAAGAGTGGCCTTTATTCATGGACTATTAGAACTGGGCAGACATTTGGGGTTCATCTATTGTCTAGCTACTCCAGGGGTCGGTGGACCAGAAGCATTGGCATCACCTGGGAGCCTGTTAGACTCATGGGTCCCACCTGACACAATGACTCAGCATTTTAACAAGAGCCCCAGTTGATTGATCTGCACATTAAAGTTTGAGAAGCCCTAGAATTTCAGGTTCATTGGCTCTCAGATTCGCCCTAGGATCAGTAGCTTATGAATCTCCCCGGGTGATTCTAATGCAGTCAAGTTAAGAACCACAAAACTCGTCCAACCACATTTCTCTAATGAGGAAATTACGGCCTACAAAAGTTTACAGATTTACCCAGAATAAACCAGAATAAACCAGCTATTTAGTATCAGAATCCAAACAATGTTATCTCTTCTCCTTATTAAAAAAAAAGTTAAGGGAACAGAGCATAAGGAGTGTGGAGACGGGGATTATTATTATAATTCTTTTCAATTCTTTTTAATCCTTTCCTTTTCCTTTTCGAGAGGGAGGTGGGGAGCGGCAGAGAGAGTCTTAAGCAGGTTCCGTGCCCAGTGCGGAGCCTGACACGGAGCCTGATCCCACAGCCCCGAGATCACGACCCGAGCCGAAATCAGGAATCAGAAGCTTAACCAGCTGAGCCACTCGGGTGCCCCCGGGGATGATTATTTTATACAAGGTGGTCAGGAAAGACCCACCTGAGGAAGCAGACGGCTGAGGAAATGAGCCATACGGATAGTTGGGCAACTGTATTCCTGGCAGAGGAGGCAGAGGGCTGGGGTGTGTGTGTGTGTGTGTGTGTGTGTGTGTGTGTGTAGGGGATTATTCCATCTTGGAGGAACAACACGGAGTAGTGTTTCCCAATTCCCAACATAGTTATCTTTGGGAAGCAGAAACAAGAAATCGAAACTGTTGGCAGTTTTCAAAATCTTAAGTTATTCTTAAAATATTTTCAACCTTCTTCATATTCTTGTTATCATGCTCTCTGTATCATTTTTTAAACAAAGATTTTATTCATTCATTCATTCATTCATTCATGTGAGAGATAGAGAGATGGGGTGGGGGGCAAGGAGCAGAGGGGGAGAGAATCCTGAAGCACATTCTGTGGTGAGCACAGAGCCTGACTTGGGGCTCAACCTCAGAACTGCGAGATCATGAGCTGAACCTAAACCGAAGTGTCAGGTGATCAACTGACTGAGCCACCCAGGCACCACCTGAATCATTTTTTAAAAGTGTTTGTAGGTGTTTCTGTGAACTGTAGCCTATAGCAAATATTCAAATACTGGAGAACACAGAGAACATCAGTGGGTACCATTGGAATAATGTAACATACAAATCTTCAAGCAAGGTTAACAGCACTTCACACAATCACAGGTTGAAAATTGCCAAATTAAGGGCTTATTTTTGAGTAAAAATTTGTTATTTCTTGGAACACCACTCATAGAATTTGTATAAAGTATACAATGAGTATCATTTTATTCATATTTATTTTATTTGCATTTGCAAGAATGAGTCACTGTTAGCAGCAGACATGGCCAGGAAAACACACTTAGAATATGGCACCGGCTCCGAGCAGGACTAACTAATTGGATTGTGACTGCAATCCAGATTCCCAGGATGTTGACCTCAATTTCTCACGCAGAGCATTAGCATTTCCTGCTTTTGCTTTCAACTTGACATGAGTGGATTTCTTCAGTAACATCTCTATGCTGATAAAGTTTAATTCTTATAGGAGAATTAGAATACCTTTTCCACTTTCCCTGATTTCTCAACTTTTTTTTTTTTTTTAATTTGGAAAAACATGCAAGCATCCTGATCAATGCTGGGAAGAAGTTCCTATGCAGAAACACTAACAAGGAGGACAGTGAGGCTAGAGAAAAGTTTACCAGAGAGGGGGTGGTAGGACTAGAGTCTGAGAGCAAACAGAGGGCCTGGTCCTTCAGGATCTGTGGGCATTGTAAGGGCTCTATAGGATATGGGGAGCCATGGAGAGTCCTGAGCAGAGGAGTGACATCGTTTGACTTTGGTTTTGAAGGCATCATTCAGGCTGCTGTTTGAAAGTAGTAGGGGCAAGGAAGGCAACAATGAAGAAGGAGGTTGTTACAAAAATCTAGGTGACAGATGATGGCAGTATGGTCCGGAAAGGAAGCACGGAAGGTGGTGAGAGGTAGATTCTGGATATATTTTAAGTTAAAGCTGATAGGATTTATAACAAATTGTAGAGTGCGAGGGCAAGGGGAATTGAGGACAACTTCAAGGTTTTTGGTCTGAGTCTGGCAGGATGGAGTTACCATTTACTGAGACAGATAAGAGAGTGGAGTGGGAGTGGGGGTGACTGTGGAGAGGTTTGTTTTTTGACATGTTAGGTTCAAGATGCTTCTTACATCGAAGTAGAGACATCTTCTAGTCGGTTAAATAAAAGTGGAGTTCAGGGGAGAAGTCTGGGCTGGAGATAGAAACACAGGATTTAGCAGTATATGAATGGCATTTACAGCCAGGTTTTTAAACCCAGTTTTTAAACCACTGCCCTAGATTGTAGCTGTGGTTCCCTGAGCAACTCACTTCACCTTTGTCTGTTTGCTTCACTGAAAAACACTTAAAGAATGCACATCCTACCTACCTAAGATAATGAGGCTAAAGGGGCTGTGTATGGGAAAATGCCTTGTAAACTGTAAGGTGCTGTCCATACTAGAAAGCAGAGATTTGATGTTACCAAGGATGAAGAAAATCAGTTTGGGGGTCCCATGGAAATAGTCATGCACTGAAGATGAGAGAATCCACAAAAAAGGAAAAATGCAAATAAAAATCATTACTCTTTTAGACTGTAGCCCAATCTCGCAAAACTCGTATTTTTTATTTACGTGGAATCCAAAATATAGCAAGAATTTCAAATACATGATCTTTTTGAGCTGCACAACAATCTTGAGAGGAAGGAATTATTATTCCCATTTTACAGAGGAGGAAACTCAGAGAAGATGACAGACATACAGAGCATCATATTAACGGTAGAGAGCCACATAAGCATCCAGATGTCCTCCTTTCGAGTTCAATCTAAATACGAACAACCCTTTTCCCAGCCACCCCGTCCGCAGGAAGACTGAGGAGACAGTAGGGCTGCCCCAGCTCTCCAAGGTCCAACAGCGTTCCTCGACGCCCCTGGCTCCCCCCACACCTTGTTTCCGCATGGTACAGCCCTGTTCTCTTATCGCGAGACTGGAAGCCCAGTGCTTCTAGTTGCCCAGGGAACAACGTTCCCGGCGGCGGGAGGGCTTTGGACGCGCAGCTCCTTCCCCCCTCCAGAGAAGCTGTGGTGGCGGGAAATACCCCTTCCCTTTGGGGGACAGGGGGTGACTCTGAGTGTCAGAGGTGCGCTTCTGCGTCCGTCAATGATCTGCCGACTGGCGACTGCCTCCCAGAGTTTCCGCGGGCAAGGTAAGTCACGACACCTGTTAGGACCCCAGCTCCAACGCCGCGCGACCTGCCGCGGAGTAAGCGGGGCGGAGTCGCGTCAGGGACCGCAGAAGGGATGTCAGGCAGAGGGGCAGGGCCAATGAGAGTGCGGGGCGGAGTCGTGTCCGGCTGCTGGGCCCGGAGACTGGCTGTTAGGGCGAAGGGGCAGGGCTAGTAGGGGGCGGGCTCAGCCGGGGGTGGGCGGGGCTTGGGAGAGAGCGGGCCTTCCCCATCCAGACAGAGGCTTCTGCCTCTATGGAGACTGTCGCCAGCTTTTCCACATTCCTGACCTTAGGACCTTCTATCAGGGACTTCTGTCCTGTGCCTCCTGGCGGTTAAGTTCTAAAACTTACATTAAAAATTAATTGCCAGTCATTTAAAATAGACCGTAAATAGCAAAGGATGCCAATAGGTATGTCACAGGGGAGAAAAAGGTGGCCAGTAAACATTTGGCTGCAGACTCAATTTCTATCGTAATGAAAGAAATGTAAATCAGACTCACATATATGTTTGACTCTTACCAGAATGACAAAGATGAAAAAGCTTTGATGATAACCAGGTTGACCCCGGGCCGGAATGGGGAAAGAGGCCCTTTCATCACACCCTGCTGATAGTGTAATTTGGTATAACCTTTTTGGGGGACAATGTGCCGTGCTACCAAAGGTTGAAAAGCAAGTACTCTTTGACTCAGTGTACTTTATCATCTGGATATATACTTTGTTTAGCATCACTAAACAAAGATTCACACAAAGAGGTTCACTTAAAATTGTGTGTGCCATTTGTGTTTGTGTTGGTGAGGGGTAGGTATAAAGGGTAGAAGGTTTGCAGATGCCTAACAAAAGCGAGATCCCTCAAGTCTATCAACAGTGGTTCTTGAGGTGAGGGAAATTTTGACGTTTAAAAAAATATTTTTTTTAAAGATTTATTTATGAGAGAGAGAGAGCATGCAAAGGAAGAGAGACAGAGGGAGAGAATCTTCAAGTGGACTCCCGGGAGGGGGAGCCCGACTTGGGGCTCATCCCCTGCCCATGAGATCCTGAGCTGAGCCAAAACCAAGAGTCCAACGCTCAACTGACTAAGGCACCCAGGCACCCTGGAAATTTTGACTTTAAAAAGTTTTACGCTCTTCTATATTATTTGACTTTTTGCTTCTCATGGGCATGTATTTCTTACATAGTAAATATATAAAGTAAAAAAAAATCTATCATAAAATAACTTTTAGACATTAAAACCATGAAAATAAATATAATTCCATTTTTTAAAAAAGATTGGCTATTTATTATGACTAAACAGAGGAGGATTCATTTTCTTTCAATTCTTCCTTTCATCCAAAAATACCAAATTATGGCAGCCATGTGTCCCCATTTTGGTTTTAAATGATCCGTGGTGATTACATTTCTTACAAGCCTGTATGAAAAAGTTTATTTATTTTTATTTTTTAAAGATTTTTATTTATTTGATGGAGAGAGAGCGCGCATAAGAGAGAGCACATGAGAGAAAGCACAAGCAGGGGGAGCAGCAGGCAGAGGGAGAAGCAGGTTCCCCATTGAGCAGGGAGCCTGATGTGGGGCTCAATCCCAGGACCCTGGGATCATGACCTGAGCCGAAGGCAGATGCCCAACAGATTGACCCACCCAGGCGCCCCTGAAAAAGTTTAAATTAATCTTGTTTGAAATGAATGTTATAAAAGTTGATATGTGTTAGTGGTGATTTGTTACAATTTAGAATCTGGTCATATATCATCTGCTTAATGGAGTATCGTGAAGTAAATAATATTTTATTTTTGAAATACCTTTAATGCAATAAGAAAATGCTTCATCATGTGATGTTAAGGGAGAAATATATGAGTCCAGTTTTGGTGGAAACACATAGAGCAAAAATGAATAAGAAATATGCCAATGGTTTTTAGCTCAGAGTGGTGAATGTTGGGTGATTTTTATTTATTTTTGAATACACTTTAATATAATCTAGACATTTTTCTACAATAAATAAATTAATTGTGAATTCAAGATATACTTATTAGAAAATCAGAAAATACATATAAGTGAAAGGTAAAGTAAAAGACCAAGAACAGAGGCGCCTGGGTGGCTCAGTCGGTTAAGTGTCTGCCTTTGGCTTAGGTCATGATCCAGGGTCCCGGGATCAAGCCTCACATTGGGCTCCCTGCTCATCGGGGAGCCTGCTTCTCCCTTTCCCTCTGCCTGTAGCTCCCCCTACTTGTTCTCTGTCAAATAAATAAATAAAATCTTAAAAAAAAAAAAAAAAAAAAAAAGACCAAGAACATCCAAGAACCCACCAATCCAGAAGAACCGACCTCTGTTACTTCTCTGATTTGTTATCATCTTTCAGGTCCCATTGTGTATATTTCTTTAATTAGAGAATTTAATTTTTTTTTTAGCAAGATATCGACATTTAGCAAGATATTTTCTTTCTTTTCCTTTTTTTTTGGATATTTTTTTTCTTTCCTTCCTTCCTTCCTTCCTTCCTTCCTTCCTTCCTTCCCTCTTTGCCTATGTAGAAAAAAGTAACAGATAAGGGGCATTAAATTAGGATCTTATAGATGTATTTTCAGTGTTTAAGAAGAAATCTCAGTAGCCACATAGAAATTCCACAAGAAAAATAAAACATTGTCAAAGAAAGTAACCAAATGATAATTAAGCACTTCTAATGACAGAAGCATTAAATGTTGATTTAACCAAATACTGTGCCTTAACTATATTGAGTGTATGTGCGGAGGAGTGAATTCCTCTATGTGAATTCCTTGTTTATGCCCTTAGCCAGTGTTCGTTTGGAATGTCTCTTTTTCTTATAGATTGGTAAGATTTCTTTAAATATGTAAATTCATTAACCTTTTTGTGTATCATCTGTGTTGCATAGATTTTCCCTAGTTTCTCAGGGGCCTTTTACTTTAATTTAAAGTTCTTTTTGTTTGTTTGTTTATTGACATTCAAGAGTATTAAATGTTATGTGATGAAATGTGTTAGTCTCTTCCTTTTGATTTATGCTCTTGGTGTTATCTTTAGTAAGTTATTAACTTATTACATAAATTATCTTTATATTTCCTTTCAGTCCCTTGGAGATTTCTTATTTCACATTTATTTATTATTTTGAAAATTAGTTTTTACTTTTTTTTTTTTTTAAAGATTTTATTTATTTATTCGACAGAGATAGAGACAGCCAGCGAGAGAGGGAACACAAGCAGGGGGAGTGGGCGAGGAAGAAGCAGGCTCATAGCAGAGGAGCCTGATGCGGGGCTCGATCCCATAACGCCGGGATCACGCCCTGAGCCGAAGGCAGATGCCTAACCGCTGTGCCACCCAGGCGCCCCTAGTTTTTACTTTTATTAAAGTAGTATAGTAAAAAATGTCTAACTCTGCTATAACATTTGCGATAGAAGAAAAGAGAAGCAATTCCTAGTCTCACTCTGCAGAGGCAACCACCCTGAACTCGTAAATATTATGCTTATTTAACTATTGCTTGGCTTTATCAATTTTTGGGCATTCTCTCTGATTTCCTATTATGAGAGATTAGATATTTTATACTACGTCTCTTTTTACATATTCTTCCCCAGATACACTCAATACAGGTAAGACACAGGATTGGGTTAAATCAACACTTAGTGCTTCTGTCACTAGACGTATTTAATTATCATTTGATTACTTTCTTTGACGATGTTTTATTTTTCTTGTGGAATTTCTTTTTTTTTTTTTTAAAGATTTTATTTATTTGACAGAGATAGAGACAGCCAGCGAGAGAGGGAACACAAGCAGGGGGAGTGGGAGAGGAAGAAGCAGGCTCATAGCGGAGGAGCCTGATGTGGGGCTCGATCCCATAACGCCAGGATCACGCCCTGAGCCGAAGGCAGACGCCCAACCGCTGTGCCACCCAGGCGCCCCTCTTGTGGAATTTCTATGTGGCTATTGAGATTTCTTCTTAAACACTGAAAATACATCTATAAGATCCTAATTCAATGCCCCTTATCCATGACTTTTTTCTACACAGGCAAAGTCGTAAGATTGTCAGTTGTGTCCCCACCTACCTTGGGAACTATATTTTATTTCATTTATTATTTTCAGAACAAAATAATAGAACAGACCCATTTCTAAAGCAAATTGAAAAATTTCCGGAGCCTTTTAGATGATCCATGTCACAGATGGTTCTCTGTGCTGCTTCTCACTTTACTGACAAGTACTGTACCGGCTCGGCAAATGCTTCCATCTCATCGCTCCCCCTGTGAGCTACAGTAAGTCTCCCCCGACAGGCCGCTCACGGCATTTACAAGACTTTTGGCCTTTCGGTGACTTATGCTTTTTGACTGTGACGTGATGGGCCAGGGCGATCCGTCCTCCCACAATAATAATGTCAGCGCCTTCCTGAGTGAGCCCAGATGCTTTTGCCGAGTTTGAAGAATGTTGAGATCGCGGCCTTTGTCACTTGCTAAGATGGAAAGGGTTGACCTACTGGTCCCTTCGGCAACTGCTTCGGCACACTGAATGGTTGGAGGCCAAATCATATTACCCCGCATCAGGTTGTTTATGTTTGTGCTTCCTCCTGTATCCAAAACTTCCCTGGACTCTGCCTCTGCTGCCCAAAAAAAGAAAGAAAGATGAGTTATTTTGTAGAGTAAAAAAAAGGACATTGTTACACTTGCTTGGGCCAGAGGCAATTGCCTTTCCTCTTTCTGTTATGAGAGAAATGGTTTAATTCATAATTAATAGAAATTTAGGGAAATTATGAAATTTAGGGAAGGATTGTTGGAAGATCCATTTGTATGTAAAGCTAAGTATGAGAAGGCAAAAGCCGGAATTCTCCCTATTTCTTCCATTTTCTCAGCATGGATGATACCCCAACGTTACTGCACAGATCTGAAAGGGTCCTGATCAAGGGCACAGTTTGGAAGGATCAAGGTGCCTGCAGTGCCCAAGTTCTCCCACTGGTTTAAAACCATCCTGCCTAATAATCCTGGCTTCAGAAAACAGCACTGGGAATAGGGAGCCAGAGGGGTGATAGGCCTGTGGGTGGTGTCACACCAAAAATCCCTGGACACAGACGTCTTTTGATGAAATTAGGGTAGGGTGACTTTGGTAGCAACATAATCCTTATTAACAAAGATTCCGGGTTAATTGTGCATTAACTCTAATGAAACATGTAAGCATACAGGTCATAAGTTCCCTTAAATTCTTGTTTATTTCAGGGTATCAATGGACATTATAAAGGGAAACTTAGATGGAATTTCAAAACCAGCCTCAAATTCAAGAACACGTCCTGGGAGCAGAGGTTCAAGTACTTCTTTGGAGGTGCTCTCACCAGAACCAGCGTCCTTCAAGGTACTTTGCTGTTTAGAAATTATTTTAAGTCCTTCTCCTGAACTCTAGCACTTGATAAACCGAGGCTGTTGTTAACATCCCACTTAAGGGCTCCTCTTTAGAGGCTGCGTTTTGGGAGCACTCATAGATTTCTTCTTGGATTTTACTTTAGATCATTTATAACGAGATTTCTGTGTCCCTTGCCTACTCCTCCCCCTCCCTCTTTTGTTTTTTTGGTTTTTTTTGGAGTGTGGCTTATTTGTTCACAGCTGTACTTCGTTAATGCTCATTTGTAAACTTTTTTTTCATAAGAAATCTTTGTATTCTAATATCTACTATGCCACCCTTGACTCTTAATATGAAAAAGGTTCAATAATTTTAAAAATAAAGTTTGGGTCAAAGACCGTGTGGTATATATTTAGTAGGACCTTACCTGGCCTGACTTCCTTTTCTTTTCCTAAAATATCTAAACTTGATGTTTTTTAAGAAATCACTTTTTAAAAAAAGATTATTTATTTTAGAGAGAGAGCACTAGCGGGGGCGGGGCAGAGGGTGAGGGAGAGAGATTCTCGAGCGGACCCCCGCTGAGTGCGGGAGCTGGATGCCGAGCTCCATCTCACCACCCTGAGATCACAACCCGAGCTGAAACCAAGGGTCGGACGCTTAACTGACTGTGCCAGCCAGGTGTCCTGGAGATCAGTTTTTCCGTCGGCGATATGGGACTATTTGTTTTAAGCTGTGGCAAACAAAAATTTGACACCTTATGGTGAAAAAAATCTTTGCAACGTTATGAATCCATACTCATTTATTCTTTTTATTTTTTTGAGGTTTTATTTATTTATTTGACAGACAGAGAGCACAAATAGAGTGGCAGGCAGAGGGAGATGGAGAAGCAGGCTCCCCACTGAGCAGGGGGCCCGATGTGGGGCTCAATCCCAGGACCCTGGGATCATGACCTGAGCCAAAGGCAGATGCTTAACCAACTGAGCCACGAGGGCATCCCTCATTTATTCTTTTGATTTATGGACTAGGCTCTGTGTTATAAAACTCTCGGGGTGTTTGTCTGTTACGATTTAGTGCAGGAAATAGAAAGCGCTCTGGGCATTTCCAGCAAACAAGGATTGAATACCAGAAGTTCAGTTTCTCAAACTCAGTGGAAGGCCAGCCGGAAAGGAAATCATGGGAGGGGACTTCCCTCGGATTGTTGGTTCCTAGGTTGCACCTCCATGACCGAAATCAAAAAGCTGCTGCTCCTTCTGGCACTGCCACCGGTCCCGCAGGACCACGAAAGTGACTAGACATACAGAGATGACCGCCTTTGGTATTTCTTGCCAACTTCCTATCAGGAGCTTGGGAAGATGGCTTCTCCTTCACGTCCGCGGCCCAGAGCTTGTGCAGATGCAGCTGATGATTCTAACATGCGTCGAGAACTGCAGGTGGCTTGTTAAAAATGCCGTGTCTAGCTCAGCTCTCTGTTTTGTTGCATCGAGTCCGGCACCATTACTGTGTGTTAACTCTTGTTAGTTGTGTAATAATTTTTGATATCTGGTAGGCTGGATCTCCCCATCTTATTCTTTTCCAGAACCATCTTCGCTATTTTTGGTTTTTAGTTCTTTTTGTATTTTAGACTGGTTTTTCAAGTCTTGTGAAAATTGCTCTTGGGGTTTTGACTGAAATTGCTTTGAATTTATAGATTAATTTGGAGACAGTTTCTAACTTTATGATATTAAATCTTATCTATTAACATTGTATCTCATTGATTTGTTTTTTCTTCCTCTTCTTCTTCTTCTCCTTCTCCTTCTTCTTCTTCTTTTTGGTGGGTAGCAAAGCAAGGTTTATTAAGGGATAGTACAGAGCTCCCAAAGAGGGAGGGGGCCCAAGAGGGTTGCTCTCTTTGACTTGTTTCTAATTTAATAATACACATACTGTAAAATTACTCTTTTTAATTTTAATTTAATTTAATTTGTTTTTATTTATCTGTTTTTAAAAAAGATTTTATTTATTTATTTGAGAGAGAGAGAGTATGAATGGGGGAGAGGGGCACAGGGACAAGCAGACTCCCTGCTGAGCGAGGAGCCCAATGTGGGGCTTGATCCCACGACCCTGAGATCATGACCCAAGCCAAAGTCAGATGCTTAACCAACTGAGCCACCCAAGCATCCCCAAATTTACTCTTTTTTAGTGTATAGTTCTGAGTTTGGCAAATGTGTAGAGTAGTACCATCATAGTAAAGATATAGAACAGTTCTATCACCCCTCAAAAATTTCTTCATGCTACCCCTTTGTCCTTACTCAGTCTCCCCTACTCTTTTTTTTTTAAATTTAATTTCAGGGTGCCTGGGTGGCTCAGTTAGTGAAGTGACTGCCTTTGGCTCAGGTCATGATCCTGAAGTCCCAGGATTGAGTACTGCATCGGGCTCCCTGCTCAGTGGGAGCTCTGCTTCTCCCTCTGACCACCTCCCCATGCTCTCTCTCTCTCTCTCACACTCTCTCTCTCTCAAATAAATAAATAAATAAAATCTTTAAAAAATAAAATTTAAATTCAATTAATTAACACATAGTATATTATTAGTTTCAGAAGTAGGTTCAGTGATTCATCAGTTGCATATAACACCCAGTGCTCATTACATCATGTGCCCTCCTTAATGCCCTCACGTAGTTACCCCACCTCCCCACCCACCTCCCCTCTAACAACCCTCAGTTTGTTTCCTGTGATTAAGAGTCTCTTATGGTTTGTCTCCCTCTCTGATTTTGTCTTATTTTATTTTTCCCTCTCTTCCCTTATGATCCTCTGTTTTCTTTTTTAAATTCCATAGAGGAGTGAAATCGTATGATAATTGTCTTTCTCTGATTGACTTGCTTTGCTCTAGTTCCGTCCATGTTGTAGCAAATGGTAAGATTTCATTTTTTGATGGGTGTGTAATATTCCACTGTGTGTATATGTGTGTGTGTGTGTGTGTGTGTGTGTACACCACCTGTTCTTTTTTTTTTTTTTTAAGATTTTCATTTATTTATTTGACAGAGAGAAAGAGAGATAGTGAGAGAGTATAAACAGGGAGGAGAGGGAGAAGCAGGCTCCCTGCTGAGCAAGGAGCCCGATGCGGGGGCTCGATCCCAGGACCCTGGGATCATGACCTGAGCTGAAGGCAGATGCTTAACGACTGAGCCACCCAGGCGCCCCTACATACCGCCTCTTCCTTATCCATTCATCTGTGGATGGGCATCTGGGCTCTTTCCATAGTTTGTCTATTTCAATCTCCCCTACTGTTAACCCTGGAAACCCCTGATCGATTCTCTGAACCTATTGTTTTTCTTTTTCCAGAGAGTCATATGAATGGAATTAAAAAGTATGTAGCTTTTGAGTGTGGCTTAGCCTGTTGGCACAAGGCATTTGAGACTCCTCTTCTGTTATATGTGTCAATAGTTCACTTCTTTTTACTAATGAGCAGTGTTCCGTCATGTGGGTGTGCCACAGTTTGTTTTTCCATCCCCATGTTAAGGAGCATTCGGATTGTTTGCCGGTTTTGGTGATTATGAATAAAGCCGCTATTAATATTTGTATACTGATTTTTTTGAGGGGGGAAGTAGTTTTTTATTTTTCTTGAGTAAATACCTAGGAGTTGGTATGGGTTGTATGGTAAGTGTATGTTGAACGATAAGAAACTGCAGAACAGTTTCCTGTTCCCGTGAGAAATATGAGAGTTCCAGCTGCTCTTCATCCTCACCAGCAGTTGATAGTGTTAGTTTTTTAGTTTTTTTTTTTAAGCTATTCTAATATATAGTAGTATCTCATTCTGATTTTAATTCACATTTTGCTGCTGACTCATAATGATGAATGTGTTTTCATGTGCTTATTTGTAATCCACATACCTCTTTCAGAAAGTGTATGTTTAGGGGCGCCTGGGTGGCTCAGTCCTTAGGGGTCTGCCTTCAGCTCAGGGTGTGATCCCAGAGTCCTGGGATCGAGCCCCACGTCAGGCTCCTCCTCTGGGAGCCTGCTTCTTCCTCTCCCACTCCCCCTGCTTGTGTTCCCTCTCTCGCTGGCTGTCTCTCTCTGTCGAATAAATAAATAAAATCTTTAAAAAAAAAAAATTGAAAATGTTTGCTCTTCAAAAGACATAGTTAAAAGAATGAAAAGTCAATCTACAGACTAGGAGAAAATATTTGCAAATCATATATCTGACAAAAGACTCTAAGAAATATAAAGAACTTTCAAAAGTTAACAGTAAGAAAAAAATACAATTGTAAAAGGCAAAAAAACTAAACATACACTTTCTTATTTTTTTTTTAAGATTTTATTTATTTATTTGACAGAGAGAGAGAGACAGTCAGCGAGAGAGGGAACACAAGCAGGGGGAGTGGGAGAGGAAGAAGCAGGCTCATAGCAGAGGAGCCTGATGCGGGGCTCGATCCCGGAACGCCGGGATCACGCCCTGAGCCGAAGGCAGACGCTTAACCGCTGTGCCACCCAGGCGCCCCGACATTTTCAATTTTGTTAACTGCAATTTGTCAACATTTTTTTGAGGCTTGTGTTTTTTTCTTGCATCCAAACACTCTTTGTCTAAGCCAGGGTTCCAAAGATTTTCTCCTACGCTTTCTTCTGAAAGCGTTAAAGTTTTATGTGGTACATTTTTATGTTTTGCCTTTAACCTCTTTTGTTGCCAATGAGAAGGCTTTTGTAAATCCGGTGTTCATTACAGTGTGTGCTGTCTCGTTTAGGTATTTTTCTCTGGTTGCTTTAATTTTTTTCTTTTTGTCTTTGGTATCTACTGTTACTCACCTGTGTATGGATTTATCTGTATCATCCTTCTGGAGACCAGAACTTCTTCAATCTGAGGATTTATGTGTTTTTTTTATTTTGAAAAATTCTCAGCCATTGTTTTTTCAAATGTTTCTAAATATTGTCTCCTTTTTTTCTCTTGCATCATCCTGAAAGTCATATTGAAAGTCTTTTGAAATTTTCCCTTCTATCCTTTATGTCTCTTATCTTCTTTTTAATATTTTCTATTCATTTCTTTCTCTGCTTCACCTGGGGGAATTTTTAACATATATTTTTAAATTTTTGAATTCTTTCTTATACTATGTCAACTCTACTTTTTAATCCATTGAATTTTTATTTTTTAAAGATTTTATTTATTTATTTGACAGAGAGAGAGAACACAAGCAGGGGAAGTGGCAGGCAGAGGGGGAAGCAGACTCCCCGCTGAGCAGGGAGCCTGATGCGGGGCTCGATCCCAGGACCCTGGGATCATGCCCTGAGCCAAAGACATGCTTAACGACTGAGCCACCCAGGTGCCCCTAATCCATTGAATTTTTAAAGTTAATGATATTTTTTAATTTCTGGAAACACTTTTTAGTTTATTTTCAAGTAACCTAAAGGTGTTTGGTGCTAATGGAGTGGGGAGCTATGGATAAAATTATAAGATGGGCAAAGTTTGTCTTTTGTTCTCTAGTTTAATCTTTTTGCTTCATTGCTTCCTGCTCTTTCTGAGTTAGGATCATATGGGATGATATATATGAAAGGTCTTTTTGTGTCCCGAAGGGTGTTATTATCCAAGTATGTTGCTAATATCTAGTTATGTTTTATATATTCTGTATTCCCCTATATAGAATCCATTCTCTGGGAAAGGTCGGCCAAATTCATTTATGCCAAGATACAAATAACCGAGAGGGCTCATGTGATCTCTTCCAGCCATTTCAGCATTTTCGCAGAACTATGTAGCCTTAAGGATTTACTGGGTATTATGGAATTTAAGGCTTTAACCCGGCCTTTCACAGAAGTGTGTTTTTGAACAGGGAACCCTCTTTAACACCTCCAAGATTACATAGAGGAGGCATTGTTTTCCTTGTTTATAAGTTAGCCCTCCTCTGGTTTCATTCCATATTGGATCTGTTTTCTTTTTTGTTAAATCAGGGTAGTCAGGCCTGTACCACAGCGTCACTGTGAGGAGTGAATGAGACAGAGTGTGCAAAGTACTTAGCACAGGGCCTGACCGGTATTCATTCCTCAGGAAATGTTGGCTCAGATTATTACACCACTGACTCAGCTCAGTTCCGCTGGGGCTCATGTCCTAGTCCAGGTGAGCAGAGATGCTGGAGTGCAGTTCTGCGTCCCTGGCAATTTAATTCTCCACACCACCCACCTTCTGCCCTGGAGATTCACAAGGGGGCACAGGTTACCGGGCCGGGAGTTGACCACGTGGGTCAGAGAGAACCTAAAACCCTCCAAGGGCTGGATTCCTTTGTTGGGAGGGGAAAGGCACTCCTCCCAGAAGGGCTGACTCTCTGTCTCTGAGGTTTTGCCTCTCCCGTGGGCTGCGTTCACTTCCAGTGTGACTCTCACTGTCACTTGCAGCTCTCAGGGCGCTACGGTCCCTGTTTTTTTCTCCTGATGCAGCCATGGATATCTTTTCTTGCTCTCTCTCAGGAAAACACAGCTGCCCCAAACTGGTGTTTTCAAAATGAGCATTGCTAAAATAGAAAGAGAAACCAGAATGAAATAGAAAAACTGTGAATAGCTTAAAAATAATCACCAAAGCACACGGTTCTGACTTGAAGAATCTCATTAGAAACACATCTCTATTCATACTCTTCGCTTCTCAACTCTTTAATAGCCACATGTGGCTAGTGGCCATCGAATGGGACAGTAGAGCTCTAGACCTCTGACTGTCCCTCCAAGTGGAAGCTCAAGGAGGGGCACCATCATGGCTCATGTCCAGAGCTGGCAGAGTGGTTCTTTTTGGGACTGATTCCTGACCCTTCTCCATATTGCTGGAAATTGCTGGAGAATGGGGCATACCTCTTTGGTGCAAATGTTATTAAATGTAATTATGTAGTTATATTTAATTAAAAAGTGTTATATTTCTAGACTAGTTTAACACTAGTGTGTGTGTGGGTGCCCTCACATACTTACATTAGTGTTAAACTAGTCTAGAAATGTAAAATTTTAAAAAATATATTATTTATGAAAACTATTTCTTTGGAAATAATTTAGGTTGATACTGCAATCAAGTTGAACTCTGGTAAAGAGAACCACTCAGACAGCAGGAATGCAGAGGAAAGTAGAAACAATGATGATGATAACGGGGAAGAGGACTCTGAGCAAAAATTGGTGGAGGATGGGTCAGATGAAGATCTGAACTTCGTTCAACATCAGACAATTCCTGAATGTTCAGGTAGGATAATCACTAAGGGATTGGCTAATGACAGTGACAGATATTATATAATATTAGAGTTACATATGTTTTTCATCAGCTATGTAGAAATAATAGTTAAGAAAAGAGGCATACCTTTGTGAGCACTGGTTTTTATTTAGAATAATGTTGAGTCCTTAAAAACACTTTAGAAAAATAATGAAATTTGTCATTTAATAAAATTATTATTGTGACCATTTTACGTTAATCAAGTAGGAAGTATTTCTGCACTTTATGCCATGATTTATCGATCTTTTAGTTGACTAAATTATGCAATAACATGAATCCTGTAACTTACAAATGGCTTTTAAGGGATAATCCCATTTGATCTTAATAACTCTTGGATTTTAAAGGACTCCTTTTTTTTTTTCCTGGTTATTAAATTAATAGTGGTCAGAGTGAATTAGAACAGCATTTCTCAAAATGTGGTCTGCAGAGCCCTGGGGGATTGCTGAGACCCTTATAGGAATTTTGCAAAGTAAAAAACTACTTTCATCAGCATACCGATATATCAGTCATATAATTCATTATAATACTGAAATAGTGCTATTCGCCTTTTCGCCCATGGAATGGACGTTTGTAGTGATGCTACAAAAGGCAGGGTGAGTAAAGTCGCCAGGGCTGTCACGTGAATAAAGGCGACGTGTCATACTGAACTAGTAGTCATTGTGGTCTTCATGACCAGGCACTGGCAGAAGGAAGAAATAGCCAGTGTCACTCAAAAGCGTCTTTGATGGAGCAGTAAAAATTACTAATCTTATTAAATCTTGATTTTCAAATATACATCTTTATAATCCCCTGTGAGGTAAAATGGGAGGTATTTTAAAGCAATTCTGCTGTAAACCAAGACATGAAGTTTGTGTTGAGGAACAGTACTCGTATGATAGTTTAAGTTGAGAACTGAACTGGCCACTTTTTAATGGAACACCGTTCTTATGCGAAACAATGACTGACAGACAAACTATTATCATTCAGACTTGGGTATTTGGCAGCCTTTTTTTTTTTTTTTTAAAGATGAACCGAGCCTGTTACTTCAAGGAAAATAATTGACAGTATCTTTTGTCAATGATAAAATTTGGGCTCGTAAGTGAAAATTAGAATTTTGGAAAACTTGTGTATGCCAGTCCAGTAGTTAGACTTTTTTGATAAGATCTGGTGACAGTATTAACCAAGTGATTTTTAAAATATATCAAATATTTAAAAAATTTTAAAAATTTAATATATTTTAAAAACACTGGAATATGTTAACATTTTGAAGGGCTGCATAAGTCAATGGACCACTATTTTCCAAATAACCAATGCAGGGTGAAAGATCCATTCAGCATGAAAGAGAGAAGCATGGATTTTAATAGAACGAGTACAAAAGCTCACTGAAATGGTTACAGATTTCACATTACAACTACTCTTTAAGAAGCTACCCCTTGTCGAGTTTTGATGTGGTATCAAAGAAGAGTATCCACAATTATCTGAGAAAGTTATTACATTTCTCCTCCCCTTTCTGAGTACTTGTCTTCATGAGGCCAAATTTTCTTCATACACTCTAAGTGAAACAAGAGATTGCAATAGATTGTACAAGCAGATTTGAGAATCTAGCTGTCCTCTATCAAGCTAGATATTAAAAATTTAAAACAATGCCATTCTTCTTAATAATTTTTTGGAATATGTAGTTATTGGTCATAAAAAGGTTATATTTATGTTAATATGTAATTACTAATAACCTATTATTTTTAAATGAATAAATACATCTTTATAATATTTTTCAATTTTGATTTCTAATATGGTAATTATCAATAGATGTAACATAAACAAAAGCTACTTTGGGTTCAAAATAATTTTTAAGGCTATAAAGGGAAGCTGAGGTCATAAGCTTTGGGAACTGCTGACTTAGAGTATGTCTGGGATGCGGTTAACTCTCAAAGTTGGGCTGGGTGACTCAGGGTCACAGTTATCAGAAAATGAGGCATTATAGCTGAGATTAGCTGTTGGCCCAGTTTAAAGATTTCATTTATTTATTTGAGAGAGAGAGAGAGTGAGAGCGCGCGTATGTGTGGGCGCAAGTGGGGGAGCAGCAGAGGGAGAGGGACAGGCAGACTCCGTGCTGAGTGTGGAGCCCAACTCCGGGATTCGATCTCATGATACTGAGACCATGACCTGAGCCAAAATCAAGACTCAGACGTCCAACCCACTGAACCACCACCCTAGGCACCCCGCTGTTGATCCAGGTTACTCTGTACTTGTTTATACTGTTTCAGAACTGCGTGAGTTCCTTCATGCATGAGTTCCTGCCATATAGACCATCTATGTATATGGAGGCTGAGAGTGCTAGGATTGGCAGTTGGGAACTAGAGCTAAAGGCTGTTGCATTTGAAATAAGTAAGCAGTAAGGTTTGCAGAAACTCCTTATTAATAAGATCAGTGTTCTTTTTGGATAAGTTAATTCCCTTCTGGAAATATCTCCTTTTCCTTAAAGAGGAAGTGATATACATTGTAGAGAAACACACTAGACTCTCTGGATTTTAAAAAGTTGCAAAATTTGGTGTTTCTTAGCAGAATATGCCATTTCTAATGATCTAACCTGGAGTGGCTGAGATTTTCGTATTTGAGCATTTATGCTCATTGCCAGATTATCATCTTTCGTCAGACTTCACAGAGGACGTATCGCCTGGTGGTGAAGAGTTTTGGCTCTTGATTCAGACAGATCAGGGTTGAAACTGACTGCCATTTACTAGTTATATCATCTTGGACATATATGTAATTTAGTTACAAATTAGCCCCAGTTTACTAACTTGTAAAATGGGAACAATAATGATACTACCTCACAGGATTATGATGAGGATTAAATGAGATAATGCCCGTAAATAAAGCCCTTAACATTGTGCCCATCAGATAATTCCATAGATGTTAGCTGCTATTACTAACACTATCATTAATCGTAAGTTAAAACTTGAGGGAAAAAAATTCTAAAGAGTCCTTAATTTCAAGCAAGTTGCTACCAATTATCCATTTTTAGGTGCTTCAAGAAAATAGAATAAATGGGAGGGGCGTAGATAAAAGGTACCTGGTTCCATGGAGTACTTTCCTCAACTTGTTTTTGTATGTTGGAACCACTTTGTGTGTTGACACGCTACATCTTGCTGCTGTTTCTCAAAGAGCTCCACGCCTCTCTTTTGGGGAGTCTGAAGCAACTTCAGGACAGGTCTTTGTCTTATCTCTTATTTATTAGTTGTGAATATAGAAGGTATAGCAGAATGAAGGAGAGGTATTTCGAGATTGGAAACTAGATGAGACCCACTTCTGAGTTCAGTACTATAATTTTTTAGCTATTTGAGAGGACCCAGTTATTTCCAAGTGTTGGTAAGAATGTGGAGAAAAAGGAACCCTTGCAAACTGTTGGTGGGAATATAAATCGGTACAGCCACTATGAAAAACAGGATGGAGGTTTCTCAAAAAATTAAAAATAGAATGACTGTATGATCCAGGAATTACACTACTGGGTTTTTACCCAAAAGAAAATGGAAACAGTAATTTGAAAAGATATACACACACCTATGTTTATTGTAGTATTATAATACTACATATAATAGCCAAGATATGGAAGCAACTCAAGTGTCCATCGATAGATAAATGGTTAAAGAAGATGTGGTATATATTCACACACTCACACACACACATACACACAATGGAACATTGGGCAGCTATAATAAGATGAGATCTTGTGATTCGTGACAATATGGTTGGACCTAACAAGTATTATGCTAATTGAAATAAGTCAGACTGAGAAAGACAAATACCATATGATTTTACTTATATGTAGAATCTAAAAAACAAAAACGAGGGGCGCCTGGGTGGCTCAGTCGTTCAGCGTCTGCCTTTGGCTCAGGGCGTGATCCCAGTGTCCTGGGATCGAGCCCCGCATCAGGCTCCCTGCTCCGCTGGGAGCCTGCTCCTTCCTCTCCCATTCCCCCTGCTTGTGTTCCCTCTCTCGCTGGCTGTCCCTCTCTCTGTCAAATAAATAAATAAAATCTTTAAAAAAAATAAAAATAAAAACGAAAACTGAATAAACAAAAAAGTGGAATCAGACCTATAAACACAGAGAACCAAGTGATAGTTGTGAAAAAGAAAGGGTTAGTGGGGATGGGCAAAATGGGTGAAGGGGAGTGGAAAATAATAGGCTTCCAGTTATGGAATGAGTAAGTCATGAGAATAAAGGGCACAACATAGGGAATACAGTCAATGGTATTGTTTTATTTTTTTTCCGTCAGTGGTACTGGAATAGCATTAAATGGTGACAGATGGTGGCTATGCTTGTGGTGAGCACACAGCATGTTATAGAGTTTTGAATCAGTATGTTGTACACCTGAAACTAATGTAACATTGTGTTTAATTATGCTCAAATTAAAAAAATTTTAAAGAGGGACAAAAGAAAAGACCCAGTTATTTCAACTATAAAACAGAGATAAATGTCTGTTTCACAGGGTTGTTAGATAATTATATGAAAAAATACATGTGAAAGCACTTTGTAAATCAAGATACGTGACACCATTGTTAGGTATTCTCGTGAGCCGTAAACATACGTTGACTGAAAGAACAAACGGTAAACACAAAGGGAAACTTTATGGTTGTACTAAACTTCAAGCTCACTCCTCCTTTCGACACAATATAGATGAACCCGAATTAAAAGAATTAGATTCTCAACTTCAAGATGCTCTTCAGAAGATGAAGAGGCTTGATAAGATATTGGTGAAGCGACAATATAGAGAAAAAGAAATTAAGAAGCAAGGTGTAGACATGAGAATAAAGCTGTGGGAGGAACTGAAGGTAAGAATTGTTTAACCGAATGCTGACATGGAGGAAGCAGTTTCCTCTACGATGAGTAAGAAAAGACTGTGGTTGTATCAGCGTGGTCTGCCTTTACTGATTAATTTTGTGGAAGTAGGACAGTGGTGTGTATATGTCCATATTGGGGGGGGGTGCGGGTGAGGGAGGTAGTGTTCTGGAACTGCACAAGGTAACTTAGCGGCATTCCAGATTTCAGGCACTGCATTGGCGTGGTCGTTTTCCACGGACAGAGCAGTAGACCTCTCTTCCCAGCGTCAGGCTGGGGATCCCCCATCTCTGGCATACAAAGTGATGTGGTGCCTATGTTCTTCGAGAATGTGTTTCTACTTCTTCTTCAGCAAGCTGACAGTGTGGAGATAAATACATAAATATACCAAACATTTCACCCTCTGGTGACCATTATTATTTGAGTAAACTTTTGTGACCAAGAAGTGGGGAGTTCACTATTTCATATGCTGGTCCAGATCTCTTAGAAGCTGTGAAGTGCTTGTGGTCTGGGACCACGCTCTATTTGCTTCTGTCTCAGGACATTTCCTGTGCTCCGTTCATGTTCCTTGGCCTTCTTGGACCTTTTATTCTCTGTAGTATTGAGGGGTGGAAGTTGACCAGATGCTTGCGCTGACTCGATGTATAGCCATTGGCTCATATTTGAACTTTGAGCCTTTAAGGAGAGCCCTTTGAAAGCAAGGAGTATCGTAAAAACAGATTGGTTGTTTTTGAAAAATTCCTCCTTGATCAGTTGACTGACTTCAAGGAAATTCCTAGACGATAATATGAATTAATAATGAAGTAATTAAGAATACATTTTTACAAGATTCCCAGGCAGACCACGGGGTAGAACGAAAGCACCATTCAAAACGCAGTGCTTAAAACTAGAGAAATGGTTTATGTAAATTTTAGCAGAAAAAGTTAGTCTGTCATTTATTCTTTTTGAATCTCAAAACAAATTTTTAGTTGTTTGGAAACAAGAAAGATGACCCATAATAAAATACAGTATCGATCTTGAAATGTCTGAAACTGTACTTTGACGATGTACCTCTAGGTTACTTATTAGTTATAGGAAATACTGAACAGAAACTGAAGATTTAAGCAAGATAATTATTGTGTCATGATAGACATATATCCTAACTCTATTTGGGAATATTCATTGCTAGAATTTGTGGGAATGGGAACACTAATAGATTTCCTAACTAAAGGAATACAGAAGACCTGAACCTTCTCGTTTGTATGTACACAGTTTGGAATCAATGGAATTTGGAAAAAATATCGATGAGTATAGTTGCCTTCTTTTTCCATGTTTAAACTTGTTTCTCTTTTATTAGTCTGCAAAAACTAGTGAAACTTTGCAAAGTAATGAAGAGATGGAAAATACAAAAAAGTTTCTAGCTTTGACTGGTGCATCAGAAGAAACTGCTGGTGAGTAAAATTTGTCCCTCTTTTTATCTCAGAGTCGTAGATTATTTGGATTAAAGTAAAATTCCCAGTTCAGCTGTTTTCTTTTTCTTTGAGCCTAATTGTTCTTTAGGGGAAACGATCAACTGAGATAGGATTATATGGAACTGTCCTGAGTGTAGGTAAGTTTCAGAGGTTTCTAGGTTTTGTATCTGCTCAAGGGTGTGGGGTAGGGGCAATGTAAAATTGGGAAATAGACAAAATGTCTTTGCCTTTACTTTCTGTGCCTCTTAGAGACCTCTAGACACTCTGTCGATGTAGACAGTCTCCTAACTGTCTAGAATTCTCCCATGGAGTGTCCCACTCAGGCTTCTGCAAGCCCTTTCGTAAAAAGCCATTACTGATTTGTCCAGTTTCTTTTTCTCTTCTAGTCTTGCTTTTGAGACCAGCCAATTAATTGCACATGTTTCTACGTTCCCAACTCATGTTTATGTATATCTCTGATCCTTCTTTTCCTCCTCCTTGTCCTCCTCCTCCTCCTCCTCCTTCATCTACAGAAGTTTATGGAGTCGTGTAATCTTTCACTTACTTAGACGGTGGTGAACATTTTAGGGATTGGGAAGCAGTTGATATGTTTTGGCAGGACACTGTGGAAATCCTTTAACCTACGTCGCATAAGTGGTTATCCAGTACTGCTTGGGGGTAAGACTGACTGAGCAGGGGCCTCTGATTTCTCTGAGAATCCTGGGCTCCATCTGTCTTTTGCAAAGTGAACGTCTAACATTGCAGAAGCCGGAGAACCTGACTCAGACTTCTGCGGCTGTTTAGCGTGAGCTTTGATATGAATGAAATTCCTTCAAGTTTGTTTCTTTCTGGACCTAGCATTGAGATTCAGAAACTGCTTGGGCCTGAGGGATTTGGGTTCGGAATACATTAAATGTTTCTCCCCAAGAAGGCAGGTGCCTATCTGGATTGCCCTTTCTATGACTAAGGACTTTTTTGTTTTTTTTTTTAAATGAGTCTGTCTGAGTTTCTCCTTGATAGATCTATATCTAGATTGGCCTTATTGAAATTTACCATTTGTATATCCTAATTAAAACACCAAAAGCTATTTGCCTGTTAAAATCATAGATCATTTACTTTCTCCTTCTATTTTGTTATGGAAATAACACATGTAATCTGTATTAGAAAATATTGGTAGATAGGTGGGGCGCCTGGGTGGCACAGTGGTTAAGCGTCTGCCTTCGGCTCAGGGCGTGATCCCCGCGTTATGGGATCGAGCCCCACATCAGGCTCCTCCCTGGGAGCCTGCTTCTTCCTCCCCACTCCCCCTGCTTGTGTTCCCTCTCTCGCTGGTTGTCTCTATCTCTGTCGAATAAATAAATAAAATCTTTAAAAAAAAAATATTGGTAGATAGGAAGAAAAAAATCACCTAAATTCTTAACTTGCAGAGATAATCATTAATATTTTTATTTACTCTTTCTTTTGAGACATTTTAGTGCAAATATCCATATATGTTTTAAAAATAAAAATGAGATCAAATGATGTATATGGTGTTTTGTAATCTGTTTTCTACTAATTTGTATCTCATGAGCACCTTTAGCTGTCAGTAAGAACAGAGCTGTGCAGTAGTTGGTTTCTAAGATGTTTGCCATCAGTTCCTTTCCTCCATGTATGTTCATTCCAGTCCTCATAGAGGGGTGGAGTCTGTGTCATCCTGTATTTTCAGGGCTGGGCTGGGACTACTTTGACCAATAGATTACAGCAGAAGTAATCCTACACCAGTTCCAGCCCTAGCCATTGAGAGGACTGGCAGTTTCTGCTTCTCTTCTTAGAAAGCTCACTCAGAGGAAAGCCAACCATCCTGTAAGGGGTCAGACTACACTGAAGGTGCCATGCTACGAGAAGGTCCAAACAAGCCACATGTAGAGGCTACACAGAGGGAGTGATGCTGGCCAGTTCCCACCTATAGTGAGTTCAGTATTGTCCCGCCAGAATTCATGTCTACCTAGAGCCTCAGAATGGGCCTTATTCAGAAGTAGCGTCTTTGCAGATGTAATTAGTTAAGATGAGGTCGTACTGGATTAGGTGGGCCCTAAATCCAATGTTTGGTGTTCTTATAAGAAGAGAAGATACATAGAGACACAGAGACAGGATGGCACAGGGAAGAAGGTCACGTGCAGAAAGAGGCAGAGATTAGAATGATGTAGTTACAAGCCAAGGAATGCCAAGGGTCACTGGGGGCCAGCAGAAGCTTGGAAGACACAGGAAGGATTCTTCCCTAGAGACTTCAGAGGGGCCTGGCCTTGCTGACAGCTTGATTTCAGATGTCTAGCTTCCAGAACTGTGGGAGAAGAAATCTCTATTGTTTTCAGCCACCCGTTCCGAAGTTATTTGTTTCAGTAGCCCTTGGAAACTAACCTAACGACTCAGTATTTCAGTGCAGACACCAGAGATATGAGGACATTTCATTCCTAGCAAACACCATGTAGAGAATAGCCAAGGCTAGACATATGGTCTCAGGCGAGCTGCTACGGACACCTCCAGCCAAATGCAGCCACCCCAGCTGAGACCTCATTCACGGTGGAGCAGAGACAAATTGTTCCTGCCGTGTCCCTCAAATTACTGATCCACAGAATCATGAGCGTAGTAAAATGGTCACTGTTTTGTGCCACTAAGTTTTGTTTTTTTACTTTTTAGTTTGAAATAATTTTAAACTTACAGAAAGGTTGCAAATCAGCACGAGTTCCTGTTTACTGTTTTTTTTTTTTTAAAGATTTTATTTATTTATTTGACAGAGATAGAGAGACAGCCAGCGAGAGAGGGAGCGCAAGCAGGGGGAGTGGGAGAGGAAGAAGCAGGCTCATAGCGGAGGAGCCTGATGTGGGGCTCGATCCCATAATGATGGGATCACGCCCTGAGCCGAAGGCAGACGCTTAACCGCTGTGCCACCCAGGCGCCCCCCCTGTTTACTCTTTACGCAGCCTCCCCTAACGTTAACATCTTGTATACCCGTAGTATAGCTGGCCCTTGAACAACATGGACTTGAACTTCATGGGTCTACTTACACGTGGATGTTTTACAGTACAGTGCTGTAAAGGCATTGTCTCTGCCTTATGATTTTCTTTTTTTTTTTTTTTAAGATTTATTTATTATTTGTTTGAGAGAGAGCACGAGTGAGAGGGTCAGAGGGAGAGAGAGAATCTGAAGCAGACTCCTTGTTGAACACGGAACCTGATGTGGGGCTCGATCTCACAAACCTGATATCTGACCTGAGCTGAAACAAAGAATCAGATGCTCAACTGAATGGACCAACCAGACACCCCCTTCTGATTTTTTAAAAACATTTTAAAATTTAAATTCAGTTAATTAACATATAATGCATTATTGGTTTCAGAGGTCCAGGCCTGTGATTCTTCAGTCTTATATAATATCCAGTGCTCATTTTATCACATGCCCTCCTTAATGTCCATCACCCAGTTACCCCATCCCCCCACCCTCCTTCCCTCCAGCAACCCTCAGTTTGTTTCCTGTGATTAAGAGTCTCTTATGGTTCGTCTCCCTCTCTGGTTTCATCTTGTTTTATTTTTTCCTCTCTTCCCCTATGATCCTCTGTTTGGTTTCTTAAATTCCACATATCAGTGAGATCATATGATAATTTCCTTTCTCTCATTAGCATAATACCCTCTTAGCATAATACCTTCTAGTTCCGTCCATGTCATTGCAAATGGGAAGATTTCATTTTTTGATGGCTGCATAATATTCCATTATATATGTGTGTGTGTGTGTGTGTGTGTGTGTGTGTGTGTGTGTATATGTGTGTATACCACATCTTCTTTATCCATTCATCTGTCGATGGACATCTGGGCTCTTTCCACAGTTTGGCCATTGTGGACATTGCTGCTATAAACATTGGGGTGCAGGTGCCCCTTTGGATCACTACGTTTGTATCTTTGGGGTAGATATCCAGTAGTGCAATTGCTGGGTCATTGGGTAGCTCTATTTTCAACTTTTTGAGGAACCATCATACTGTTTTCCAAAGTGGCTGCTCCAGAGTGCATTCCCACCATTAGTAGGAGGATTCCCCTTTCTCCTCATCCTCACCAACATCTGTCATTTCCTGACTTGTTAATTTTAGCGATTCTGACGGGTATGAGGTGGTATCGCATTGAAGTTTTTTTTAAGATTTTATTTATTTATTTGACAGAGAGAAAGACAGCCAGCGAGAGAGGGAACACAGCAGGGGAAGTGGGAGAGGAAGAAGCAGGCTCCCAGCAGAGGAGCCCGATGCAGGGCTCGATCCCAGGACTCCGGGATGATGCCCTGAGCCAACGGCAGACACTTAATGACTGAGCCACCCAGGCGCCCCTCTATTGCGGTTTTGATTTGTATTTCCCTGATGCTGAGTGATGTTGAGCATTTTTTTCATGTGTCTGTTGGCCATTTGTATGTCTTCTTTGGAGAAATGTCTGTTTGTGTCTTCTGCCCATTTCTTGTCTGGATTATTCTTTGGGCGTTGAGTTTGGTAAGTTCTTTATAGATCTTGGATACTAGCCCTTTGTCTGATATGTCATTTGCAAATATCTTCTCCCATTCTGCGGATTGTCTTTTGGTTTTGTTGATTGTTTCCTTTGCTGTGCAAAAGCTCTTTATCTTGGGTACCTGGGTGGCTCAGTTGCTAAGCGTCTGCCTTCAGCTCAGGTCATGATCCCAGGGTGCTGGGATCGAGCCCTGCATCAGGCTCCCTGCTCAGTGGGAAGCCTGCTTCTCCTTCTTCCACTCCCCCTACTTGTGTTCCCTCTCTCGCTGTCTCTCTCTCTCTGTCAAATAAATAAATAAAATCTAGAAAAAGAAAAAGTTTTTTATCTCAATGAAGTCCCAATAGTTCATTTTTACCTTTGTTTCCCTTGTCTTTGGAGATGTGTCTAGCAAGAAGTTGCTTCGGCCGAGGTTGAAGAGGTTGCTGCCTGTGTTCTTCTCTAGGATTTTTTTTTATTATTAAAAGATTTTATTCATTTATTTGAGTGAGAGAGAGATAGAAAGTGTGCATGAGAGAGAGCACAAGCAGGGGGAGGGTCAGTGGGAGAAACAGACTCCCCACTGAGCAGGGAACCCGACTTGGGGCTCGTATCCCAGGACCCCAGGATTATGACCTGAGCTGAAGGCAGATGTTTAACCGACTGAGCCACCCAGGTGTCCCACTCCTCTAGGATTTTGATGGATTCCTGTCTCACGTTTAGGTCTTTCATCTATTTTGAGTCTATTTTTGTGTATGGTGTGAGGAAACGGTCCAGTTTCATTCTTATGCATGTGGCCGTCAAATATTCCCAAGACCATTTGTTAGACTGTCTTTTCTCCATTGGATATTCTTTCCTACTTTGTTGAGGATTAATTGACCATAGAGTTGAGGGTCTGTTTCTGGGTTTTCTGTTCTGTTCCATTGATCTACGTGTCTGTTTTTGTGCCGGTACCATACCGTCTTGATGATTACAGTTTTGTAATAGAGATTGAAGTCTGGAATTGTGATGCCTCCAGTTTTCATTTATTTTTTTTTCAACATTCCTTTGGCTATTTAGGGTCTTTTCTGGTTCCCCGTATGATTTTCTTAATAACATTTTCTTTTCTCCAGCCTACCCTATTTAATAATACTGTGTATAATACTTGTAACATACAACATGTATGTTAATTGACTGTTTACACTATTGGTAAGGCTTCTAGTTAGCAATAGGCCATTAGTAAAGTGTTTGGGCAGAGTCAAAAGTTGTACATGGATTTTTGACTACATGGGGAGTTGGCTCTCCTAACCTTCATGTTGTTCAAGGGTCGACTTTATGATGATCAACACTAAGAAGTTAATGTTGGTATAATACTATTAATTCAACTATAGGCCTTCTTAAAATCCCACTGGTTTTCCCACCATTTTCCTTTTTATTTTCTAGTATCCAACCCAGGATCCCATTTTGCATTTGGTGGTCATATTTTCTTAGTCTCCTCTAATTTGTGTTAGTTCCTCAGTTTTTACCTGTTTCTTGTGGTCTTGACACTTCCGGAGAGTACTGGTCAGCTATTTTGTAAAATATCCTTCAGTCTCAGTTTGTGTGATGGTTTTCCCTTGATTAGATAGAGGCTATGCATTTTTGTTAAGAATACTCCAGAAAGTATGGGCTCTCACTCAGTCACACTCAGGGTACCTAAGGTTAATGTCTCATATCACTGGGGATGGTAACCTTGAAAACTTGCTTAAGTTGGTGTCTGCCAGGTTTCTCTATTGTACAGTTACTAATTTTCCTTTTAGAATTAATAAATACCTTGGGCGAGATACTTTAAGATTATGCAAATATCTTGTTTTCCCCCAAACTTTTGTCCACTAATGTTAGCATCCATGAGTAGATCTTGCCTGCAATAATTATCACTGTATGGTACTAAATTTTGGGTGATTTTTTAATGTAACAATAGATAAGTGGAATGATTTACATCAGCATTGATGTAATCAGCATTGAAAATTCGAGTATAGTTGACACACAATGCTGCGCTCATTTCAGGTGTACAACATAGTCATTCAACAAGTTTATACATTGTGCTGTGTTCACCACAAGTATAGCTTCCATCCGGCCTGGTACATCACTAGTACAGTATCGTCGACTATATTCCTTATGCTGTGTCAGCATTATTTTTAATGACTCCCTACATGGATGTACCATAATTTATTTAACTAATATTCTCCTGTTAAACATTTAGATTATTTTCTTTGTTTTTCAACTTCTTTAGTTATACATAAGGCTGTGATAACATCCTTGGGTAATTATTCTATTATGACCTTCTGCGGTAACTAAAAAAATTAGGTTGAAAACTAGGTTGAAAAAATGGACCCCCAAGAGATAGCCATGTCAAATCCCTGGAAGCTGTCAATGTTACCTTATTTGGAAAAAGGGTCTTTGCATATGTGAGTAAGTTAAGGATTTGAAGATGAGGAGATAATCGTGGAATATGGAGGAGGGCTCTAAATGCCATCCTAAGTATCCTCATAAGAGAGAGGCAGAGGGAGAAGAGGCACACAGAAGAGAAGGCCATGTGAAGGAGGAGGCAGAGGTTGGAGTGACGTGGCCTCGGGCCAATGGATGCTGGCAGCCGCCAGAAACTGGAAGAGGCAAGAAATGAACTCTCACCGAGAGCCCCCATAGGCAGTGCAGCCCTACTGACACCTTGATTTTGGACTAATGGCCTCGAGAACTGAGAGAGAATAAATTTCTGCTGTTTTAAGTGACCAAGTTTGTGTGAATTTGTGACAGTAGATACAGGAAATGAATACACTTCGAAGGGAAATCACTAAGTGAAAGGGCTTGGACATTTTAAAGATTTTTATTCATATTGACTCATTAAAATGTTATACCAATTTAGACTCCTCCCAAGTAGTGTATTTGAGCATTGTTTTCCTATACCCACAATACCAGTGGATTTATTATTATTATTATTATTATTTTAAAGATTTTATTTATTTATTTGAGAGAGCGAGTCAGCAAGAGAGAGCATGAGCTGGGGGAGGGGTAGAGGGAGAGGGAGAAGCAGGGTCTCTGCTGAGCGGGGACCCAATGTGGGACTCGATCCCAGGACCCTGGGATTATGACCTGAGCCGAAGGCAGACACTTAACCCACTGAGCCACCCAGGCGCCCCAACAGTGGATTTAATAGTTGTTTTAAAGCTTCACTTATTTAAAATGGAGTTATAATTTGTATCTCTGTGATATTTAAGGAGGTTGAATATTTTTTTCTTTTAGCCATTTTGTGAGTTACTTGTTCTTTTATAAAATGAGGTGCTCCTGTTTATTGATTTGAAAGACTACTTTATATATTAAGGATACTAATTCTTTGACTATTATAAATACCAAAAACATTTTTTTCTAACTTATTATTTTTAGTTTTATGGTATTTCTTGCTCTCCCAAACTTGATATTTTTTTTATTTAGCTAAATCAGTCATTTCTTTTCTCTTTTCATTGATTGCTGTTCAGCTTAAAAAGGCCTTTTCCAATATTAGATGACATAAAAATGTACTTGTGTTGGGTGCCTGGGTGGCTCTGTTGGTTAAGCGTCTGCCTTCAGCTCAGGTCAGGATCCTCAGTCCCAGGATTGAGTCCCACGTCGGGCTCTCTGCTCAGCGGGGAGTCTGTTTCCTCCCTCTCCCACTGCCCCTCCCCCTGCTTGTGCTCTCTCACTCTTTCTCTGTCAAATAAATAAAATCTTTAAAAATTGTTTAAATTAAATTAAAAAACCAACAGCAAATGGAGACAAGCCTTAAACATTGTCCGAGCAGACAAAAGCAGTTTAGTCATACAAACAAAACTTAATTTAGCTTCTTTTGCAAGGCTATCTTGACCTGGGTCATCTCTTGCTTATGTGTCTGGAAATCACAAGCAAAACTGCAAGTGTTTTTCCAAAATTGATATGACGTAACCATTCTACTTTATAAGAAAATACCCCTGAGCCTCATGCCGTGTTTTGGTTTTAGTGTTCCCAGTTTACAAGCTGCTTTTTGATGTGTGCACAATGAACTTTTACTAATGACTACTTCTCTGGTTCATTGGTTTTATTTTGGTATTTATGATCTTTTGATGCAGCTAACAAATTGGGGAAAAAAACCCACCAGATCAGCTCTCTACCTCATATATCACAACAAAATGACCCTGGGATCATGACCTGAGCTGAAGGCAGATGCTAAACCTACTGAGCCACCCAGGCAACCCTTTTTTTTTAAATTTGAGAGAGAGAGCATGAACGGGGTGGGGAGGGGGAGAGGGAGAGAGATAATCTCACGCAGACTCCCCACTGAGTCTGCAGGACTCCATCCCAGGACCCTGAGATCATGACCTGAGCTGAAATCAAGAATTGGCCACTTAACCGACTGAGCCACCAAGGTGCCCAGTCTCTGTTTGTTTTGATTTTAACACTAGTTATGTCAGTACCTTTTATTGGATAATTCATCATTTCCTCACTTATTTGAAATGCTAACTTTATCATGCACTAATTGGGTCTCTTTCCGAATTTTCTATTCTCTTCCATTAATATTTCTGTCTGCGTTGATGTCAGTATCACACGGTTTTTATTACTGTAGCTTTGTAATACATTTTATTGGGGCAGGTCTATTGTCTTTTTCAAAAAGTTTTTTGCAATAACGTGTTTTTCTCAAGCCTATTTTTCTCTTTGAGAGTTGCTTAGCAGGGAGTCCACTATTTAAGAAAAAAGGCCGCAGGGGCGCCTGGGTGGCACAGCGGTTAAGCGTCTGCCTTCGGCTCAGGGCGTGACCCCGGCGTTATAGGATCGAGCCCCACGTCAGGCTCCTCCGCTATGAGCCTGCTTCTTCCTCTCCCACTCCCCCTGCTTGTGTTCCCTCTCTCGCTGGCTGTCTCTCTCTCTGTCGAATAAATAAATAAAATCTTAAAAAAAAAAAAAAAAAGAAAAAAGGCTGCAAAGCACCTCTAACCTTATAGTTTATAGAATGCTATTTTACTAACTTAAATGTCTGAAGGCTGTTGTATGAAGATAATCTGTCTCGAAAAGTACGATTTCTTATATTTTCTTTCATGTCTGTTGGTAATTCTGTACCTTCCTAGGACCAAGACTGTGTTTGTTTTCCCAAATAAAGAACATGGGCAGTGTCAGGAATATAATTCTGGCTATGATAGTATCACAGCAGCTGTATTTCAGGAAAGCTGGAGCTGGATGCTGGTTTCCCTAATGGATGATGCGGTTCTAAGAGGCCGCCCCTACCTCCCCTGGTTGACTCTGGAGGGGGGACTGTGAAACAGAGGATCCGTGGTGACTTTTTGACGTTAACCTTTTCAGGCATAGAGTTCACTACCAAATGAACTTCTGGCCCTGCAGGGCAAGACTTTTGTTTTCAGTTGTCTTTTCTTCAAAATGAAACCAGAACTATCAAATACATTCACTTTTAAAGCTCATGCCCTGTGTATTTGGCTTAAACCTGTAGAGCTCCCTGCTGTAGCTTTGGAGTCACGTGACTACGATAGGCCCTTCAGACATTTGCAGTAACGTTAGATTAGTTCTAATGTTTTAATGTGGAAATCAGTTGGGCTTCATGAGCTGAAAACTGGAGTTACCAGGGACTCGAAACCTATGTTCAGGGAAAATCACTGGTTTAAACATTATCATGTTAGAGTTCCAATTTTTAGATTTCGAATTCTTAGTTATTATGTATTGGCAGTGTTTATTGTGCTCAGAGCAGAGAAGATGCAAAAGTTGAGTCAATGGAAAAGGAATGGGAATAATAGATACTGTTAGGCTCTTGCTTTTCACTCTCGCTACTGTCTGTAGCTCATGCGGGACTGGTGTGCCCAAGGGAAGGGACAATGTTACTGCGTTCCTGGTTCTTCAGAGTTAAGTAGATTCTTTTTGTTTTTTTGGTGACTGGTCTTTTAGAGAAGGCAAATTCCTTAGTGAAAGTTCCTGCTGGGTTTTTATATCATAAGCATATTTTTAACAGTCATGCATATCTGATTTCTAAGTGTCTTAAAAACCAAAGGAGATATTTACTTTGGACTACATTATTAGGCTAATTACACATTTTTTCTTTACATTTTACATAACATAGTTATTACTTCATTCCCAAAGAGGAAACTTTTGGAATCTTCAGTTTAAGAAAGGTATTATTAGCAGAGAATTTTCACTGTCTGTAGAAGAGAAATTTTTTTTTTTTTTTAAAGATTTTTTATTTCTTTATTTGACAGAGATAGAGACAGCCAGCGAGAGAGGGAACACAAGCAGGGGGAGTGGGAGAGGAAGAAGCAGGCTCATAGTGGAGGAGCCTGACGTGGGGCTCGATCCCGTAACACCGGGATCACGCCCTGAGCCGAAGGCAGACGCTTAACCGCTGTGCCACCCAGGCGCCCCTGTAGAAGAGAAATTAATAGAAATGTAAGGGTCTGGTTTGACCACATAGCAGTGATTTTAAAGTCTTCAATTCCTACTGTTACAACATAGTTGCATATTAGAAAATGGTGTGAAACTACTTACATTTGTTTCATTCTGAGATTTCTTTCCCATGTTATTCACTGAACTTTGGTTACCCCTCTTAATTAAAAGTACAAAATTGAAACAATTATTTTGATCAAGCCTATATATAGCTGTAAGTTTTAAAATAAAATGTTTCTATAAGGCTTATGAAAACAGAAATCTTTTGCCCCATTCCTCTCCAGAACTTTTTCTGTTACCAGGAAAGCACAAACCCTTGTAAATTATCCAGTAGGTGGCAGCATCTAGTTAAAATACGCACTTGTAAAAAGCGTCTGGACGAGTTTGGAGCCAGACTTACTTAGATTTGAACTTAATTTTTTTTTAATTAAAAAAATTTTTTTAGACTTGAACTTTAAACGCATATCTACAAACATACCCAAATTTTCCTTCTGCCTCTTTTCCCTTTAAAAAAAAAAAAAGGGAGACATTCCTAGGTTGAATATTCTTCCTTACCCCTGCCCCCCCCTTGCAATGGCTTATTAGCCTTTTATTTAAGTGTAATTTGAGGGACTTCAGGCTGGTAGCACAATGGCAATTTCAAACCAGCGCTTCAGATACAAAATACATCCTAGCCCTTCTAACATCACAAAGAACCAACAGCAAAACAAAGGAAAAGGTACTGGTTGTTGCGTCATATATTTGGTTTTATTGACAGGTAAACACAAGTGGGGCCTTGACACCAAGAGAAAGAGAAAAACCACATTAAGTTGATTTTTCCCCCCACATTTTGACTTGATAATCCAAACTTAATAACCTCAAGTTTAACTATTGAGATGCTGAAGCAGACAATATTACACTTGCTAGAGATCTCAGAAATATTTTAGAAGTCTTTTCACCCCATTTTTGAGGGGCCACTTTTAAGTTTTGATAGAGAGATCTGGTGAAAATCAAAACTCCTTACCATACCGTAAGGAGTTTTCCCTTAGTTTTTAGCATTTCTCTGATGGATAGAGACAGAATTCTGTACTCTGGGGGAAACACATCTGATGATAGAGTTGTTTGTCAGCAGTGTTTTAGAAGGAGGTTATTCCTTTTTCCTTTGTCACGTTGGCCTCTGTGTTCCCAGCTCTAAATTTATAAGCTCATGTAAGCACAACACAACAGCATCTTAATCAACTAGGGTTCTAATGATCTGAAAATACCTTTTTGAAAATGCTTTTCTGTGAAATTCAGGTATATGCCACTTTTCCTCGTGGATGTTAAGATGGAATATTCTAAGAAAATATGGTAGTCTTTTTCCACCCTGTTTTGCAGAGGATTGAGGGAGAAAATCAATTGTGGTGACTGGGCAGTTAAGGATTTTTGGTTTTTAACCTCTGTTACAGTCTTAATATTGCCTAGCAATGTCTTTTGCATTCTCCAAAGTGGCCGTTCCAAATGCTTACCATGTGTTTAACCTCCTGTCTTCTGCAAGTCCTTCACTCCGGCCTTCTTATGCCCAGAGAAAACAACCACCCGGGTGTGACTCCCTTCCATATTCTTTCCTTCTGTCTCTAAACTGCACTCTGTTCTCCTCCATCCCCCGTCTTTCTTATTTTAGATTGAGGGAAGGTGCTGTTCTCCAAGGCCAAGGTCAACGACATCCCATCCCTTTCACTCTGCCCCTGGCTCCTGATCCATCCATGATTCTGTGTCTCACCTAGGGCTTCTATCTGTCCTCCTCTCTCTCCTTCCCTCCAGCTTACTATGTTTGAATCTTCTGGTCCCAAAACAGAAAGAGCCATCAAACCAGCCAAACAGACAAATAAAACCTCCTCCCTCAGTTCTTCACCCTGCTCCCAAACAGGTCCCATTTACTTCCCTTCTTCTTAAAGGTCAGACTTCTTGAAAGAACAGTCCACACGTACTAGGGCTACCTGGTCAACTTCCATTTACTTCTCAACTGTTTGGTGGTCTGTGTTTTCTCCTTTCACACTACAGAAACTACTTCATCAGCGGTCCTCTTAAATTCTAAGCCTAGTGACAGACTTCCGGTTTTTACCCTACTTGACCTCTCTGTAGCATCTAGTGCAGTTGGCCAGTCATAGACCAGTAACATTTTTACTGGTGTCATCATTCCCTGCCAGCTCTCCTGTTTTTCTTCTCTCCTCTCCCTTACTCTCATTGTTGAAATCTGTTTCTCCTCCTGTGTGTTTTCCTCTATCTGGGTTAATGGTTTCATCATCCATCCAGACTTTGCGATGGTTAATTTTATGCATCAACTTGACTGGATGGTGAGATGCCTAGATGTCTGGGTAAGCATTATTTCTGGGTGTGTCTTTGAGGGCATTTCCAGGAAAGGCTAGCATTTGAATTGGTAGACTGAGTAGAGTCCCCCTCCCCAGTGTGGGTGGGCATCATCTGAGCTGTTGAGGACCTGAATGGAGCTACAAGGTGGACGAAGGAAGGCTTTGCCCTCTCTGCCTGAGTGCTTGAGTTGGACCACTGATCTCTTCTGGGCCGCAGTTACAATTAAATTCTCTTATTCATTCTAATTATCTTTAGTTGTTTGCTTTGAGTCTTGTTGGTTTATGATCACCTTGAAATAACGTTAATTTTTGTGTCCTTTTCAATAATTATTCCTATTCTGAGAACTTTATAAAGACTTAGTGTTGAAATTTATGGGTGCATTTCATTAGGTATTTAAACTATCATCAGGGTTTTTCCATCTTGACAAGCTTATTTAATGTTTTCAAATCAGTATATTTATTTATTTATTTATTTTTAAAAGATTTTATTTATTTACTTGAGAGAGAGGAAGTGAGAGAGCGAGCATGGGGGGGGCACGTGGGGAACAGCAGAAGGAGAGGGAGAAGCAGGCTGTCCGCGGAGCAGGGAGCCCCATGCGGGGCTCAATCCCAGGACCCTGGGACCATGAACTGAGCTGAAGGCAGACGCTTAACCAACTGAGCCACCCAGGTGCCTCTAAAATCAGGATGTTTAAATACTAAATGAGTGTTATTCTTTGGTCAGTATTTCTTGGTTATGAAGGATTATTCTTTTAACTTAGTACCAGATTTGAATGGCCGAATTTACTCAGAATTTTTGCATCTATATTTATAAGTGAGATTTGCTCTGTGTGTGTGTGTGTGTGTGTGTGTGTATGACTGTGTGTGCCCACGTGCATGTATGTTCTGGTGTTGACAGCAGAGGTGGGGTTGGGAGGGTGTGTGTGTGTGATTTGTGAGGCTGTGTTAACTTCATAAAATGATTGGGGCTGGCTGTTCATTTATTTCTATGCTTTGAAATAGTTTATATAATGTGGGGATTATCTGTTCCCTAAAAACTTGAAAGATTGCACTGGAAAAACCATCTGTTTCAAATAATTTCTTGGAGGCAATTTTCTGACTCTTTTCTCAGCTTCTTTCATATTTACTATTATATTTCAGTTTTCTAGTCTTCTGGGTCATTTCTGGCAATACATCCATGTCAGTGAGATTTCAAAACGTCCATTTCACCAGGATTGAACATTTTACTAATAAAATTTCATATAGTATTTTAAAAGAATAATTCCCCTTATTGTTTATTATGCCACATTTCTTTTTTCTGATTTAATTCCTGTTTTCCTTCCTCTTTACAATCTTAAAGTTTTTTTTTTAAGTTAACTTTTTTAAAGCACAGTTTTAGATTTACGAGAAATTAGGACGATAGCATAGTGATTTCCCATATACCTGTAACCATCTCCCCCTATTATTCATATAGTATGGTACATTTGTTATAATGAACCGATATTGATACATTATTATTAAATAAGCCTACACTTTCTTCAGACTTTTAGTTTTTACCCTTTTTTTTCCGTTCCAGGGTGCCATCCAAGATACCACATTACGTTAGTATGTGCGTCCTCATGTCTCCCTAGACCACTCTTGGCTGTGCACTTTCTCAGACTTTTGACGACTTTGGCAGTTAGGAGGAGTACTCATTAGGTATCGTGTAGAATTTCCAGCAATTGTGATTTATCCATATTTTTCTTATGATTTGACAAAGGTTGCATGTTCTTGGGAGGAACACTATGAAGTTAAAGTGCCATTTCCATTCCGTCACATCATACTAGCCACGTAACTTATCAGTGTGGAGGTCAACTTTGATCACCTGGCTGAGGAGGTGTTTGTCACATTTCTCCACGGTGAAGTTCTTCAGTTTTCCCCCCTTTCCATCCTGTCTCTGGAAGGAAGTTACTATGTGCAGCCCTTTCTTGAAAGGTAGGGAGTTACACTTCACCTCCTTGAAGGCAGGGTATTTACATAAATTTTTTTGAATTATCTGCATGGGAGATTTGTCTATTCTTCCCGTGTACTTATTCAATCATTTCTTTTTTTTTTTTTTTTAAGATTTTATTTATTTATTTATTTGACCGAGAGAGACAGCCAGCGAGAGAGGGAACACAAGCAGGGGGAGTGGGAGAGGAAGAAGCAGGCTCCTAGCAGAGCAGGGAGCCTGATGTGGGGCTCGATCCCAGGAACCCCGGGATCACACCCATAGCCAAAGGCAGACGCTTAATGACGGAGCCACCCAGGCGCCCCTCAATCATTTCTTTATATCAATATAGACTTGTGGATATTTATTTTATACATTGGATTATAGTAATCTAATATCCCTTTATTTTGCCGCTCAAATTTTTCTAGTTTTGGTCATTGGGAGCTCTTTCAGTTGACATCTATGTCCCTTTTTATTTTTTAAGAGGGGGCAGAGGTAGAGGGAACTCGATCTCACAACCCTGAGATCATGACCTGAGCTGAGTCTGAAATCAAGAGTTGGACGCTCAACCGACTGAGCTACCCAGGGTCCCCCACCCCACCCCCGTGTCCCTTTGATGTACCTCCAACATGGCCGGTTTTATTGTCGTTGAGCCCGTCCTTACTTTCTGGCACTATGGGATGCACCAGACTCAGTTTGTATGTTTCCTCCCCTCCCTTCCCCCACCTCCCAGCTTGTATATTTCCTATCTGAGTCCTAGAATCAGTTGTCTCTTCAGGGAGCCCTGGTTCCTCTGATTGGAGAATAATATTAGAAACCAAGATCTGGATGCTAGGTGTGCTGTTGCTACTGGGGAGTCATTGATTCTAGGCCCTCTAAGGAAGGAAATATTTGTGAGTATACTAACCTGTTATATACCATGTCTATAAGTATTTCTATGTGTAACCCTCTGTATCTATATTAAGCTAAACGTGGATTCATACTGATGTCTCCAACTTTATGCTGTTACCACATGAATCTTTCTAACCATTTGCCCTTGCTTAACTGTAACTTCTACTCTGACAGTGAGAAACCTGGCTCTCACCACTGGCCCTCCCTTCACTTGTTGCGCAATTCCAGTAAATGTGGAGTGATATTAAAATTGTTAACCTGTACCCTATAGGAGACAACTTAGTCACCTGGAGTTCAGTGCTCAGGTGCAGTCTCTGTTATTAGCAGAGTTTGGCACAGACCATGCGCCATACTTGCAGACTCCACTCGTTTCCGCAGATACTTAAGGTGAATACCTTTTTCCTACCCCCTTCAGTGAGACTGTTCCAGACATTTGTAACGCAGTTAGATCGTTTGGTCACAGTTTGTGTTCCATCTTGGGATTCTCTGACATCCTAAATGATATTTGGAAAACTTTCATGCATTACAGTTCACTCTGTGTTGTGAAGCGATAGGTTGTCAAAATGCACAGTGTCACGGGACCAGCAGTAGAGAATCATATAGAATAGTTTCACCACTGCGAAAAATCCTGTGTGAATTCCCAGTCACCTCTCCCTCCTCCCCCCACACCTCTAGATGCTTCTGATCTTTTTACTGTTTCTATAGTTTGCCTTTTCCAGAATGTTATGTAATTGGAATCGTACAGTATGTAGCATTTCCAGGTTGGGTTTTTTTACTTAGCAATATGCCTTTAGGATTCATCGATGTCTTTTTATGGCTTGATAGCTGCTTTCTTTTGGTCACTGAACAGTATTTCATTCTATGGCTGTACCACGGTTTGTTTATACCTTCACCTATTGAAAGGTATCTTGACCGCTTCCAGTTTTTGGTGATTGTGAATAAAGCTGCTTTACATTTTATGCAGATTTTTTTTTTGTGGTTGTAAATTTTCAATTTACTTTGATAAATATCTAGGAGCAGGCTTGCTGGAACATATGGGAAGACTGTTTAACTTTGTAAGAAACTGACTGTCTTTCAAGTTGGCTCTACCGTTTTGTATTCCCACCAGCAAAGAATGAGAATTCCTGTTGCTTTGCATTTTTGGCAGCGATTGGTATTGTTTTCTGGAATTTAGCCATTCTAATAGGTATGCAGTGGTATCTCGTTGTTTTAATTTGCATTTGCATTTCCCTAATGGCAAATGATGTTGTCTATCTTTAAGGTGCTCATTTGCTCTCTGTATATTTTCTTTAGTGAGTTGTCTGTTCAGATCTTTTGCCCATTTAAAAAAATTGGATTGTTGTTTTCTTACTGTTCAGTTTTAAGTGCTTTGTGTATTTTGGATACAAATCCTTTATCAGATACGTGTTTGGTAAATACACGTATTTTCTCCTAGCCTGTGGCTTGTCTTTTTTGTTTTCTTTACAGTGTATTTTGTAGAGCAGACGTTCTAATAAAGTTCAGTATATCAATTTTGTTCTTTCATGGATCATGCTTTTGGTGTTGAGTATGAAAACTCATCACTAAACCCAAGATCACATGGGTTTTTCTCCTCTGTTTTCTTTTAGAAGTTTTATTGTTTCGCATTTTACATTAGTTGAATTATTTGTGAAAAGTGTAAGTTCCCTCTCCAGGTTTGTTTTCCTTCCTTCCTTCCTTCCTTCCTTCCTTCCTTCCTTCCTTCCTTCCTTCCTTCCTTTGCGTATGGACATCCAGTTATTCCAGCACCATGTTAAAGAGATCATCCTCTCTCCACTGAATTGCCTTTGCTTTTTTTGTTAAAGATCAGTTGACTATATTTTTGTGAGTCTGTTTCTGAACTCCCTTTTCTGTTCCAGTGATCTGTGTGTTTTTCACTGAAAACATGTCATCTTGATCACAATTAGTGTTTTCTCTTTTTAAAATTGCACTTGTAGATTTTTCTTTTTATACCTTCAAGAGCCAGTTTTGAATTTCTTTGCTCATTCTAGCTTGTTTCTTTATGCTTTCTTTTCTTGGCCTTGTTATTGTTTTCTCTAGCTTCTTCAGTTAAATTAGTTAAGCTCATTTCATTTTCTCTTAAAATATGTATATTAGCCTGCTACGCTGCCATAAAAAGATATCACAGGTCGGGTGGCTTAACAGCAGAAATTTATTTTCTCACAGCTCTGGAGGTTCGAAGCCCAAGATCAAGGTGCTGGAAAATTCATTTTTTGGTGAGGTCTGTCTTCCCAGCTTGCAGATGTCCACCTTCTCACTGTGTCCTCGTGACCTTTTCTCTGTGCCAAGGGAAGCGGGGAATGGGATAAAGAGATCTCTGGCATCTCTTCCTGTTCTTATAAGGCCACAAGTTCTGTTAGATTAGGGCCCCACACAGTGATATTATTTAGTTTTAATTACCTCCTTAAAGGCCCTGTCTTCAAACACAGGCACACAGGAGGTTAGGGCTTCCATATGCACATTTTGGAGGGATACAGTTTGGTCTGTAACCATATGATAAAAGCATCATTGCTATGCACTTATTTCTAAATATAGCTTTATCTCTGAAGTGCATTCTTTAGTACATGGTGTTATCACTCTTCTCTACAAGTTGTTATTGTGTACTTATTTCCTTACTGATGTAGTAGTTAATTGGAAAATGGTGGTGCCTTTCCCTTGTTCTCCAGAATATTTTTAATAAGCCCTGTATTTTAAAAGTTAATATAGAAATTTATAATATTGCTTTGCTATTTTGAATTTATTGACATTATAGTCTAATAGAATGGTTGTCAATTCTAGGGGACATTTGGATATGTGCATCTTTGGTTGGCATAATGATGTGCAGTGGGGGAGGGTTCGTGTAGTTCGCAGGGGCGAGAACTTCTAGATGTTCATGCCATAGGCCAGCCCTGAGGAATTGTGGTGTGTGTGTATGTGTGTGTGTGTGTGAGAGAGAGAAAGTGAGTGAGAGAGCAAGCAGAGGATGAATTTCAGAGCCTCTGTCCCTCTAAACATGGCACACTGCCATTGCTGCTTTGCAGCTATCACGTGTAAGGGTGGAGCACTGTGCGTGGAGTCTTCTTTCAGAGCCTTGCAGTGAGGAAGAGCCCACTCTGCTCTGGGTTTCCTCGTTTTCTTTGGGGGTTTCAATCCAGTTTCGGGATTTCAACTTCCCTCTAAGGGAACCCGTATCAGGGAGCAGCCTCACGCCTGTGTCACTTGCGTCTACTCTAAATTCGTTTCCTCTGATGCTGTTTCAGATCCTTCTCCACTGTCTGGGGTGGACTTCAATGTCTTCCTTAGGCATGAAACAACTATATCCCATCCTGAAATCTTTCTCTTTTAAGACTCTTATTTAAAATGTGCTCAGTCCTTCAAAGTCTGGCTCTTGACCTCCTAAGGGAGATTGTTTTTGCACCCCCCCCCATAAATATTTGTAGCGAGGAGAGGAATCTTTTAAAATTTCCTATTAAATTTAATTTTGGTATAATTTCGGACTTAAAGTCTCAAGAAAAGCACAAAGAGTTTTCAAAAACCCTTTATCCAGATTCTCCAGGTGTTAACATGTTGCCACATCCTCCGTCTCTGTGTCTGTCTCTGTAGAGATGTTTGTCCCCTCTGTCTCCCTCTTCACACAAGGGCTCTTGCACACACACATGCACGAGTGAGGAAATTAGCGCCGATCCAATACTATTGTCCAGTCTACAGGCTTTCTTCTTTTGCTAATTGTCCCACTAAAATCCTTTCTACCAACAGAAAATCCCCGATCATGTATTGTGCTTAGTTGTCATGTCTCTTTAGGGCATTCTTAGTGTTCTACGACACTGGCATTTTTGAAGACTATAGGCTTGATATTTTGTAGACTGTTCCCCGGTCCAGGTTTGTTTCTAGTTCCATGAGATTTGGTTCAGGTTATACATTTTTGGCGGGAATCCCAATGTGTCTTCATGGATCCTATCAGAAAGTACACGATGTTGATTGTGCCATAACTGGTGAGGTGAACCTTGATCACTTGGTTAGGGTGGTGTCTGCCAGGTTTCTCCACTGTAAAGTTGCCAGTGTTCCTTTTGTACTGAGTGAGTCATCTTGCAGGGAGGTACTCCGAAGCTATTGTGTCATTCTTCCAACTTTCATCTACTACTTTTCCAGCCATTGGTGATTCTTACCTGAACCAGTTATTATTATGATGGTACCCAACGACTATTTTCTAATTCCATTAGTTCTTCTATAGTAATACGTTTTTTTGCTCTGTTTTGTTTTTGTTTTTTTACTGTAAGGAAGAGTTTTCTAAAGGAGAACTTTGGAAATTCAGAAAATGCTTTTTTTTTTTTTTCCTTTGAGGAGTTAAGCTCCTGCAGTTGAATAACCAACTTTCAAAGCTGTTGTCTTTTAAGCTCAAAGCTGAGCTATGAGGCCTTTGCTCTAGGCCGGGCCCGCCTTCTGTCCGAGCTACTGAGTGTACAGAACACCACTGAGACTGTGAAGAGCCGCAGGATCACAAGAATAATTTTAGCCTAGGAAAAGCCCTTAGGTTAAAATTATCTCCAAATATCACCTTGCTGTAACAGTTTTTAGTATTGCAGGGTTTCATATTGTGTCTTTCTAGGTGCTTCGGTGTAAAAGTGAGTGAAACTATTAAAAAGGAATTATGGGATCAAAAATAAATATATTACCACTCGAAAAGAACTTAAACCTTTCTGTCTTTTACACAAAAGTAGCTTTTTTTTTTTTTTTAAAGATTTTATTTCTTTATTTGACAGAGATAGAGACAGCCAGCGAGAGAGGGAACACAAGCAGGGGGAGTGGGAGAGGAAGAAGCAGGCTCCTAGCGGAGGAGCCTGATGTGGGGCTCGATCCCAGAACGCCGGGATCACGCCCTGAGCCGAAGGCAGACGCTTAACCGCTGTGCCACCCAGGCGCCCCATACACAAAAGTAGCTTAGCCCTCTGCCACCCAAGGCTTACCCCACTGATTTGCTAGATTAACTCATCAAAGATTATGCAGGATTAACGTTATAATGTCAATCCCAATGATGCTCCCTTGTTTTGAATTCCAAATTAGGGAATTGGAATCGAAACATTTCCTTTTACCCTCAGACGTTGCGTGTTTTGAATTGGGTGATATTTGTGTGTTGGGGTGAATGTATCTTCTGCCAACTTCCTTTGCCCATATCACGTCCAAGAGGGTGCGTGAACCAGGTGTGTTTCAGAGATGGGTGGTGGATACTATACCATGCTCACGCCTTGTCATGTTTTTGAAGCAAAAACATTTCTGTGCCACAACCTGGCAGAGTCTCTCATGTTAAGACATAGAGACTTAAAAGAAAAGGATACTGGTTTACGTTAGCAGTTTCTTGCAGATATACGGTGGCTACCTTAGCTCACAGGAGAAAATAAAATAAATTACACTGAAACAAGAAGAGTTGAAAAAAACACAATTTCCTAATTTCTTTATGGGTATTGGCCCAAGAGCGTAAATCCCAAAGCTATCCCAAAGCAAGAAAGCTAACTGCTAAGAGTCTCCTGGTTTTCTCTTTCAAACACATGTTTTTATCTTATTGACCATATATCTGAAATCTTTATTTGGGGATGTAAAAGGAAAAAAAATACAAAGTTAGTCAGTGTGCGTGTTCTCTATATTATGAATGTTGGAATTTGGATACATTAACTCCAGGGAGTTAGTGTGGTTTTTTAGCACATACTTGTACATCCTCTTTGCATAGCAGTCCTAGGGAAATGCTTTTCGGCAGTCTTGATTTTTCTGCTGTTTGTTTCAGTGGCTAATGTGCATAAAGATGATTATCATTATAACCCGGAAGTGACGTCTTAACAAATGTGTATGGTGGAGGGGATTGAGGAATATTGTAGAGAATGTTAGATCTTCCTTTTAAACAACTGTTCACGTAGGCAACTTTTTACTTATGTTGCGTATTGAACAAGGGATTTTTTTAAATCAGCAGATCCCTCTCGCTATGAGCATGAAGACACATTTTTCCCAGTGTTTCACACTCAAGTCCCTCCAGAAGAATATGAAAACCGTATACAGAATGCCAATCAAGGTATGTTTTAATTCGTGTGATTTTGCATATCGTCACAAAATACTAGCTATATACAAAAATATTCACAGATGAAATCTTTTGATGTAACTTAATCCAGAGGCAGGTGAAAGCAGGTGAAGGTTCTAGATGAAAACAAGGTTGGTCACAAGTTAATCATTGTTAAGTTAGTTGTTGAGGGTTTGTGATACCATTCTTTCTGCTTTTGGATATTTAAATTTTATATAATAAAGAGTTAAAGCAAAGCTGGTTTCAAGTAATAGAAAACTAGCTTAAGCAAAAAAGAAAATTTTTGGAAATAATCCTGGAGGTAGACAGCTTTTTTGATTCCCGAGAACATATTCTATGGTTAATCATTGAGAGGGGACTCAATTTCAAAATTTCAGAGAAGACAACAACTGATCCAGCTTGGGTTAGGCGCCTACCCCTGGGCCAACCAACTCTTCCAACCCAGAGAGGGTCGCGGTTGATGAAGGAACGTGACAGCTCCTACTGCCAGTCACCTCCAGGGTGGAGAGGAGAGGACATTTCTAGTGAGACAGTACTGACCAGACAACCCAATGTTTTGTTACTACAATTTTAAAAACTATTATAAATGTCAATATGAATGCATTTAATTTGAGTTATTTTAATGTTGTATTGTTTAAGAGTATATGAAACTTGAAGTGAGTGAATAAACCTCATATTTCAACTTCAAAGACTATACACAACTTGGTTATAGAAGAAGTTGCATATTTTATATCTAAGGAGGCCACTCACCGAAAAAGTAACTCACACTTTAACTATTGGTAGTTGATTAAAAAATGTTATTGATTAAAGAAATAAAATCCCAATGATAAAATACAGATTGTTTTGCCTAGAAACTTGTAACTTAAATTTGAGCGAAACTTATTTCTTACTCACTTTTTGTTTGAAAAGAATTTACATCCATAGACCTTACCCTCTTCCTGCTTCTTTCCAGCTGTTGTTATAAAAATATATTCTTTAATTATTAAATTCCTGTTGAATCTTTGATATTTACCTATAAATATACCAACTGACTAGCTCCCTTAATCCTTCTTATTGACATACCCTCTCTTATAAAACAAAGATAACTTTTCAGTAAACCTTGTCTGGCTTGAGCTACTGGCTGGTTTTTTTCTCTGTTGGACTTTAATGTGGCAATTGATCCTCTTTTGTAGGGTGGACTCCATTTGTCATTTAAGAAGGTTCTTCTTTATGCTTGTTTTTAGAGTTTTGAAGAAGCATACACATGATCTTGTTTTAAATGCTTTAAACGTGACTACAGTGAAAATGAGATATTTAATAAAGGGAATAAGAGTCCATAGGTATTTTTCTTACCCTTATTTTGAGCACCCAGGTTCTGAACAACTCAGAAGTTGACTCAGGCCTCTTTTCAAAGGTTGAGAAAAAATGACAAACTGAGATGAGCTCTAAGGGTTTGCACAGATGGGATGTCGAACTTCCAGGACCCTAATGCCCAGACTTTGCTTAGAAGACAGGTTTGAACAAAAAGTTACTGTTCAGAGAGGGTGATGGCATATTAATAGGACAGCAGGGAATGACTCTAGTCTTTAGGGGAAGTTTTGTTTCATATAAAGACTGAGATAAAATAATTAGTTTCATTTGAGTTTAGTTGATACACATGTTACACTAATTTCAGGTGTACAACATAGTGACTCAACAAGTTCACACATTCATCTGTGCTCACCACAAGTGTGCTCCCCTCTGTCACCATGCGACACTATTACGATACCATTGACTATATTCCTTACGCTGTGCCTTTCATCCCCGTGATTTTTTCATTCCCTAACTGAAAACCTGCATCTGCCACTGGCCTTCACCCATCCTGCCCATCTCGTCACCCTCCTGCCCTCTGGCAACCATCACTTTGCTCTCTGTATTTATAGGTATGATTCTACCTTTTGTTTCTTTATTTATCCATTTGTTTTGCTTTTTGGATTCCACCTATGAGTGAAATCACATGGTAATTGTCCTTCTCAGTCTGACTCATTTCACTGAGCTTAATACCCTCTAGGTTTATCCATGTTGTTGCAGATGGCAAGCTCTTTCTCTTTTTTATGGCTGAGTAATATTCTACTGTCTGTGTGTGTATCACATCTTCTTTTTCTGTAAGAATAAATCTCCATGCATAGTAGGTTTCTGGATTTGGAATTTAGAAGTTATTCTGTATATGTTTTATTTCTTATGTATTTTAATGATGCTTATATATTTTAATGCTTGCTTTATTTCTTATATATTTAATGTATGTATATTTAATGTATGCTTAATGTAATTTTAATTTAAAATTTTAGCATAATGGACAATTATAATTACGAAAAATTTTGAACTTTTTTAATATTAGATTTTACCTATGATGTGGGAGGAAATGAGTCATTGATTGAAGCGGAAAAGAAACCTTTCTCAGATACAGAAAAGATTGAGCTCCAGGGTAAACACAGCCAGGATTTCATTAAGCGAAACATTGAGGTATGTATTTAGAATTTAGAAATCAGAATGGGGGATTAGATGAGTTATGAAAATGAAAATAGTTGTGTTCACGGTCTTTAATTTTTTTTTTTTTTTGATCATGATACATGTATATGTAATTGAAACAGCATATAACACTGAAAGAAAAGCTTTAATGGACCAGTACTTAACCTTCTTATTTTTTATTCCATCCTATCTTATTCTACCCCTTTTAAAAATGCTGGCTGCAATTCAGTATGTTTATTTCACTACCTAGAAATGAATCTGGTTCCTGCAGTTTGAAACACATTTATTTAGATAATAGCTTCAGACAATGTTTCCTAGATTTTTTTTTTTTTTTTTAAAGATTTTATTTATTTATTCGACAGAGAGAGAGACAGCCAGTGAGAGAGGGAACACAAGCAGGGGGAGTCGGAGAGGAAGAAGCAGGCTCCCAGCAGAGGAGCCTGACGTGGGGCTCGATCCCAGAACTCCGGGATCACGCCCTGAGCCGAAGGCAGACGCTTAACCACTGTGCCACCCAGGCGCCCCTCCTAGATTTTAAATTGCATATTAGTAAAGTTGGCTTTTTAAACTAATGAGACTGAGTTTATAGCTGGTGCATTTAGAAATTTGCATGGAAAATGCTTCCTGGCAGAACTGGAAAGGCCAATGGGCTGTCTGCCCCTTGCCCACTCCGGCTGAGCCTCCAGGAAGCCCGTCACTTGTCCCTTGCCTTGATTAGCTCCGTGCTTCGGGGATTCAACCTTGGTCTTACCGACCCTACAGCCTGACTTGGTATGTCCTTAAGGCAAACTAACCAAGGGCAAAGGGGCTCCTCTATTAGACCAGAATGCTGATTAATTACTTTATAGCGTGAAGTGTAGGAGCAGTGCACAGAGGCTTGTGACAAAACACCCAGGCAGTTAACAGATGAGTCACTAGGTGAGCGTGAAGTTATTCACAAGAGGAGAGAGTTAAATCATTCCTCACAGTTCAAGCCGGATGCTTCTTCCACGGTTCGCACATCATTTCCAGGCAGATTGGATTCATGGGTCAACCTACCACTGCCAGGACGGGCCTCTGGGACTCCTGCCTTTTCTCTTCACGGTCCTCTGATCTGAAGGAAACCTTCTCCAGCTTGATCGATCTTTTGCACAGGCCCATGTTGATTTATTTAATTTTCCAAGAGCGGTAACATTTTTCTCATATCCAAGTTCTTGCTGACACGAGAGGAGCTCCACCATGGATTTCCCTTTTCCCCTTTTAACAATAATTGCTGACTCTTTATGCAAAGTCCTGATATGACAGCTTGAGATTTATTATTTTTATTATTTATTTATTTATTTTTAAAGATTTTATTTATTTATTTGAAAGAGAGAGCAAGAGAGAGAGAGAGCACAAGCAGGGTGAAGGACTGAGGGAGAAGCAGACTCCCAGCTGAGCAGAGAGCCTGACTCGGGGCTTGATCCCAGGATCCCCAGGATCACAACCTGAGCCAAAGGCAGATGCTTAACTGACTGAGCTGCCCAGGTGCCCCGACAGTCTTGAAATTTAAAAGCAAGTTCATTTAGGAGACAGTGGGATGTCCAGCCTGCAAGCGGGCACGTTCGTTTTGGGTCCGATGAAAGAACAATTTTGAAATGGGTGATGTTGAGAAAGACAAGAAGAGTTTCGTGTAGAAGTGTGCCCAGTGCCATACGGTGGGAAAGGGAGGGAAGCACAAGACTGGGCCGCATTGCCATGGTATGTTTGGGTGAAACACAGGGCAGGCCCCTGGGTTTTCTCACCTAGATGCCAACAAGAGCAAAGGCATCACCTGGGGAGAGGAGACACCGATGGAGTATTTGGAGAATCCCAAGAAACACATCCTTGAAACAAAAACGACCTTGGCTGGCATTAGGAAGACGGGGAAAAAAGAGCAGACTGGATAGTTTTTAAGGCACAGTAATTGGCCACTGCCTTGTTTATTACGAAACAAGAATGTCTCACGACTTCTCCTGTGTGTACCGTATTTAAATGGATCCCATACACCAGAACTCAGATCATGAATGGCTGATGGAAGATTTATTTTGGAGAGTCCTGACTGAAATAAGATTGACTTATGGTTAAATGCGTACGAACAGCTTTTTGAACTTTGATAGTGATTCTGCTTCTGCAAGTGCTGTCACTGTTTTCCCCTTCTGGAGAGATGATTGGAATCGATTGGTGAAGTTCTACTTTTCACAGAGATAAATGTGATGGTAATTGCCATCTCTAAACCTATAGGAGATGGGTTTTCTATTTAGATTTATATAACTGTTACATTTATTTAAATACTGAGGAAATCCCTTCACTACCTCACAGAACAGCAAGCCTCAGCTGTGTTTCACGTCGTGTTCATTAGCCTGTTAAAGGCAAGGGCTGAAGATAAACTGGAAATGTCCACTTTCTCTTTTTGGTCTTAACCCTGCCAATTTAATTAAAATTCCCTGCATCTAAACTGTTGCCTTTGGCTTAATGAAAGGCATTTTCGTGTGGTTTATGTATAATATTAAACCAAGAATATTTAACACTTCCCACATTTTATAGATGACCTGTAAGGTCAGATACTTTCAGAATTCAATGTGACAGGATACAGTAGCAAACTTGGCTTGTGAATTCTTCACTAAGTCAGCTGAAGTTATAATTCAAGATTGTCTTTTAAACAGCTTTGTGAAAACATAACTGTAGAATTACCAAATATGCATGATTGGTAATGGTGCTTCTACCAACTCATTAGAAGGATCAAAGCTGAGGAGATATACCATCAGCACAAACTTGCAAATTATGTGATAAGGCTTCAAATAATTAAAAACAAAATCACAGATCAAAAAAAAAAGCACTGTCATTCAGCAGATCCATGTCACGTAAGAAGCAAGAAGATTCTTTCCAAATACCTCAGCAAATTGTTGTTACATTGATAAATATTATATCAAGAGAGGTTTGCAAACTGCCCATGTTTGTTTTACTTTATATTTTAAATAAAATGTTTGTTGAGGGGCGCCTGGGTGGCACAGCGGTTGAGCGTCTGCCTTCGGCTCAGGGCGTGATCCCGGAGTTATGGGACCGAGCCCCACATCAGGCTCTTCCGCTGGGAGCCTGCTTCTTCCTCTCCCACACCCCCTGCTTGTGTTCCCTCTCTCGCTGGCTGTCTCTATCTCTGTTGAATGAATAAATAAAATCTTTAAAAAAAAATGTTTGTTGAAATGGCTAACGTGAGGGCCTGCTTATAGCAGGAGTATCTTTGCTTCGAGAACGGACCTACTGCAAAAATTAGCCGTAAAAGAAAACTACCTCGCAAATGAAAAATGCCTAATCTCACAGATTTTACCTTAGTGTATCTCTGCTCTAGAAGCCTCAGTTCCCATTTTTATTTTTCTGAACTATGAATTGTCTTGCGTATTTACTATTTTTTATTAATCCGTTCCGTAGTTGGCCAAGAGTTCAGGAAAGCCAGTGGTTATGATTGATAGAGAGAAGAAAAGGCTGACTGAACTTTTGAAGGACCTAGATGACAGAGATTCGGGGCTGTCCTGTCCTGAGGTATGTAAGCTCCGATATTCAATGACCTCTACACTTCTTCTTCTTCTTTTATTTATTTATCTTTTTTTGTAGTCTCAATTTTTTATTTAAATTCCAGATAACACAGAATGTCATATTAGTTTCAGGTGTAGGACTTAGTGATTCATTACTTACGTACCACACCCAACACCCGGTGCCCTCCTTAATCCCCATCACCTATTTAAACCATCCGCCACCTCCCTCCATCAACCCTCAGTGTGTTCTCTATTGTTAAGAGTCTGTTGTAGGGTTTGCCTCTCTCTTTTTTTCCCCCGTGTTCATTTGTTTTGTTTCTTAAATTCCACATATGAGTGAGATCATATGGTATTTGTCTTTTTCTCGCTGATTTATTTCACTCAGCATAACACTCTCTAGCTTCAACCGCTGCAAACATGCCTAATCTTGTCTGATCTTGGAAGCTAAGCAGGGTTGGGTCAGGTTAGCACTTGGATGGGAGACCTCTATGGTTCTTAATTTTTATTTTTTATCCTGTTATTGGCCCATTTGCCCAATTTGCAGTAAATTTTTAAATTATGGGACAATATTCTCTGACTTTAAAAAATCCTGATTTACAAATCATGTTTCTTGAATTTTTCAGATTTTTTCTTGGTCAATTTGTTATTGACTGTCAGAGGATTATCTGATGTCACTATAAGAGTGACTACACGTTAACTATCACAATAATAACCCCTGCTTGAGATGTAATAGGGCTTAGTCACTGATGACACAGAAATGAGTTTCTCTGCGTCCTTTTATTTTGGACATTTCTTATTATCCCTCAGCTGGCTCCAGGATATTTTGGTGTAGTCTTCAGTAGCCCTAAAGAACCCCATCCTGCTCCTGCCCTTGAGCATCCAGGCCCTGGAAGAGTCCAAGGAGGGGAACAGTACGCAGTCCAGGGTACAAGTGTGCGGGCAGGTCAGGTGAGCGTGCAGTGGCTTAGCATTGGCCCTTGTTTGCGTACTAAACTTACAGCAATAGCCTTTACTTCTACAAATGCATTCTCCTGTGTACCTTGAAGCCCCAAGCCTGTCATCTAGTTTTATTTCCCCATGTTTAATAGCGGCATGATGGAGTCAAGGCTGCTGGCATCCTGCCCCGATCCCTTTTCCCTGGTACCTTCTGGGCCTCCGTGCCCCTGCCCTGTGCCAAGGCTGCACAGCTGCCTCCTTCCCTGGAGTATGGCCACGCGCTAAATGGGAGCAGCACAGCCTAGGATCGCACCCCTCCCCACTCCAACCCCCTCCCAACTCAAGACGGGCTTAGCTCTGTGATGCAGTGTGTCCTCCAGAGCTTCCCTGGGGCCTATCTGGGCTTCAGCTGAGACCACATCCTTGCCCAGTTGTGGGTTGTGTTTCCCTTGTCCTAGCCTGCTTCCCTCACACTGCTTCTCCTGAGAGCGCTCCCTCAGAAAGTCACTTGAACAAGAATCCCTGTCTCAGGTTCTGCATCTAGACCTGCCTCAGGTGCGTAGGTGCAGAGGGTCGTTTCGCTGTAGGGACACAAGCTGTGCATGAGCAACAGTACCTGTTGCCAGTGGGGGAGGGTGGGCCAGTTCCTGGAGGCCCATAGCCCACCTCAGCTGGCAACTGCGAATCTCAGCCCAGGGCTGCCTGGATCCTCCAATGTGTCAAGAGAAGCTAGACATTCAGATTTTTATGGGAAATATTCCTCTTTTAAATGTTGACAACTAATTTCATTTTAAAAAGTTCTGGGTGGCTCAGTCATTAAGCGTCTGCCTTCAGCTCAGGGCGTGATCCTGGCATTCTGGGATCGAGCCCCGCATTGGGCTCCTCTGCTGGGAGCCTGCTTCTTCCTCTCCCACTCCCCTGCTTGTGTTCCCTCTCTTGCTGGCTGTCTCTCTCTTTGTCAAATGAATAAATGAAATCTTTAAAAAAAAAAAAAAAGTTCTGTGTAGGCCAACAAATTTGCTACCTCCCACCCTCACCCCAAGCCACAGGCCAGTCTACAGAACATCACAGTCTACAACCTCAAAATATTCTTTCCCGAGAGGTTGCAGGCCCAGCGGGGGCTGTGTCTCAGAATGTGGGAAGGTGTTGGTGTGTCTGGGGCTGGTGAGATTGCCCAGGGAGATGCCCTGACAAGGCAGAGGATTGATAGCCGGGCCTTGGAACACCTGGTGTGTTCTCTGAAGCAGGGCTGGCAAGTAGCTAAGGCAAACTGCTAACCTCCCACAGAATTTGGAAGTATTTAACTTCAGAATCTGTGGTAATTTATTTTATTAACAAAAGCTAAGATAACAGTAAGACTTTTTGTTTTTGTTTTTTTAACAGTAAGACTTAAGGGAACTGCATCTCATTCCTGGTTTTGTTATTAACTATGAAGTTAGGCAAGCTGCTAGCCACTGATTCTCTGGGTTCCAAACTATGGCATGGTAGATCTTCCTTATGTACCCAGGAATGATTTAACAGTGAATTTTTGTTATTAAATATTGCCTTTTATGTATTATTTTTGTTAGTAGATTATTTACAAATACCATATAGCTGGGTTTTTGTTGTTGCTGTGTGTCTTTGTTTTTTTATCTTTCGTTATCATTTCCTTATTCTTCATCTTTTAACGAGGATATTTAATTTATTCGTATTTATTATGACCACTGACAGTGTTTGGACCTTTTTTTTTTTTTTTTTTTTTTAAGATTTTATTTATTTATGTGACAGAGAGACAGCCAGCGAGAGAGGGAACACAGCAGGGGGAGTGGGAGAGGAAGAAGCAGGCTCCCAGCGGAAGAGCCTGATGTGGGACTCGATCCCGGATCGCCAGGATCACGCCCTGAGCCGAAGGCAGACGCTTTAACGACTGCGCTACCCAGGCGCCCCTGGACCTTTTTTTGACATCTTATTTGATATTTCATTGATTAGATTTGTTTTGTTTTCTTTCTTTCTTTCTTTCTTTCTTTCTTTCTTTCTTTCTTTCTTTCTTCCTTCCTTCCTTCCTTCCTTCCTTCCTTTTCTTTTTTTTAAGATTTTATTTATTTATTTGATGGGGAGAGAGAGCACAAGCAGGTGGAGTGGCAGGCAGAGGGAGAGGGAGAAGCAGGCTCCCTCCTGAGCAGAGAGTTGGACGTGGGGCTCAGTCCCAGAACCCTGGGATCATGACCTGAGCCAAAGGCAGATGCCCAACCGAGCCACCCAGGCGCCCCTAGATTTATTTTGTTTTCTTAACTTCACCCCCTTTTCCTCTCATGGTTTGAGGATTCAGTTCAGTATCCCATAACTGATCTGGTGCTGCTAACCCTCAATTTCTTAAAACAAAAAAATGTGCATATTTTTTCAACTTCAATAATTAGCTATTCTCTAAAATCTGGTGTCTTAACAAGGCAGGACCCCAGGACCACGACCTGAGCCAAAGGCAGATGCTCAACTGACTGAGCCACCCAAGCACCCCATCTACTATATTCTTGAACCATACCAAACTTCTTCAGATTCCTCAAATTTGCTATAGTCTGTGGCACTTCTGCATGTCTTTTTCTTTGTGGAGTGCTAACCCATCCCCCCCATCTCTGACAAATGCCTATGCAACTGAAAGAGAGTGACCAGGGTGGTGATTACGTTTTAATTCCTCAGAACTCTTGCTCTCGGGTGGTTCTTCATAGTGGCATGTTTAATTGTGAGGACGGGATATTCTCTTGAATCTCTCTAGGATACTTGGAATTTTTAAAAGGTTTCCTTCTTTTTAAAAAAAAATATTTATTTTTGAAAAGATTACTTGTTCATTTATTTACTTGAGAGAGAGTGCAAGAGAGAGAGAGAACAAGTGAGCACAAATGGGGGAGGAGCAGAGGGAGAGGGACAAGCAGACTCCGTGCTGAGGAGGGAGCCCGATGCAGGGCTTGATCCCAGGACCCTGGGATCATGACGTGAGCTGAAGACAGACACTTAACTGACTGAGCCACCCAGGCACCCCTAATTAATTTTTTAAAGGTAATCTCTACACCCAACATGGGGCTCAAACTCACAATATGGAAATCAAGAGTTGCATGCTTCCTCCACTGAGCTAGCCAGGCGCCCCTAAAGGATTTCTTTCTATTTTGGGAATCTACACTTGCAATGGATGGCACTCCCCAAAGCCAGATGCCTCTACTGCCAAAATGAGTTTTGCATTGTATCTCGAATTACTCATACCCAAATCAGTGTTGAAGGCATGGGTTTGGTTGTAGACCCTTGGTTACCAGCCTGAGCGCTCACTGTAAAGTAGGGTGGATTCTGGATTTTCTGGATTCTGTCTTGGGGAGGCAAGACTTCTGAAAGCTAGAAATTTTCAACACCTAGCAATGGTGTCTAGAAGGTGCACTAGTTGGAAAAACATGATACCATCTACTACATACTACATACAATCTACATATAATTTCCCACTGTGACAGAATAGCGCATGAAAAACGTTTACATTTCTGTTGAATTTAATCTGACATGCTCTTTTATTTCCAGCGTCATTAAGAAGAATTCCACTCAAACAAAAATTTAAAATTTATTGACAAACATTTAGTCATCGATTCCATTTTTTGGTGACTCATTATTTCTCATTTAGAGCATACAGCATTTATGTCCCTTTTATTTAGGAAAAATTAACTGGAGTTTCTTATTTGTAACTATTAAATATTATTTTTTGTAATGAGGTATAATAACTTTCATATGCCAACTCACACGTGTATTTAAAATGTTTATTACTGTATCATCTCCTTGTATGGATATACTACAGCCTTTTCACTTTTCCCTATTTTTAGACATTTGGACTTTTCACAATTATTCTTTACTATAAAAGACATGGCAAAAACATATGAGTTAGTGTTCTGGGTTATAAGAAACAGAGATAGACTTCGATGAAAAAAACAGAATAAATATATTGGGAGAGTCGGATAGCCCACAGACTTGGTGGGAAGTTTGGCAGATACCAAGGAACCCAGAAACATGGCTGTAGAAACTCCTTAGGAACAGGCTGGTTAGGGGCTGCATCATTGCCACCAGACACCCCTGCGAGAAGATCACTGCTGCCACCCTCACTGCTGCCAACACTGGATCCCCAAGGTTACTGCCGTCACCGTTCATTACTGCCCCACTTCCCCTGCGTCTTTGTGCCTCTGTCTTTCCCTCAAGAGTCAAAGTCCAGGGTGTTGACTTCGGACTGGCAAATTCTAGGTCGTTTGCTTATCTTCTTGTTGCCAGTGGGTGGGCAGAAGGGGTGGCTGGTGGGAACCTGTCTCCTACTAAGGCTCATGCAGTGTTTGGTTTCACTGAAACAGGAAGGGAGATTGGATGCTGGGGTCAGGGGGAGACATGTAATTCTTGCTGCATAAGTTTTTGCAAGTATCTCTTCTGCTTACCGCCTACGGATTGATTCCTGGTATTAGAGTCATGAAACCAAAGGGTATGAAATTCTTAAACTTCCCTGCCCTCCATTTGCCCCTTTATTCTTAATATTTTTATGATTCTTCTGTCCTTGTATTGCATGTTTCTCTGGGTGACCTCATCCATTCCCATGGTTCAAGGGTTTGAGCCCTATAGATATGTGGGTGAGTCCAAAATACTTATTTCCAATCTAGGTCTCTATCTTGAACTTCAGACAAATATATTTAACTACCTAACAGAAGCTGTGGACATCCTAGGGACATCTGTGAATATCAAAATGTCCCAAACAGAATTTGTCATTTTCCTCCTTGAACCTATTCTCTCTTCTGTATTCCGTCCCTTGGTCAGTATGACCGCTCTACCCCTAGTTCTCAAAATCCGCATTTTGGTTTTTATCTTTCATCCTTACTCCTCCTTTCATTCTTCCATCAAATTATCTCTGGATTCTATAAATTTTACTTCCTAAATATCTCTGGAATCTGTCCTGTGTTCTGTATTCCCAGGAAATATTGCTTAGTTCGGGTGCTCATCACTTTAGTTCTAGGTTATGGCTTTAGCTGCTTTTTTTTTAAAAAAAAAGATTTATTTATGTATTTAAGAGAGAAAGAATGCATATGCATGTGAGTCGGGGAAGGAGCAGAGGGAAAGAAAGAGAGACTCTTCAAGCAGACTCCCCAACACGGAGCTCCATCCCAGGACCCTGAGACCATGACCTGAGCCCAAATCAAAAGTCGGCTGCCCAACTGACTGAGCCGCCCAGGTGCCTGGGCTTTTGCTTAACTGGGTTTTCTGCTTCCAGTCTTGCCCTCACTAGCTCCAGTTTTATAGATTTTATTTATTTATTTTAGAGATAGAGAGTGAGAGAGAGAGAGTGAGAGAGAGTGTACGAGTGTGTGCAGGGGGAAGAGTAGAGGGAAGAGGGACAAGCCGACTCTGTGCTGAGCACAGAGCCCAACATGGGATTTGATCCCATGACCCTGAGACCATGACCTGAGCTGAAATCAAGAGTTGAATGATTAACCAACTGAGCCACCCAGGTACCCCACCAGCTCTGGTTTTAAAATGTGTAGCCAATCATATTTCCTTGATTAAGATGTGACGAAGATTGATGATTTCCTCAGGAAGCCTTCTCCAACCACTTTGTCTCTCTGCTGCTTCCTGTCCACAAAGGTTAGTTGACCCCTCCTGGTCTCCATGGCACCTTGGGCTCCCCAGCACTCTTCATACCTTGTTAAAATCTTTGCTGCCAAAAGACTGAGAACTCTTTGAGGGCAGAGCTTGTGAGATTCACACTGACTCATCAGTGCCCAGTGTAATGCCCATGCACAGTGGGTGCTCAGTACAGGATTTTTGAATGAATGTTATGAATGGGTTTTAACCCATTATGAAACAAGTGTTAGTTGAATAAGGAGTTAGATGAGCAATTAAACTCACGAAACCCAAACAATTGCATTTATAGGCCCTCTGTTACCTTTCAGGGACAAATCTTGGAAATACCATGTCCGTTATAGGGTAAACATGATTTCTTCCTATTCAATGTATCACAAACCATTTTTTCAAAGTGGAGAAATGTGAGTGTTGTAGGAACCAGACTGTGAGGCCCAGAGATTTATTCCACAGGGGAAAACCCCCACAAAATGTAGGATATACTTTATACAGATTTGGCAGATAATGAAACCATAAACTATTTAATTTTTTTCTTTCACTATCCCAATGTTAATTTTGTGGATTTTTTTGGTATTGTGTGTGTGTGTGTGTGTGTGTGTGTGTGTGTGTGTGATGGGCATTGATGTAACAATCTGAAAGGTATATTTTGGAAAAAACATAGCATGGGAATGACCCAGTGATCCTTGTTTTCTCTTAGGGCGATCAGTCTGGCTGGCTGGTCCCGGGAGAAGGATATACCCTTGCAGTCACCCAGCACCAGCAGCTTGCCGAAATTGACTCAAAGCTCCAAAAACTTTCTGCAGCCTCACCAACAACTTCCGGCTTTTCTCCAGGACTTGACACCCGGAGTGATCAGGTAGAGTTAAGTTAAGAGCACACAGACTGGTCAGGGTTGCGTGCTAAAGCTGGTTCACAGAGTCTGACAATCCCACACGTTTCTTCCATGACGACACATGCAGCGATAGTAATAGTAAAGTGTGCGTATTGTGTGTGTTTTTCTTTGGTGACTTCACTTCTTCTTCGTTTTTCTTTCAGTTGGTAATTTGCTGGGAGGGGTCACTTAGGAAATATTATTTTAATGTTATTATGTCTTTATGATTTAAGCTAATTCTTGATCATGATCAGGAAACAGGCTAGGGAAGAAAATTGATAACGCGCACATTTGTCCTTTAAGCGCGTTATTTTAACTCTTAATTCCTCTGGTTCTAGGTGTCAGCAATGGCAGCTGCTTGTCCCTTACATTGCCAGATTCTTCTTTTAATTTCACATCAAGCAGTAAAGCTCCTAACACTTAGGACTTCTGTCCTGTGAGGATTTTGAAATGAATGTGTTTCCTCTCTTGCTAGCTCTCTCAAATATTCTTTTACAATTTTCTGTGTAGAAAAACAGACGAGTAACAGCAGCTTTGTAAGAGTGAGATTCTGTTGTTCACCCCTTAGTGCTTCATGGGATCGAGCTTGGAGTCGGATAGCAGTTTTCACCCAGAGAGAAAGCGGCTCATCTTTTGTTGTTCTGCCTCTACCAGTTCTGTAGACATTTCACCAGATCATTTTCTGTGCATCTTAGATGCATGTGATTTTTTTTTTTTTGGTCCTAAAAAAGATTTAAAAATAACTATCCTATAGGTAATCATTCTGCTCTATCGTGAGTCTCTAAGCCATCAATTGAAGACTGGGGGATCTGGCTTTGGGCCAGTTGAAACTGCTTCAAGGGAAAAGAGGAGGGTTAAGATGTTCCAAAGAAAGTTTGGTCACTGGCAAAAACCTTTATGGAGCCATGTCGGCTTCCTTAGGTTATGTTCGCAAGGGCCAGGCACAGCTGCTTCTGAGCCCTTTACACAGCAAGCGGGGTGGTAGTGGAAACCACTCATTGCTGGATTGGGATAAGAGTTCTTGGAAAACAGAGAATTGGAGGCTCTGGCCCCACCCAAATGTACCCCAGGACTTTGACACCAGTTACGCCACTCATTTATTTATGTTACTGGGTGTCGTTTCCCAAAAGCAAGAATCCAAGATGGGGAAGTAAAATTGTTCAGGGATACTCTTTGTTCTTTTTGCGTTACAGCTTCTTTTGTTGTCGTTACTGTTTTTGGATTTTAAGGGGAGTTGAGATCTCAAAGCTGAGTAATGATCTTAAAGATAAAAAATACCTTTTTCATGGTGGTCAAACGTTATTCTTTGAGGAGAGACTGAGAATTTAGAGATTTGTTTAGCCATTAGGGCTTAAATAAAGTGACTACAGTAAGATTCTGTCATCGTCATTTAAATCACATTTTTAGAGTTCACATTTATAGTCCAGAAAAATATTTTAAAAATACTAAAAGAGAAAACCAGTATATCACTTAGCTTTCACATACTGAGATTATATGGTTTTATATGAAACAACATATGGTTAGAGAGAAAAGAGAAAACTGCATTTTGGGACTCCCATTGGATAGAGAAATAGAAATGTAACATCATAGTTGATGAAAAGAAATAATTGATGGTTCTTGCATGCAAAAATAAAAAAATATCTTTTGAGCTTTTGTTCAATTTCCTCTTGGCATTTCCTCATTTCTAACTAAAACCAGCACTGCACAGTGAATTTTCAAGCCAGAAATGCTAACATGGCAAGTTATTTTGCAGATATTATTTTTGGATTGGAACCCTTTTTGGATAAATATACTGAAAAGTATGTTGGTTAAACCTTGTGTATCTGTGCAGTTGATGAATGGACTCCAAGCTGTTGCTGAACCACAAATATTCATAGTGCCTATTCACATTATTTTTATTTTTAACCCTTCTGCAAACCATTAACTCATCAGTAGTTTTTCCTCCATGCTCCTTATGAAAGAATGTCTTTTAAATGGAACATGAATTTCTGTTTTTCAGCAATTGATTCCACAATCTTAATCGAGAGCTCGCTGTGTAGGAACTGTAGGGCACTGACAGACAAGGCAGGCGAATGTAGAACCGTGGCGTCAAAAAGCCTCACTTCGACCTCTGGCTCCTCCACTTACTAGCTCTGAGGCCTTGGCATTAATTAGAAGCACCGAGAACCCGAGTTTCCTTGTCTGTACAGTAGTAATAATAATATTCTTTAGGACTCTTGTAAAGGGTGGGTGAGTTGATTGGTGTAAAGTGCTCAGCCCCGTGTCTGACACAAAACTCAACCAACGATGTTGTTGTAATAATAATAAGTGACTTAACCTTCCCTTATATGCACACAGATAACTGTGGTACAAGGCAGCATAGGTGAGCACAATAGAAAGCTATAGAAGCCGAGTGCCGTGGTGCGGGGAGACGGAGAAAGTGCATCTGGAAGGAATATCAAAAAAGTCCAGTTCCACAGTGAGGGACAGGAGGGTGACGAGGGACTAGGGAATGAGGCAGAAGGGGCCAGAGGCCCAGAGAAGACCGCCCGTATACGGCACCAGCTTGAGAACTGGTGGCCTGCAGGGCAAATTTGACTCACGCACAGGTTTCCTGTAGCGCGCAGAGGGTCTACGGTTGTTTATTTGAGCCAACATTTCAGAATTGGGTGACTTCGTATAAATGTCTGCCTTTCTAGTTTTTCTCGAGAAAGTAGAGACTCTGGCAACCTTGGACCTGAAGCTTTGCTTGGCACACTACAGGCTGCTCCGAATAGCAACCGCTGCTTTCTGTGGAGCACAGAGTCTCCCGGTTGCCACGGCGCTCACGACTCCGTACGCACTACAGGCCCCCAGGCCTCCTGCACGCGTTTGGGTCACTTACCAGCCCCGGCGCCGGCCGTCAAAGCATCGCCGAATGCCCGCTTGTTTCGTTACAGATGCCGTGGTGGCTGGCGTCGAGTGTCCAGATTGGCATGTGGCTGTATCTCCGGCCTTCAAGCAGCTTGTAGCAACCTGGAGGACAGTCGTGGAGTGACCATACAGTGAAAGAAGTACCGTGCTATGCCAACCGATCTTATGAAGAGTAGAGAAAGTGTGGGGAGGGGCACAGAGAAAGGAAAGGTCATTTGCTGAAGGCATGATATTGAAAAAATTCCTTTGCAGATTTGTTTTTGTGTTTTTTTTTTGTTTTTTTAAAGATTTATTTATTTATTTATTTATTTATTTATTTATTTATTTATTAGAGATAGCCAGCGAGAGAGGGAACACAAGCAGGGGGAGTGGGAGAGGAGGAAGCAGGCTCCCAGTGGAGGATCCTGATGTGGGGCTCGATCCTGAAATGCCAGGATCACGCCCTGAGCCAAAGGCAGCCGCTTAACGACTGCGCCACCCAGGCGCCCCTGTTTTTGTTTTTATTTCGATCAAGAAAACGTTTCCCAAGCAAGCTGAGCCGTGCAAACTTTCTTTCTTACTATGGCAGCTATAAGGGGCTAAACTGGTATGCACGGGAGCCTACGATGATAAACGTACTCGAGTCAGAACAATTTGAGGGGCTCCAGAAATGTGACTCACGGATGAAGGAAGTTGTTGTGAAAGGAGCAGTTAAGAAATCTTCTTTTCCTTTTGAGCTTGCTGATGAGGATATTCTCAGAGGATACCCTGGCCTGGCTCTTAAGTTTATGGCAGTATTTTAAAAGTAGAATTTGGCTTTTACGTATCTGATTTCCTTAGTGTAAAACAAAGCATGTGGTCACAGTCAGAAGGAGGAATGGCATATTACTACTATTGCTGTAATGTGAATAATATCACATGGGTGCCGTTTTTACATCTGGTTTTTATTTTCATTTCATCTTAGCAAAAGAGAACTAATTGAAGCAATTTTTTTCTTAAGACCTGTGGTTTAGCTGTGCGTACCTTTCCATATCCATCCCCTAGCCCTCCAACAACTCAGTTCTTTGCTCATACTAAGTCCCACCATAAAACTGAGTGCTGTTCTATAATTTAGTTGCCATATTTCTTATTTGTAGCTGTCTTTGATTCCAGCTTTCTCCAGAAATTTCTAAGATATAGGAGTTATGTGGGTATTTAGTTTCTTAAGTCCTTAGCAACTGGATTCAATAATGAATTCTATTCAGTTTGGCTCTTATAAAGAAGTATAATTTATTCATGTCTCATGCAATCAGTCTTACTAAATCTAGAATTCCAGTTCTACGGTTAGATTTTTTTTTTTCTCTGGTTGGGAGAAGGTCTTCAAATTGTCGTCATTGACAAGAGACATTTCTTTGTTCTTAAACCAGCTTGTTTAACTGAACATAAAGGTCTCCCTTAATTTGATTTATTTATTTTTTTGTTCTTAAAATGTTGGTTCAGTTGTACACATTTTGGTAAGACCAACAAAAGATTAACACACATTTGATTGATGAAAATTGTAGTTGTATTCATCTTTTTTCTTACCAAGAGCATACTGTTGCTGACAGCAAAAATAAACTGGTTTTTTTGGTCTCTTCCTGTTTCAACATGAGCTAAAGTTGAGGAAATAGAAAATGTTGTTTGACATGTAATCCTGAAAGATGTTTCATTGTTGAGTCCAGGGGTTTGCAGAGTCCCGATGATGGCTGAGTAGTCTACTTGACGTCAGATTACCCAATACACTGGTTGAGGGCAGGAATCTGGGAATTTTTTTTATGTATGGTAGTCACAAGCACAGAAATCTTATTGACCATTGGCTCATTTCCAAAAACTATAGGTGTATGCTGTAAGAGCATGGATTTTTGGATTGAGGAATAAACAAGAAGGTACTTTGAAGGTTGTTGTGAACCTGTCAAACATTCCCACATAAATCTGGTGAATTCTTGCCTTTACTTTACTTTATATTTTAAAGTTTAAAGGGTTACTTGAAAGTTTATATTTGTATTTCTTTATTTTTTTATGTTAAGTCTCCTGTGTAGTCAAGGTTTCTTTTGTTTCAGGGCAATATTCTAAAATGGTAAGAACGATTTGACAGCAAGATTTTTTTCCCTCCTTCTTGTACTGCCAGGCAAATGACCCATCTGATGACGGAAAATAACAATGGCCTTTGGAAAAGTATAGCTTTTGTTTGAAAACACAGGGCAAGCTGGCTTTATGTAGGCAGGTTTGTATTTTCCTGTTTAGTTAGCTTCAAAGACCCCTGTTGGCTCCGTCAACACCACAGATATTTTTCTAAGGTTGAACTTAGAATCCCTTGGCAGTCAATTGGTCAAATCAACAAATATCTATTGACCTCAGGGACAGTTCTCTTCTTGTGGCTCCTTGGGTTTTCCATGCATATCACAGAGAGCTTTTACTGAACTGAATTTTACTTTTACTGAATAAAAGCATTCCTGTATGCCTCAGAAACACAGAAACCATATGGCTGGTCAGAGAATCTGCTCCAGCATTTCTACCATAGGAAATCAAGATATTTCCTGAGGATCATGAAAACAGATAATAGTGGTTGGCATTCTGATGTGACAGTAGACCCTCTCCTGCTACCACAGAACTTCTTGAATATGCCAGGGGGAAAGTTCTGCCAGAATCAATGATTACCTTTTTTTTTTTTTTTTGCACTCTCTTGGCCTCTCTTTCATTGCATGCTCTCCTTCAACTATTTGAACTATATGGTTATGCTATCAGACCACAACTGAGGAAGGATGTTATGTATTCTTGGGCCCAACTGTAGAGAATTACAGACTCATAAGCTATGAGAGTTGGAAGAAAGTTCTTTTGGAAGAAATTGAGACCCAGAAAGAGAAAGTGACTTGCTTAAAAGTATATAACTGGTTATTACACCAGTAGAACTGGGGCTAAAATATAACCGTTGGGCCAATACCTTTGGGTACAGAGAGTCACATTGTCAGAGCAGAACAGAAATAGCCTTGGTAGAATAATAGTTCTGTTTTCTTAAAAATAAAATATGACTTCTGCTTATGAAATTAGTACATGGGTATTATAGAAAATTTAGGAAGTACAAAACATCTAAGAAAAATAAGATGAAAGAATCAAGATTTTGACCATCAAGTTGAATTTCCTCCCAGTCTACTTCTCTACAAATACACACACACACACACACACACACACACAATATACCAGTTAGCGTTTTGGGCAAGAAAGAGAAAATATCCAGCTTGGATTCTGAAGATAAGTAAACGAAGGAACTATTTATAGATTTAAAGGAGCCAATAAGGGACGTTGGGACACCTTGGGACTAACAACAGTGAGTAGGAGGAAGAAAAAGTGTATTGGAGCTCAGAAAGAGCTAGAGCTGTGGGAAAAGAACCAGCCATCCAAAATTGTAATCATAGAAGCCATGGGCAAAGGATTTACGAATCTTTCCCCTTCAGCATGAGGATTTGAGGTGTAGTTAACTTCTTCACTGTTGCCCTGGCAGTCTGATGAAAGTTGGAATGTTAACAATGTTAGAAAAGCGTGTGATAAAAATGGCCCGAGGTTTGGGGGAATTATGAAGGCCTGGTGGGGAAGCCGTACCTTGGGTCTCTCTAAGTGCAGTGATTGTTGAGACCGGCATGTCCCTTGCCAGGACCCTGTGGGGCTGTGCCTGTGGCGTCATTTCCAGAGATGATGTTCTTTTGAGATAGGAAGCTTTTAAGCCAGGGTAGCTTCCTTGCCCCTTGCACCTGAACTGCCGTGGCATGGACTGTAGACGAAACTCCCATTGAGGAGGGATTCCTGACATAGTCCTGCTGTGTTTCCTGTCCTGTGTTCTTCTGAATACACTTCTCTCCACGTGTGGCCTCTGTCTTTGAGCATGAATATTCAGTTGAATCTAAGAAAACTCTCCTGAAGGGCACCTGATGGGATATATTGCTGCCCAAACCATCATGCCAAAGCAGGGAGGAGCAGGGGAAAGTCCTGCAGGCTCTCTCTCTCCTGCCCTCCAGTCTCACCGCACTGATTAAACCTAACCGCAAGACAGAGGTCAAGGAGGAAGAGTCCCATTGTCCTAGCTTGTGTCAGGTGTTCCCCATAGTTTGTCAGTTTATCATTCTTGTGTTGATGGGCATTCGCCTGTTTGCATAAAGCTGCTATGGCCATGTGTGCACAAAGCGTCAGTCGTATATTTCCATTTCTCTTGGATAGGGTCACAGGAGTGGAATTGCTGGGTCATAGGATAGACAACATTGAACTTTTCAAGGAACTACTAAACAATTTTCCAAAGTGGTTGTACCATCGTATACTTCCACCAGGAACACCTGAGAATTCCTCTTGGTCCACACCTCTCTAACATTTGGTGTTAACGTTTTTCATCTAGGCCATTTTAGGGGCTGCGTAGTGATATCTGATTGTGGTTTGAATTTACATTTCCCTGATGACTTAATGATGTTGAGGACTTCTTCGTGTGCTTGTTTGTCATTCACATATCTTTTATGAAGTATCTCTTCAAGTCATCTTAAAGCTAGATTTTTTTTAGTATTTATTATACTTTATTTTATTATCGAATTGTGAGGTTCCTTACATATTATGGCTATAAGTCTGTTGACAGGTTTGTATGTTATAATACTTTACTCTCAGTCTGTGGATTGCCTTAATAATGGTGGCTTCGAATAAGCAAAATTTAATATATTGATGAAGTCTGGTTTAGAAATGTTTTTCTTTTTGTGTCTTTTCTTTGCCTACTCAAAGATTTAAAAAAAAAATCATGGTTGTAGATGATTAAGATGCTGTCCTTTCAAAAAAAAAGATTTCCATTTAAAAGTGAAATCCAGTTTGGATGTTTTTCATCTCCGTACATTTTATAGACTGAATGTTTGTGTCCCCTCAAAATTCATATGTTGAAATCTAATCTCCAGTGTGATGATATTTGGAGGTCAGGACTTTGGGATGTGATTAGGTCATGAGGGTAGGGCCCTCATGAACGGGGTTAGTGCCTTTATAAAAAAGACCCAGAGAGCTCCCTTGTCCCTTCTGCCATGTGGGGACCCAGCAAAGAAGATGGTCATGTAGGAACCAGGAAGTAGCCTTTTTCCAGACACCAAGTCAGCCAGTGTGTTGATCTTGGATTCCTGAGCCCCCAGAACTATGTTTCTGTGGTTTAGAAGCCACCCAGTATGTGGTCTTCTGTCTTGGCAACTCAGCTAGACTAAGGTACTGTGCATCCTCCTTCATTGCAGGGATATCTTTGTGAAAGTTCATGAGGTCCTGGATGCTTAAGGCTGCAGAGGGACCTTCATACCATCTTTTCCAAATGCTCCCTAACATTAGGTTTCCTTCTTAAAAAAATTCCTGATCATAATTCACCCTCTGGGTCCTTCTAGAGATTGTAGCTACCAGAAATGAGTCCCCTTTTGGGGACTACAAAATGTAAAACAATTGCTTCTTGAAATTGAAATACTCTTTTAATAGTCTCCTCATTAGAATTTTATACAATATAAATTTCATTGACACATTAATGTGATCAGAGTTCTGAGAACCAAATTACAGTTGACCTTTGAACAATGTGGGGGCGAGGGGCACTGACACCCCCCCCCCCCCACCGGTGCAGTTGAAAATCTGTGCGTTACTTTTGACTTCCTGTAAGCTTAACTGCTAATAGCAGTTGACTTGTTGACTGGAAGTCTTACCAATAACACGGAGTCGATTAACACATATTTCGAACGTTGTATGTATCATAAACTGCATTCTTACAATCAATTAAGGTAGAGGAAAGGTAATCATAAGGAAGAGAAAATATGTTTATAGTACTGTATTCTATTTGTTGAAAAATAATCCACATGAAAGTGGACTGAGCAGCTCAGACGGCATGCTGTTCCAGGGTCAGTCTCTGGACCCGTGTCCACACGGCTTCGGGAGTGCGTAGTTTGTGTGGGGATACAGGGTGGGATCAGTCACGATCCCTGTCTGAGCAGCAGTGTGGTAAATGCAACAAGGACCACGTGGCATGGTCGAGAGAGTAACCGCCCTTCCTGAGTACGTCAGGGAACATTTCACAGGGGAAATATACTTGCGCTCGAAAAAGAGTCGAGCGTTCCCGAGGAGCCGGGGAAAAGAGCCACGGAGAGGTGGAGACCCAGGAGGCGTGGACGTTGCCGTGCCTTTGGGTCTGAGCCCCAAGCAGTGGGAGACAGACTGAAGAGCTAGCCCGGGCGCAGCCCAGAAACGGGTGAGGACTTTGCACCTTGCTCCGCGGCTTCTCCGCGGAGGCTGCAGTGCATGGGGAGACTGGTGGCGCCCAGGTCAATGAAGGGGCCTGAGCAGTAGCTTAAGGTGACAGGTCTCACATTTTCAAGTAGTCGCGCTTCAGGCTGTCAGTCCGCCATTGAGTCGGAATGTCCAGCGTGGAGGCAAGACCTTTGAATATTTTCCCAGGCTCTGTGGGTGAGTCTGAAGCACCCCAGGTTTTGAAAACCACTGGTTCAGGGCAGTGATGAGCGAGGGAGAAAGAGAGGAGGGCCTTGATTAAGAGGTTTAAGGAAGAGAGATGGCGACTCCTCTTGGCGACCAACCATCTGTAAGGCGTGAGAATGTGGGAGGATTCTGGTTGGAGCAACTTCAGACATGGAGTAGGAGATCCGTGGGGGAAAAGTGGGAGGTTTAGCTATAGATATAAGACCAACTTCCTGTCAAGAAACACCCATTTTTATCACCTGGAAATAATCTTAACTTTGGGAGATTATTGTTCTGTCCATTCAAATATTGCTGATAATAGCGAAATCGTTTCACTATTTAGTCCTTATTCTTTTCAAAGGACGCATTTCCCTCACAGTTGTTAGGCACTAAGATTTGTTGCATGCCGGCTACGTAGTGTGATGACTTTTCGGTTAGATATTATTATCATTCTGCAGATGATGAAACTGAAGCTCAGAGAGGTTAACTGGTCTCCCTAAGGCCGTCTCAGTCAGGAACCAGGTAGAGCCAGGATTCAAAGCTCCTGACGTTGCCAAGTCCCGTGTGCTCTTGCACCTCTGTCTCTCATCGCAGGAATGGGCAGGATTTTTTTCTCGTCATTTATATCTGATGAACGTGGAGTCCAGAGAAAGTGTGATTTGCCCATGATCTTAAGCTGGTCAGTACAGAGCGGGGACGAGAGCCCAGGTGCTGCTTCCTGGCCACTGCTTGCTTTCCAGATGACTGAATTTATTTTCCTACCTGTTTCACGTACTGTCAGACCTTTCCCTCTTAAATAGAAAGAGTTTAGAGAATTGCGAATATCATTTTGAAGGGAAGAAATACTGTCTGAGAAGCAAAACCAACTTTCAAAGCTCAGTTGCTTCGGAGCAGTGTATGATGGTACATTTTCAGCCTGTGCGTGAACTTTTTTTTTTTTTTTAATTAGGAACCTGACCTTCATGATGATGATACAAATATGGAAATAACTCCAGGAGAAAAGGTGCTTCGTAACACCAAAGAGCAACGAGATCAGCAAAACCGGCTGCGAGAGATAGATGACAAACTGAGGAAGCTGAAGGAAAATGTGGTAAGTCTTTATTTCGAGTCTAACTGTCACCAGCCATTGTCTTAAAAAAAGCTTCTAGTTTCCTTTGACTGTTTGATGCCTGGTTTTATATTTGTTGAGTCCATCAAGAAAACTGACATGGGAATTTGTCAGTGAGAATTTGAATAAAAATAGGATTCATAGAACTTAAAGTAATATTACACTTACTTTATGTGATACAATAAACCCGCGAAATACCACCTGAGATCAGAATAATGATCCGTATGCCTAATATTCTGTGCCTGACAGTGACATCAATGTTTTTTTAATGGAAAAAATTGATAGTTATTCTCCATAAAATCATCTTTACATATTGAACTTACAGCTTAAATACTCCCACTTTTTGTTCATAATTCGTAATATATTGTTACTCAATTTTAATATGTTCTAAATCGTTCTGTGCCTACCTCATGTTTTAAGAGCTTGTCATTTAAAAACATTGCTAATGAGAGAAAGCTCTTAAGTCAACTAAATTGCGAGCTGGTTGATCTTCTGAAAGGCTCCATAATATTATGATTTTCCAGCTACCCAGAGGATGCTTCCAACTGGATACTTGGCTTTTACCTAAAATGAGACATGACAAGTCTCAACTTGTGACTCTCCCTACATCCTCTCTCCCAGGGCTGGTCTTGTCACAATTGCCAGCAGCACCTACTTTCTGTCTCCTACTAAATCCTATTATCTTGGGTGATCTTCAAGCCTCATTAAGTTTGAACCACTTTGTCTAATTTGCTGTCATATCTTGCCACAGTTCTTTATGACTCTGAAAATCTTCTCTCTTTTGTCCTTGCCTGTATCACCCTTCTGTCAGCATTGTCACCTCCTGTCTAGCCACTTAAACCTCGTCAGTCTCTTCTCTCATTATTCCATTTCATATGCTGTTGCATGGGTGTAAGCATCAGGTAAGTGACTTTGATTAAATTCTGATCTCCTTAGAGCTCTCCCAGGGTGTGCACTGATCCTGATGGAGATTTTTCCACCCCTTCTGCTCATGTGCAGCTGAATTGCTCTTAACCATTCGCCAGCCAGGGACAGCAGCTCTGACTCGAGCCTAGAGGACAGGCAGGTCTACCTCATGAGAGCAGGCGGCAGATAGAAGGGGAATGAATGCATTGTGCTTCTCTTTATAATTCATTTTTGTTTACTTTGCATGGGAAATTAAATGGGAATTATATTTCAGGGACGCCTCCATTTTTATTTTCGGAGGGATTTTTCACTCCTTGAGGCTGTTGATACAGAGAAGTAAAAGAAGTAAGAATAGCTAGGGAGCGTAAAAGAGGTTCTTGGCCGATAGTTGTGGTGGTAGTGACGGGGCACTGCAAACTTGATGTGGTCAATACAGTGTCTGTGGCTTGACTGGTTTTGAAAACCGTTGGTACTTCTCATCCCTTACCTGCCAATCCAAGGCAGGCAGAGCCTGTCCTTCTCCATAATTCAGCTCTCCTGATTTCTGACCACCTGTCGTATGCTTGGACGTATATCCATTGTTTTCTGCCACGTCTCTACTATTCTTTAATTATTGACTCAAAACCTGGATCCTTTAGGAAATCTTGTATTTTTTTTCCAGTGTCATGTGAAAGTTGGCTAGACTTACAGAGAGTTGATAAATATCAAGAGTTGGTTGTTATCTAAGTGGAAAAAAATAATACATAAGTAGAGAAGAGAGGGACACCTGGGGGGCTCAGTCGGTTAAGCATCTGCGTCTGGCTCAGGTCGTGATTCCGGGGTCCTGGGATCGAGTCCTACATCAGGCTCCTTGCTCAGCGGGGAGCCTGCTTCTCCCTTTGCCTGCTGCTCCCCCTGCTTGTGTGTGCTCTCTCTCTCTCTCTAATAAATAAATAAAATCTTCTAAAAAATTAGTAGAGAAGAGCGATTGTAGTGTGGCTACAGTAGCAGGCGCTGTCCAAGTACTTTATAACTTACTGTGTAGTTTTTATGAGCACTCTGCGAGGTAAGCAATACAATCCGCACTTTCCAGATGAGGAACTAGAGGTCGAATAACTTCCTCAAGTATATATAATTACTGGTACTAACATAATATAATAAAAAATCATTATTAAAAAAAACTAAGTGGAAGAGAGAGGATTCAGGTGGTCAGCTTCTATCAGCTGTCTTGTTTGACAGTCAACACTCGGAGAAAACTGGTATGAGAAAGGCACGGGAGTGTCGATCTGTATCGTCTTTAGGTTTTAATTGCTCAGCGTTTCATAATACCCTGTGGGGCACGTTGCGTGCCACATGTGTGTACTTTTTAGGGAAGATACGGTGTCTGTTTCAAACTCGGTAAAGCCCATTGTACCTCATAGATTCCTAGGTACTTTGTGGATGGGGAATCTGGAGACCCGAGGCCTTGTTTCAAAGTTGTCAGTGGCCGGATCTGTCACCTTGATAAGTCACTTTTTCTCTTAGAGACTTGGTTTTCTTACTATAAAATCAAGGGAGTAGGGCTAGAGGAACTCTGTCCTTTTGCTTGTGATTGTTAGCATATTTTTGGTGGAAAATGATGTTATTGGAAATATCTAAAGCTTAGTGTGTATGCTTTCCAGCTGGTATTAATTGGTTTAAATATTCTATTGAAAATTATTTTTGGAAGTTCAGTAACACTTTTTAGAAGAACGTGGGATTGTCTTCCTTCTATAGGAAAAAGTTAGCCTGCTACCTATAGACCAAAGAATATGTTTTCTGTATGATAGCTTCTGGAAATGGCTAATTTTGGAGTTTTGTCTTATTCTTCCCATTACAAGGGAACATTGTTTCAAGATCACTGATTTGGGTGAAAGCAGTAATCTGTGGCCATTGAACTTGTGATTTAGGGATACAATTCATACTCAGCTTTAGGGATGCACTAGGGAAGGATTGAGGGAAGGGGCAGTGTAGGAGCCCTGGGGACAGTCCTGGAACCACCTGAATCCCAGCATTGATTTGTCTGTAAAAGCTGGAACGTTTGCCTTGGTCAAGATTGACTGAGGAAGTGGGATCCGGTTTAGTCTGCAGGTGGTAATGGTGTTGCTGGTGTCAGCGCACCCAGCTGTTAGGAGCTGGGGAAGGTGGGCACAATGAGATGAGGCAGAAGCTCCCGAGGGTAGTATGAACTTCAAAGGGCAGACAGGAGTCCCGAATACCAGCCGCATAAGTAGAGGAAGGACGAGCCATGGCTGCTAGAAGCAACATGTGTGCAACAAGTCTTCAGGATTCACTCATGATGAGTCAGCCGTGGAATGTAGCAGTCATGCTGCCTAGTACGGGGGAGGTGAGCAAAACGGATCTATGGATAGCAGAGTGACAAGGCTGAGGAAGAGGTTTAAAACCAGGTCCTATGGGGTGCCTGGGTGGCTCAGTCATTAAGCGTCTGCCTTTGGCTCAGGGTGTGATCCCAGGGTCCTGGGATCGAGCCCCACATTGGGCTCCATGCTCCGCTGGGGGCCTGCTTCTTCCTCTCCCACTCCCCCTGCTGTGTTCCCTCTGTCACTGGCTGTCTCTCTCTCTCTGTCAAATAAATAAATAAAATCTTTAAAAAAAAAATAAAACCAGGTCCTATGAAAGGATTATTGGTGGGACTGAATATATTTTTTTAGCTTGGTGAAGAAGAAGGGTGTGTGTGTGCATGTGTGTGCGTGCACGCATGTGTGTTGTGAAGAAGGAGGGGATGGTTTGGTAGAAATCACACAATATCCACTTCCCAAAGATATTTAAAGGACTACTCTTTAAAGTATTAGTTTTAATCTTTGATAGCTTAGGAAAAAAGCATGGTGATCGGGAGGCCATGGAGAGACTGATTTCTGGTAAATATTAAGGAAGAATTAGCATGATTTGAGTGGGATCGATCTGTCGGGTTAGGTCACCTCTGGCACAAGCGGGCAGCTGGCGTCTGGCAAGTGTGTGGGGGCGCTGTGCTTTGAGCTCTTCGTCCCACGTGGTGGGCGGGATTTGTGTTGAGCCACTCATCTCTTGCCTGGTTGGTTCCCGTGGGGGTAGGAGTGTTGGCTTTGACCATGGATAAGGGTTCCTCTGTCAGGCTAACTACTTGTGCGGAGATAATTTGAGATGATAGAATCAAGAGAAAATGAAAAGAGCTGTATTCATAGAAAGGCAACACCAGACAGACCTCGCAGACGACCTCTCCATCATTTGCCATCCAGTGGTCTCTGGTCCCTGTCCCCTGATTTTCCTGTCTAGCTCAGAGAGTCACTTTCGGTTGTTTTAGATGTTCTACAGGCTTCTCTGACCCTTCACTCTTTGAAACCCACTCTGCTTTATATTTCCTCCCTGGGTTATAGTTCTGCTATGTAAGCTTCTATACGTGGGACATAGTGGTTAAGAGCCAGACAGGAGCAGCCTGTTTGGGTTTGAATCTCAACTCTGTACTTCCTAGCTGTGTGACCTTGGACAGGTCTCTTGTCCTCTCTGTGCTTTAGTTCCTTGATTGGTAGAATGGGATAGTTATAATTAATACCTACCTTACAGGGTGTTGTGAAGATTAAATTAGTTAATATATATGTAAAGTGCTTGAAACAGGGTTTGGCACATTTTAAGTGCTATACAAATGTTTATTGTTAGTATTGTTATTTTTATTATTAACATTAATAAGGTGGCATTTACATATGCTTGTTTCTATGATAACAAGGGGGAGATATAGCAGAGAGGATGAGATTGAAGATGGAGGAGTAAGCCTTAGAAAAGAATCAAGATGCCCTTTTTCTGATTCAGGATGAAAGGAGAGAAGCATGGGCCTAGAAAGGCAGGTTTGGAACTGAAGAGAAAGTGAGAGAGGTCATCCTCCCTGTTCTCTATCTAGTCTGTAAATTAGAGATCAAACCATACAACTGGAATGAGAGGGCAGACTGGGGCTGGGGCCTTGAAGCAGGGTGGGGAAGGACTGGAATAGACGCTGTGAGGAGGAAAGAAAAACAATGGTGAACTGTGAGGACAGCCCCACTGAGGTTGGAAACCCTAGCTGTGACAGGGAGCCAGCCAGTGGGGCTTGGGGTCTTCTCTGACAGCCCTCGGCAGTCCACCAAGGATGGAGGAAATAGGTCTGGAGTTGAGGCAGGGGTGAAGAGAGGTTGGGTGATTGCAATGCAAGACCAGGGAAGCAAGGGAATTGGTGGTACCTGTGAGACTGTACCTGCAATGGAGAAAGGAGAAGAATGTAACATGGCTGCCTCAGGTATCAGCGGGGGCCTCTTTGCCCTTCCTCAACCTGGGTTCATAACTTGTTATTGTAAACATAGAATAGACTGGCAGGCAGCTATCAAAAAAATGAGGAAGATCTATATATATGGGAAAGATGTCCGTGATACAGTATTCAGGAAAAAGAGCCTGTTGCTTAAGACAGTAGTCGGTATGATTCCATTTTTTTAAAAAAGATTTTATTTATTTATTTGACAGAGCGATTGACAGAGCCAGAGAGCACAAGTGGAGGGAATGGCAGAGGCAGAGGGAGAAGGAGGCTCTGCACTGAGCAGGGAGCCCGATGCAGGACTTGATCGCAGCCCATGGGATCATGACCTGAGCTGAAGGCAGACGCTTAACTAACTGAGCCACCCAAGAGCCCCCTGATTCCATTTTTATTTAAAAAATATTCATAGAAAAATCCTGGGACAATATATAACAAATGCTAAAGAGTGATTACTTTTAGTAGGAATGGGATGGATGGGGAGGTGAAAAAAGGAAATTCACTTTTTATAGCATAGACTAAAGGGAAAAGTGTGTTGGGATTATGGATGCTTTTTATACTATTTCTCATACTTTTCTCTATATCCAGACTTTCCATAATATACATGTGTTGCATTTGTAAGTAGAATCAATATTTCAAAATGTGCAAAGCATTGATATACATGAAGGGTCATTACATGTTGTCTTCATGCATTTAGAACAATAGAGTGAGTCATCATAAAGAATTATGTTCAGCCTTACCAGTAATTAAAATTCATATTCAGGAGCGCCTGGGTGGCTTAGTCAGGTAAGTGCCTGCCTTCGTCTCAGGTCATGATCCCGGGATCCTGGGATCCAGCTCCGTGTTGGGCTTGCTGCTCGGTGAGGAGCCTGCTTCTCCCTTACTTTCTGGCCCTCCTTGCTGCTTTTGCTCTCTCTTTCTCTCTCTCTGTCTCAAATAAATAAATAAAATCTTAAAAAAAAAAGAGAATCTGTTTCTTGGTTTGTCTTTCTCCCTCTTTTTTCCCTTTGCTTATTTGTTTTGTTTCTTAAATGCCACGTATAAGTGAAATCATATGGTATTTGTCTTTCTCTGACTTATTTCACTTAGCATTTTGGTCTCTAGCTCCATCCATGTTGTTGCAGATGGCAAGATTTCATTCTTTTTTATGGCTGAGTAATATTCCATTGTGTGTATATACCACATCTTCTTTATCCCCTCATCTATTGATACACACTTGGGGTGCTTCCATAATTTGGCTATTGTGAATAATGCTGCTATAAATGTAGAGGTGCATGTGTCCCTTTGAATTAGTGTTTTTGTATTTTGGGGGTAAATACCCAGTTATTGGTAGCTTTTTAAATTGGTTATTTTTGCCCTGAAAAGCTATTGGTCAGTTGTTGACCAGTGACATTATTTTTATTTTTGATCTGCACACTTCCACCTTCAGGAATATTTACAAAGAAATAAGAACCAAGTGGAACCAAACTGAACGCAGTAAGAAACAACTTAAATGCTCTCGAATAGAATGTCAAAGCAATTTATACAGTCTTGCCCATTTAATACTGTGGTAGGATAATAAAAATGACAAATAGATGGATTTTGTCAGTAAAGGACTTTTAGTGATCTAAATGAGTGATCTAAAACAAAAAGATAAAAATTCTAGATAGATTGTAAGTATCAACTATAACTATGTAATAAATATATATATATGTATACACTGACAACAGTCTGAAGGGGAATAGAATATAAATGTTAATAGCTTAGTTCTGTTATTTTCCACTTTCTATTAAATTGCCTTTATTCCTAAAGAAAGGGATTCATAATTGAGGTAATTTTATTATTTCATTGTTTTATTTATATACAACCTAACCCTTTACTGTAATGATAGGCTTCTTGAGTAATTAAAATAAATAGTAATAATTCATGTCCGGTCTAATTTTTCAGAGGCATCGAGTGTTCCGCTGTCACAATAAGACTAAGGGGATTTTTTTTTTAAATAAAGAACATCTTTAACTTCTAGAATTAGGTAAACATGCTTTTAATGAAGTTGCATAATAATTTTAGCTTTCACAAGTCAGAAGAATTCAATTTTCAAGAAAGAATGCCTTTTTCAAGAAAGGACCATCAATCTGATCTCATCTCATGGACTCCTTTAATGATGAAATATTCTCAAAGATGTTTTGTTAGTATTGTTAGCAAAAGCTTTCCATGGTTCCAGTCATTCTAAATGCATTGACCACACTTTTTAGGTCTTTATTGTGTCTCTTTTGATTCTCAGTTTGAACTTCATTCATTTTTTTCATCATTTGAAGTCTCTAGTATTTCTTTCCACATTCTTTCCCTTTTCGGTTTCCCGGAAACCACTGAGCTTGGCCTTGTGGGGTGAACTGCATTGTCATTATTGCATCAAAATGTTTAGCACTCTGAGCCTTGTTGCTGAGCATTGTGGATAAGAATGTGGTTCACAAAGGATGATCAGTCCTTGTGTTCTGATTCTTACTTCGACATGCTCTTGCCGTTTAACCTAGTATAAGAATACATGGACCCCGATCAGAAGACTGGAGGGTTTCTTCTGCTCAGTGAATGGTGGAGGGTCTACCTTCAATTACTAAACATGCCATAGAATCAGAATTACAGAAGGTGAGAGCTGAAGGGTCCTTACAGGTCACGTGGGCCAGTCCCATGGATTAGCTACCGAGGTCTTGAATAGCTAACTGATTTTTCCAAGACTCACAGTTAGTTAGTGATAGACTTGGGCCAATCCCCAATTCTTTTGATACTTCAGCCTCGGAGCTTTCCATTACATTCCGCCGCTCCAAGTCACACCTGCTCAGATCAGCCAATTTTCAGCTAAGATTTGGAGCCACAGACAAACGTGGGCTTCATTCTAAAGCCTTTCAACTGTTACCAGCCATTTATACAACTTTCTCAAATTCAGTGGAACTCCAAACAAGCCTGACATGTTTGTGGTTGAACTGGAAGACTAACTAGTGTGTTTTTGTATTCATACATTAACTAAGGCCTGAGTTGGAAAAGTAATTATACTCTCTCTTTGGTGTCATTGTTCAGAACTGTAGAAATTTTAAAAATCTTTCTTTGTCATTTGTAACAGCTTTCAGGAAGGTAGATGATAACAACGATATCATTGACACATAAACTATTGGTATTTTTATAGAATTTATAGCCTTTACTTTTCCTTCTGTAGGTGTTGGCAGGGTGTGTGATAATGATGCAAAATATTTGGTTGTGAAATTTTGAGAGTGGGATTTGCACATCGACAGTGGAGCAAACCTTGAAAAATCCATTCTCAAAATCATAGGCAAAGAGAAACACATTTTGAAACAAGTAAGTAGAGCATAGAATTTTCAGAAGCACTTACTTATTTCTACATCATCTGATGCAGGACTCTTGATAAATTTTTTTTGCAACTCAATAGAATTATTTAATGGTTGCGAAGCATGTGGCAGTTATAGGTACGTGGCTGGTGTTCAAGAATTATTCTAGAATGAGTCAATGAGCCAGTAACCACTTTAAAGCTATCAGCTTTAAATATGTTGTAGAGTAGATTGAAAGCACAACTTAGCTGTATCGCTTTGGGAGTAAAGTATTAAAAGTAATTGGATGTTTTTTTCCTTAACTTATTTTGTTTCAACCATCACTTTAAAACACTTACAAAATAGATTAATAGATTTCAGTTTCAAATATATTTTGGAACAAGAGAGGATATATATATATATATATAGATAGATATATATCTATCTATCTATATATATATATATACACCTACCTTGTATTCTGCCTACATAATAAAACATTTTAAAAATTATTGAGGATATTTTCTTCTGGATTATGATTTTTCACATGTATTATAATGATGCAGACTTGATCTTGTTATAGAAGTGTAGGTATTGTGCTGTTTCTGAATGATAATGTACAAGTTTTGAACGTCATCTTAAAAATGAAAATTTTGGGGATGCCTGGGTGGCTCAGTAGGTTAAGAGTCTGCCTTCAGCTCAGGTCATGATCCCAGGGTCTTGGGAATCGAGTCCCGCATTGGGCTCCCGGTTCAGCATGGAGCCTGCTTCTCCCTCTGCCTCCCGCTCCCCCTGCTTGTGCTCTTTTTCTCTCTGACAAATAAATAAAATCTTAAAAATAAAGGACCTAGATCCAAAAATAGTAAAGAAAAATACATATATTACAAATATACAAAAATAAAATACAATGCAAGGAAACCAAAAATAATACATATGTAATATATATATATATAATATATGTATAAAAATAAAAATTAAAAAAGAATTTTAAGAAGAATTGATAAAATAAGAAAATAGCTAAAAAAATGAAAATTTTGGTGGCAATCTTGTTTTAGAATATTGCCTGATTTTAACAATTTTTGTTGTTGAGCAGAGTCTCTAGAAATAGATCATAAGGCTAGTTAGATCTTAGCGTAACTTATTTTTTGCATTCTGAATTAGTTTTCAAATTTCATTGGTTGAGGCCATGGATATAGTTACGTGAAACAAATGCATGTACATACACCAAGAAATAATATCTTATTAAAGGATAGAATTAAGTATAATTATATAAAGTTAAATAACTATTGTAAAGATCGTACTGTGCCACACACATGCATTTAACCAGTATAACATGTACTGACATAAAATTAGAATGCATAAATAATTAAAACTCATGACACTTTCGGAGGTTAAAATTAAACTTATTATTTGGTTGTTAACATGTGGTGGTAATACTATTTAATTTCTTTTCCAATCCTTAAGGTCATTTTTAGTATCATTTAGTATAATAAATTCTTGAATTGATTCCCAATGGAGTTGATGAATTCCCAGTGGAGATGTTATTTGTAATTCATAGGCAGTCTTAAATCCTTTCAGTTTTTCTTAACCAGCTACAGTCAGGTTTTTTTTTTTTTTTCTTTTTACATACCTTCGGTATCCTAGATCTACTTCTTGTTACGGTCTAAGGCTATCTCTGGTCAAAGGAGGGATTGTCTAAAGCAGTGATTTTATTTTATTTTATTTTATTTTATTTTATTTTATTTATTTATTTATTTAAAGATTTTATTTATTTATTTGACACAGAGAGAGACAGCCAGCGAGAGAGGGAACACAAGCAGGGGGAGTGGGAGAGGAAGAAGCAGGCTCCTAGTGGAGGAGCCTGATGCCGGGCTCGATCCCAGGGCTCCGGGATCACACCCTGAGCGGAAGGCAGACGCTTAATGACTGAGCCACCCAGGCGCCCCATAAAGCGTTGATTTTAATGTGGTTGGTCAAACAGCTGTCTGTTACTGGTGGGGGGTAAGGAACTCTTACCAGAATGTAAGTGCAATACTCTTTACTTCATCAAGAAAAGCTTGTTTGGTGAATCAGTTGATTTAAATTCTGGCTTAGCTTCTTACTGCATAGCAGACCTGTAACAAACAGTTTGGGGACCAGCCCTGGCCAGCAGGCCACACTTTGAGGAGCGCTGAGTGCTGGCCTGTTTTTTTTTTTTTTTTTTAAGATTTATTTATTTATTTATTTGACAGAGAGAGAGAGAGCCAGCGAGAGAGGGAACACAAGCAGGGGGAGTGGGAGAGGAAGAAGCAGGCTCCCAGCGGAGGAGCCTGATGTGGGGTTTGATCCCGGAATGCCGGGATCACACCCTGAGCTGAAGGCAGATGCTTAATGACTGTGCCACCCAGGCGCCTCTGGCCTATTCCTGATCTCTGATATTGAGCCCATGGTTCCTAGCACCTACCTCCTGGATCTTAGTAACTGAATGTGGCTGTCTTCTCCCTTCTTTACCTTCACTTTGTGTCTTTTAGACCTATGTTTTTACTATATAGTGATGTTTTGATATCATCACTGGGTTCTGCCCTGGTCTTTAATTTCTAGCTCTTTGGCTCATGTATATTGTGGAGAACTATAGAGACCTCCATCTCTAGTTTATTGGGTCCAGAGATTATCTTCATCTATCAAATTTTTGTTCTCTATATACCTATCAGGATATCTAAAATAAAAAACACATGAAGTAACAAGTATTGGTGATGTGGAGAAGAAGGAAACTTGTGTACTGTTGGTGGGAATGCAAATTGCTGCAGCCACTGTGGAAAACAGTATGGAAGTTCCTCAAAAAATTAAAAATAGAATCACATTACGATCCAATAATTCCACTATTGGGTATTTACTTAAACAAAATGAAAACACTAATTAGAAAAGATATATGTACCCTATATGTTTAGTGTAGCATTATTTACAATAGCCAAGATACAGAAGCAACCCAAGTGTCCATCCATAGGTGGCTGGATAAAGATGTGGTGTATACACAATGGAATATTACTCAGCCATGAAGAAGAATGAGCTCTTAACATTTGTGACAACATGGATGGATCCGGAGGATATAATGCTAAGTGAAATAAGTCAGTCAGAGAAAGACAAATACTATATGATTTTACTCATATGTGGCATTTAAGAAACAAGACAAGTGAACAAAGGAAAAAGAGACAAACAAAAAGACAGACTCTTAACTATAGAGAACAAACTGGTGGTTACCAGAGGGGAGGTGGATGGGGGAACAGGTGAAATAGGTGAAGGGGATTGAGAGTACGCTATCATGATGAGCGCTGAGTAATGTGTAGAATGGTTGAATCACCACATTGCACACTTGAAACTAATATAATGCTATATGGTAATTATACTTAAATTTAAAAAATTCATGTTCTCAACATTCTGTCTTATTAACATGATACCGTTGGCTACTGACCACAGATGCTAATGTTTTAGGAAAAAACATATATGATTCCTAAAAAACTGCCTATAAAATTTGACCCGGGAGTTCTATTTTTTCCTGAAAGTTCTATTTTATTTTTATTTTTTAAAAAAGATTTTATTTATTAAGAGAGAGCATGAACAGGGGGAAGGCCAAAGGGAGAGGCAGACTCCCCACTGAGCAGAGAGCCCAACATGGGGGTGGACCCCAGGACCCTGGAATCATGACCTGAGCTGAATGAGATGCTTAACCGACTGAGCTACCCAGGCGCCCCTGAAAGTTCTATTTTAAAAGCACAGTTTAATGTTGATTTCTGGTCAAGATCATATATTAACCTACGTTTATACTTATGGACTCCAACTATATAGAAAATGTACAAAAACAGCGTAATAATAAAGCAAGATCTATATCTCTCTGGAATGCGATAGAACACACGTGAAATGCAGTGGAAACCCAGAACTTAGCTGACCTGGTGCTGGAAGTTTGACTGACGTGAGGTCAAAATGACCTGTGTGAGGCTGGGGACCAGACGCAGATTGTGCGGACCTGGCATTTCCATGGCCTTGGCGGCACGTCGGAGAAAGCTGAAACAACGTGCGGAATTCTGCTGGGGCTTGTGAACTGTATACAGTTTCATACTTAGTGTAGCGGGAGAGTCCTACTTCTAGCTGTATGGCCGACTAGTTATTTAGAGACGCTTCTCTTAGTAAAGTAAACCTAAAAACGGTCTAAGATATATCTGTTTCTGAAGTAATTTTTAAAGCATGAGTGAGCTGGCAACAAAGGGAATTCCTCGGAGGACAGAAATGACAAGATGAGTGAGGGTAAGTGGCCGCTGGAGGCAGCATTTGTCCCTGAGCTATCTGTCGATAGTCGGTGGCCTAAAGCCATTGAGTGTGGGGCCCGAGGAGATGGGGCCTGGGGCTGAGGAGGTCAAATCAAAACTCCCACACAGAGTCGGTTCACCAAATTGGTAAAACCTTAGTGAACTAGAAAAAAAACCACCTGCTGTGGAGAGGGAATGGTGTCTTTTTTTGGTTGTGTGTGGAATGGAGGAAAAAATCTCCCACGTGAATTCCTAACGGTAAGCCTGCATGATGGTAGGTTTTGAGTTTCAGTTCACACTCCTTACAGGGTCTGAGAAACGTCAAATTAAATGTTTAGTTGAAAGTGGCCTTAGGTTGGCAGTACTCCTGGTTTCTGGTCGAAGGAAAAGCAAGTCTCTCTGGAAGGACACAGTTTAAATCTAGATCTGAAAGTGTTCCCACGAATAAAGTGTAAGGACCACAAATTCACAATAAAGAACTCCCCTCTCCCCAAATGCCTAAGGAAATAAGCCACCGCAAGCAAGAGTTAATAGAAAAAACACACTTGCAGAATCAGTTCCACACAGACAGCAGTTTGGAACAGACTGTTTCAGAATGTAAAATAAGTCTGCTTACCATATTTAAAGAAATAAAAGGGGCTTTTGAAATACGGCAAAGGAAGATTTGAAATGGAACCAATGAAATGAAAATATAATGAAAGTGGAAATTCTTGGAATTAGACCTTCCCTGATCCCTATACAGGATTCTGGCATTTATGCTTATTTTCCCTCTCATTTTTCTGTAACTTTTCTATAGCTTTCCATCAACCCTATAATGAGAACATGGTCAGTAGCTTCAAATCACCTAGAGAAAAATTGTGAGTGGCTTTTCTAGAACAACACATCTGCCTCTGAACCATAGGGCAGAAGAAAGAAAAAGAGATACAGTATAATCACATGCAACCTACATTGCAAGAATACATCTGTTACTTTTGTCCTAGTAAGACAGACTTTTTTTTTTCTGTTTATCTGCCTTCTCTTAACTGTGGCTTTTTATTTTTTTTATTTTTTTATTTTTTTTATTTATTAAAAGATTTTATTTATTTATTTGACAGAGATAGAGACAGCCAGCCAGAGAGGGAACACAAGCGGGGGAGTGGGAGAGGAAGAAGCAGGCTCATAGTGGAGGAGCCTGATGTGGGGCTCGATCCCAGAATGCCGGGATCACGCCCTGGGCCAAAGGCAGACGCTTAATGACTGCGCCACGCAGGCGCCCCAACTGTGGCTTTTTAAAGTGTTAGCTCTTATGACTTGAAATTTTTGCATTGAACAGTTTCTCCCTTGCAATGCATACCAGATTTAATAAGGAAGTGTGTTCCCTGATACATTACATTTTTAAAAAATAGACTTGATTTTTTAGAACAGTGCTAGGATTACACAAAAAAAATGTGCAGAAAGTACGGAGTTCCTATACACCCATCCCAGCTACCCCTAGTATTAACATCTTGCATAAGTGTGGTACATTTCCTGCAGTCGATGACCAATACTGATACCATTAACTAATGGCCATATTTTAGATTAGAATTTACTTGTTGTGTCGTCTAGTTCTGTAGTTTAGCAAATATGTGATGTCATGTTTCGACTGTGAGAGCAGCATACGGAATAGTTTCACTCCCTAAAAACCAGTATTCGACCTATTCATTCCTCCTCCTATCCCTCTGTACCCCTAGCTACCACAACCTTTTCTCGTTGGCTTTGCTTTTTCCAGAATGTTATATACTTGGAATTATATGGTATGTAGCCTTTAAAAAAATAATAGGTTATTTTTGGGGCAGTTTTAGGTTTACAGAAAAAAATTAAGCAAAAAATACAGGGAATTTCCATATGCCCCCTCACCATGACTTCTGCTCCCACTTCCCCTATTGTTAGCATTTTGCCTGGTACCTTTGTTACAACTGATGAACCAACATACATACATTATTATTAACTGAAGTCCATAGTTTACATCAGGGTTCACTCTTTATATTGTACATTCAATGGCTTTTGACAAGTGTATGACAAGTAACCTTCATTACGATATCATACAGAATATTTTCATTTCTCTAAAAATCCCCTGTTCTCCACCCTGTTCATTCCTTTCTTCCTTTCCATAAATTGCTGGCAACAACTGATTTTTTTACTGTCTTCGTAGTTTTCCAGAATGCTCTATTTTTTACCATTTTTATATTTCCAGAATGTCATGTAATTGAAATCAGACGGTATGTGGAATTTTCAGATTGGTTTCTTTCACTTAGCAATATGTATTTAGGATTTATTCATATTTTGGGGGGGCTTAAAAAGCCATTTGTTTTTATTGTCAAAAAATATTCCGTTGCATGTACTACATAAATCTACTAAAGAGCATTCTAGTTGCTTCCACGTTTTAGCAGCTATGAATAAAGCTGCTGTAAACCTTCGGGTGCAGGTTTTTATGTGGACATAGGTTTTCAGCTTATCTGGGTTAATACCTAGGAGTGTGACTGTTGACTCCTATGGTAACCTATGTTTAATTTGTAAGATATTGCCACACTGTCTTCCAAAGGGACTGTACTCTTGCATTCCGACCAGCAATGAGTGACGGGTCCCATTGCTCTCTATCCTGGTCAGCATTTGGTACTGTCAGTGTTTTGGATTTTAGCCATTCTAATAGGTTTGTAAGTGGTAGACTCATTGTTGTTTTAATTTGCAGTTACCTAATGACTCTGAAGGTGAGTAAAATGCCGATTTACCATACATACGTTTTCTTTAGTAAGGTGTCTGTTTAGATCTTTTGCCCATTTTGCAGCTGGATTGTTTTCTCATTGTTCAGTTTTAAGAGTTCTTTGTATATTTTGGATACAAGTGCATTATGAGATATGTATTTTGTAAGTATTTTCTTCTTTGTATTTTAGTATTTTAATACTTTAATACTTTTTATTTGATTATTTTAATCCCTGATCCATTTTTTCACTGCTTTAAGGACTACATATTTTTTGTTACAAATCAAACATTTCTAGATTATAATTTAAAAATAATATGAAATACTTGAGTTTAAAAAAATATTAGTTTGAGCTGTATGTAATTTCTCTTTTCATAGGTCAAAAATGATAGAGAGTATTGGCAGTTTTGTATAGTTCAGTCTAATAGAAGCCAAAGCTTTCTCTCCACAGTTCTCTCTGTGTGTACTGCCCATCACCAGCAAGTCATTATTATGTCTTTGGGATGATTCTAGGCAGAAATTTAGCTCATGTTAGAATCAGAAGCAGATGTAGGTATTACAATCACACAGCTTCAGTTTCCAAAGGCAGCTTTGGTTTCAATTGCTCTGATCACCAAGCACTGAAATATCCCAGTTATTCTGAGACTTTTTGCTGCTTAAAGCTGCATTTTGAATGGGACCTCACCTGGAACTGGCATAGAATTCCTGTGTCCTAATTTTTGTTTCAGGAAATCTGTTCATTCTCTGCCGAAGCTCAAGAAACTTTGCTGTACAGGATTCTGCTGCTTAAATTGGGGGGGGGGGGGGGGCGATAGGCTGCATAGTAGAATAGTGAATACCTTGTGTAGACATTCGTGGGCAATCTTTCTTCCCTGCTCAAAGCCATCCATTCAGATATATTTTAATAGTTTTCTCTGGACCTCCAAATGGAAAGCAGTGGGCTCATTATTATTTTGAGGGCCATAATTCATGACCAGATTTTAAAAACCATGGTGGTGACTGATGTTGCAAGATTAAACGGTTTTGTCAAATAAAAAAAATTCCAGATTTAATTAAATGCAAACAGATTTCTATATATTTAGTATGTACAAAGCTCTCTCTCAAAGGTGGGGTGTAGAGTTAAGCCTTTGGTCCAGTGGAGAGCATAGGACTAGAAAACAAATATCATAATATAAAGCAGAATAAAACCAGTGACAGGTGACAAGAAGTGCAGAGAAAGTACTGTATTTGTTCAAATTAGAGAATGATTGTAGTGAAGGGATTCGGAAAGGCTTTGTGGAAAATGTGAAATCCGTTGAAACTTGGGGGACGAGGAGGGTTTCACTCGGCGTAACGGGGATGGGCATTATAGAAAGAAGATACTTTGTGGAAAAGGGCCAAATGTGGGAAAGCTTGGGCCATTTTAGGGAACAGTAAACAAAATCAGCATTTATGGACTAAATTGTATAAAGTTTTGACTTTATGCTAATTACACAAAGATACATGATGTAGAAACTTGAATTTTGCTGAAGCAAGCATCTGAACCAGGCTTTCTGCAGTGCTCTTGTTCAGGAGTGAGTCACTCAGTGCACGCCTCTAGCTGCCGGCCAAGCACCCGCAGCCAGCACAGCTCTGCTGGTCTCAACCCGGCATCACATGGACCTTAACCCTTATGTGGTAGTAAAAGCCACTTCTATGCTGATTATTAAAAAAGCTCTTCTAGTAGTACAGAGGAAAAAGACAGTGGTGTTCGGTGACGACAGTAACAGTACTTCAGATAAAGAGAAGAGTGGAGGGGCGCCTGGGTAGCGTAGTCGTTAAGCGTCTGCCTTCGGCTCAGGGCGTGATCCCGGCATTCCGGGATCGAGTCCCACATCGGGCTCCTCCGCTATGAGCCTGCTTCTTCTTCTCCCACTCCCCCTGCTTGTGTTCCCCCTCTCTCTGGCTATCTCTCTCTCTGTCAAATAAATAAATAAATAAAATCTTAAAAAAAATAGAAGAGTGGAATCCTGAATTTCATATTAGATCAGACTGTGATGGGAGTTTGGAATTTTACAGATGACTCAGGACAAAAATCTTTCTATTATCAAGGGTCTACTTTTATCCAGGCAAATAAAATTGTAAAAGTAGAATGAGGTCCTATTTATTAGCAAGCTATTGCTGACTGATAGAGTTTTCTGAGCAGTTGTTTGATATGACATGAACTGAGCTTTTATTTATTTATTTATTTTTAGAGAGGAGGAGAGAGCACAAGCGGGAGGGGCAGAGGGAGACGGAGAGAGAATCCCAAGCAGACTCCGCACTGAGCGTAGAGTCTGAGGTGGGGCTCGATCCCAGGACCCTGAGATCACAACCCCAGCAGAAACCAAGAGTCAGACACTCAACTGACTGTGCCACCCAGGCGCCCCTGAACTGAAATTTTAGGAAAGTTTGTATTGGTACATTGACTAAACTTTTACTATCAACACAGATAATGCTGAAAGTTGCTGTAAGGAGTATTCAAACCAGTAAGAGTTCAGTAAAATGAAATGATTCATATAATAGAAATTACATTCTCAAGGCTTCTATTTTTCCAATTTTGTACCTTACGTTGAGATTGTGGACTGTGTTGGATTTTTTTGTAATCTCAGTCTTTCTAGTATTTTTTTGATCTCTCTAAAAGAATTGCAATTGTATTTGTTGTAAAAGATACAGCTATGGTCGACATTACCAGTGGCCTACCCCAAATCTAGTTACCCATCTTCCTTACCGATAGAACTCTGGGACAGCCGAGTGCCTAGTTATGAATACTTGCCATCCCACATTCCCTTCTTTCTAGGGGTGGCTTTGTGAACCAATTCCGGCCAGTGGGATAGGAGCAGACATGTCCTCATGAAAAGAAAGAGAGAAAGATGCTGACATATGCCTTTTGCCCTTACTCCTTTCCCTTCTTCTTGGTTGGAGTACAGAAATACTGCCTGACCCTTCAGGAGACATCTGGAGATCACAGGGCAGAGCAGAAGATGGGGCTGGGGCCATAATGCCGTCCTGCTGCCGCTGCCGCCGCCCCACGCCTTGTCTGCTCACTCTGACCTCTTCGTATGTTCCTTTGTTTCTTTCCCCTTCTTTCTTTCAGTGAAATACAGTTGACACACAACGTGACATTAGTTTCAGGTGTACAGCATGGCGATTCAACAACTCTCTATGCTGTGCTGTGCCACCACAGCAAGTGCAGCCATTTTCTGTCCACACCATTACCACTGACTATATTCCCTCTGCAGTACCTTTCATCCCTGTGACTTACTCGTTCCCTAACGGGGAGCCTGGACCTCCTGCTCCCTTCACCCATTCTGCCCAGCCCCTCTTCCACCTCCTCTCTGGAAACCACCAGTTTGTTCTCTGTATTTAAGGGTCTATTTCTGGTTGTTTGTTTGTTTGCTTGTTTGTTTGTTTTGTTTTTTAGATTTCACATATAAGTGAAATCATATGGTATTGTCTTTGACTTATTTCACTTAGCATAGTGCCCTCTAAGTCTATCCGTATTGTCACAAGTGGCAAGATTTCACCTTTTTTTTTACAGCTAAGTAATATTCCTTGATATATATGTGTGTGTGTGTATACATACACACCATATTATATGTATATATACATATACATGTATACATATATATGTACACACACACACACACACACACACACACACCATTATACCACATCTTCTTTATCCATTCATCTACCGCTGGACACATGGGTTACTTCTATATCTTGGCTATTGTAAATAATACTGTAATAAACACAGGGGTGGATATATCTTTTCAAATTGTTTTCACTTTCTTTGGGTAAATACCCGGTAGTGGCATATGGTAATTCTATTTTTAATTTTTTGAGGAACCTCCATGCTGTTTTCCACCATGGCTGCACCGGTTTGCATTTTCACCTACAGGGCATGAGGGTTACCTTTTCTCCACATTCTCACGAACACTTGTTATTTCTTGTCTTTTTGACACTAGCCATTCTGACAGGTGTAGGATGACATCTCATGTGGTTTTGATTTTGATTTGCATTTTCCTGGTGCTTAGTTATATTGTGCATCTTTCCTGACCTATTTCTTTAGTTAGAATAACAAGCTAAACTTGGTTATGTCAGGAAGGTCGTGTGTTTTTTATTTTTTAATTTTTTATGAAAGCAATTTTAACTGATACAGTAGTCTACTTCCAGTCAGGTGTAAAATGGTTAACATTTTATGCTATTGCACTGGCAAGATTAACGAGGTTTGCTGGGGAATTGCCCTGGCACTTCCGTGTGTCTATTTGCCTTATTTGATGTGAATTTGAACAGCAAAGAAAGTTACACCCTGCACCTGTGGAGACAGACTGTCACCCCTCCGCATTGCTGAAGTGTTCATGGCAGAGGGCAGAACGTGAAGGGGGAGAACACTGACCGCAAGGAGCATAGACTGCTCACGTTATTTATTTATTTTTAAGATTTTATTTATTTATTTTGAGAGAGAGAGGGAGAGAGTGAGCCAGAACAGGGGTGGGGGGCAGAGGGAGAAGCAGACTCCCCTCTGAGCAGGGAGCCCGACCAGGGGCTCGATCCCAGGACCCTGGGATTATGACCTGAGCTGAAGGCAGACGCTCAATCGACTGAGCCACCCAGGTGCCCCCAGAGTGCTCAGATTAATGTAGCAGGGGAGCCTCCCTTAAGCACAGAAGTCATTTTTGGGGAAAATGAGTAATTAGCAGCAGGTATTTTACCGAATGTGGGGAAGGGAGTAAACCTTCTGCAAAATGCCACTGGTGAAGATGCATTATTTAAGGAGAATATTGAATGTTTGCAGAGCTATAGAAATGGTAATAAGAATCCTGAAATGATGAACTAATATTGTAGACCAGCACTGCTCAAAGAGATACAACGCAAACCACTTATGTACCTTTGATCTTCTCATCGTCATTTTAAAAAGGTAAAAAGAAACAGGTGAAATTATATTTAACCCAATATATCCAAAATACTGTTGCTTTTATGTGTAATCAGTATAACATTATTAATGACACATTAGAAAATTTGAAATCCCAGATGTCTTTATACTTAGAGCATGTCATGATCCAGACCAGCCACATTTTAGGGTTGCACGTGGCTGGTGACTACTGTATGGGACAGGGCAGTTCCAGAGAAGAGCAGAGTAATTTATATGCTGAAGTATTGCTTTATTCTAAAAAAAAAAAAAAAAAGATAAAAGTTTTCACCAAATTTCTAATTTTCTAGGTTGTAGAAGAAAGAGATTCTCCTAAATTTCTAGGCGAATCTAACAACGGTGAGGAAAATGTCTTATGGAAAGTGTCCAACTATATTTTTAAAGGGAGTCTGACCTGGATTTTTAGATATGATCTAAAAAAACGATGGCCAAGAAATAAAAATTGAAATAAAAGATTTATTGAAACCATATGTGTAATCTTGGAAACAGAACTAATACTCTCAATTTCACCTCTTGGGTATTTTAAGGAGTAGGAAACTATTTTGTGTCTTTTTAGAATTATCCATAATATCTATCTAAAATGGTGGGGATTTACTTAACCTGTTTTACCATTCTGCTGTTACAGGCTTTTTTTCTTCCTTAAATTAGGAGAGATGAGTGAAGACAAATTTGGGGAACAGGGGGGAGACATTATTACTTTATTTTTATAGCTGTTGAGCTTGATATCAACAATGTGATTATTATTAATAACATGATTATTATTAATCCCAGTTCATTTAATGAACAATATTATTCTGAAGGCTATCTAATTGTTTCATTTTGGTCAACCAGCAACAGATACTTTATCTACCAGTAACAACAGTCTGACGTTACAGACGTCTGATGTTACAGATGTCTGACGTTTCACGTCCTGCCTCCACTGACGTACCTCTCGCCAGAAGTACTTGAGAATGTTTTTAAAGTGTCTGTGGTGGCCTACACGGACTTTTAGCTTTTTTGGTCTACCTAGAGACATACTTTGTAAAGACAGAGGAGTCTCCCTGCTGTGCCCAACTAGAAATAACATATGACCGCCTCTGAAGATAAAGGAGAATTTGTTAAAAGATTTCTCTGATTATGAAGTAATTATGTATACTTGGTTATGACTTAAATTTAGTTTCATAGTGAAAATGGCTTTCTAGAGAATTCAGGCAATCTGAAAAATATAAAGAAGAAAGGAAAAATCACCCGTAATATTACCACTTAGAAAGTTGACCTGTCATACGACCATAGTTAACCCTTGGCCATTATCCTGCCTGACATTTTTCCTATTCACACGCTCTGCACGTACTCATATCTCCCACCAAAACAAACCCCCCCTCCCCTCTGTTGTTTGTCTTTTTATAAAACTGTGACCATATTCTACATACATTTTATAGCCTGCTCCTTCATTTAACAACACATTATGGGCAGATTCTCATGTTAATAAGGTATGTAACCAACCTCATCATTTTATTTTTAAATTTTTTTCCAATCTCATCATTTTTTTAAAGATTTATTTATTTATTTGAGAAAGAGAGAGAGAAAGAGAGAGAATGGGGGGAGGGAGAGGGACAAGCAGACTCCTTGCTGAGCACAGAGCCCAATGTGGGGCTCAATTTTTTTCATTATAAACCAAAGTGCAGTGAGCATCTTTTTTTATGCATTTGTTGACTTATTTTCTTAGGATAAATTCCTAAGTGGAATTGCTAAGTCAAAGTGTATGTTTAAATAATTTAGCTATATGTTGCCAGATTACCCTTCAAAGATATTTAATTTATGCTTGCACTGTGTTTCAGAGTGCTATATCTATGCCAGTATTATCATTTAAAAATGTTTGCCAATCTGATAGTTTCAAGATGATATTGTTCCTTTAATTTGCATTTTTTTATTACTAGTGAATTTGGACATGTTTTTAAATGCTTATTGGTGGTTTATATTCCTTCTTTGGTGAATTGTCTATTTGTATCTTTGTTTACTTTCTCATTATGGTGTTTTACATTTTTTATTGAAAAGCCATGTTTGTATATTTAGAACGTATGCTCTTTGTCACATATGTTGCATATTTAACTGTTTCCAAAATGTTAATTCTGCTTACTGTTTTCCAATATTTAAAAAATTTGCAAGGCGCTGTTTTTCTAATTTATTATCATTATGGAGTTGTTTGTGAGATACATGTTGGCTGTTGCAACTTGCTTTGTTTCTTGAAATGATCCAGCAAAAGTATTTATATCCTTTCATGTCTAAGCCCTGCATCATCTCTAGAGTATGTTTTGAGTAAGTAATGTGAAGGAAATCACCATCTAATTATGTTCTTGCTACAGTGCCTCGTACTAGCTTTGAAGTTTGCTGCTAATCTCTTCTTAGCTACATTTCTTTGGATCTACGGTTTAGATAAGCAATGACAAGTAAAAACATAGAAGACTGTACTTTCTTGAGGGAGTCTGCTTTTAATATTGTAATTCAATGTTAACAACTGAGAATGAACAAACTCAGTTTTATTTTTATTCAGTCTGTTCCTACATTATACGAAAGCACACAAAATTAACATCACTGTTCTAAGATTATCCTTCAGAAAATGTTGAGACGTTACTCAAAGCAACATCCCACAGTCACTGAACTCTTAACAGGTAGTAAGGTTTCGAATACTTGCTACCCACTATGCATACCGTGTCATGTACGTGAATGTTGCACCACATGTTCTCACCACAAAAAATAAATGGGAGCTATGTGATGGGCTAGAGGTGGTAGCTAATGCCATGATGGTAATCATTTTGGAACACCTAAGCACAAATGACATGTCGTACACCTTTTAATTAATGTTATGTGTCAGTTTTAGCTTAGTAAAGCTCAGGGTGCAAAAAAGATATGAAATACCTGTTAAAAATAGAGCTTTCTATGGTGTGGAAAGTGCACCTACCCAGTGAGTAATGTTTTCACCCACTGTCATACTCATGGGTATGAAAATAACATGGAAATATTGACTGTGAAATATAGTAACATCTTAAATTCATGTCTCTAAGAATTTAAATAGGGACACAAGACAAATATATAACTAGTGGGATTACCTGAACAATAATTTAAAGATTCTGAAGGATAAAGTGTATCAGGTGGTATTTGAAAGTTTGGGACAAAAACCATAACAAGTAAAGCTTGCTGTATTTAGAGAGAAGGAGTGGAGTGAGAGGAGCGGAGGAGGAACAGTTGGGTGCTGGATACCACAAGGATACATACGGATGGGGAACTGGTAGCTGGGAGGGTAGAAGGCAGAGAATACCAAACGTGTAACCAGCACAAAGTATCCGGAAGTAGAGGGCAAGGACTAACTCCCGGTTGGCAGCTGGAACCTTTTCAAATAGTGGGCGTGGCACGCCTCTTGTTTGCAGTTTAAGAAAAGAGGTTATATGCTGAAGTTTACATGCTGGGAAAATGTAAACCCCACCTAGGGTGTGTCTTTATTACAAGATGGGCTGAGAAAATAGGTATTTATTACAGTATTTTCTATGGTCCCTCACTCACAGTAGGGATATTTTTTTAACTCTTTGATTACTTGAATAAAAATGCCTTTGAAAAAATGGGTCAGAGTGTAATTCAAACCTTGCACATAAATATGTATTAAGACACGAACTTATGTAGTTATTAAGAATTTTGTGTAGACGAGTTGGATCTTTTTAAAGTTGACCTTGTTTTATAATGCTTGCTGTTTTTTAGCCATCGATTTTAAGCCATACCTTCCATTGAGACAAATTTCATAATTCTTAAAACTTTGATATTCTGATTTCTGTATTTTTGGCACAGAGTTAAGGAACTCCCATGATAACTCATAGTAAATGGAGTGAGGTCACAAAGGCCTCAGTGGCCAACATGGCCACATGTGAAAATCCTTAAATCAGAATGCAAAACAAAAAGATCATATGGTCTTTTGTAGAACATAATCATTCCTTTTATTTTTATAGGGCATCACAGTTTGCAAAGCACTTGTCCTTACAGTTTGACTATCTGAACTTCATGATAACCTTGCAAACAGGTGGTGTAACCAGCACTATCTCTGTTGTTAGAGGTTAGGACACCCAAGACGTGGGACTTGGGTGGTTTGCCCGTAACCCACATTTCCTGAATTCTGGGAGAGTTCTTTCAGCATATATGGCTTCTACTGTCATTACATGATCATGGCTCCTCACTTAGATAATAGTGGAAGGCAGTGCTTTTGATTTTCCTCTCTGTATGTGCCATATTATTTCAGGCTTAGCAGAGTTGGTATTGAAATACTCAAATGAATGAATTCTTTTTCCTGAGAAAGGGAATCCTACAGCCCTATCTTAAATACATTGTTAAATCTTACGGGGGCAGATGTTTGTAAAAAAATTAGATGTAGGGATGGGTCAGCAGCCGTGGCCTCAGCGTGATTCCTGCACAGAGATTTAAGCGCAGCAGCTCAGCACGGAGAGTAAAGCGGGCAGACAAATCTTTTAATTAGCCCATGATCATGGAGCTTGCCTCATTCATTTAATAGATCTGCAAGGGCACAAAGAAAGGTGGTTTCAAATCATTTTTATACTGTTTTTGTGGCATGTGTACTTGGCTGTTCAGGAACTACTAGACCATAAAATCCAGCCAGTGAGGGTGTTGGAAGGCACCGAGCTCAAAGGTTTATTAAGTGATGTGAAACTCTATTGTTTTGTGCATGTGTTAAATAATTGCTGTCGGTGCAAGACTGTTAAAAATTCCCGGCTAGTAATAACACGAATAGTACTTTATGGCTTCAAAAGGAGATAAAAGAATTTCCTGAGTCAGCACTTGGGCAATATCACAGCATATGTCAGTTTTGTTATTGTGAGGACTTTACTTCTGGCAAATGCTCTCCCTTCTGGCTGCAGAGCTCTAATTACCATATCAATTCAGCTGGGAAGTGAGCGGACCGCACCGAGCGCAGCCCCTTCAGCTCCCACCCGGCTTTCGGCTTTGGAGGGCTGCGGTGCCTGGCAGTGGTGGGGGCTGAAGGCATGGAGAGGGCTCCGACTCCCCTTTCTTACCATTCACATTGATTAGAGGACCATTAAGCTGCTTAGCTGCTGTGCAAACACAAGGATCATTCTTTTTCTTTTTTCTTTTCTTTTCTTTTTTTTTTTTTAAACTCAGGGTCTTCTCTCCAATTGCTTTCCATGAATTAGCCTAAGCCATCCTGCTTTAATTCATAGGCACTAATTATATTTCAGCATACATTCTTACACTCTAAATTATAAGTATCCTTACTTTAATCAGTTGTAACTAGTCCTTAAATTAAGGGTTTAGTGCTTTCCTTTTATAGGTTAACAGGCTTTGCTGTATTATGTGATGGGATTAAACCTTTTCTTTAGGACCTGGAATTGACGATGTAGATGACGCATTGTTTTTTTTCCCTAAACTACTCTGTATTTTTTTTTTTCTAGCCAAAGTGTAATTCAAAACTTTATAATGTCCTTTTAAAATTTGTAGAACAGTGTTTAATGCTTAGGTAGATTTGGGATGTGAACTATAGCCACAATTTGTAGGGACATAATTATAATACAGATGAATAATGGTTTGTAGTTGCAAAGCATTTTCCACATAACTATGTGTTTAAACACCCCTCAACATGGGTAATTTAGAGATTATGATGAGGTGGCTGCCGCAGGCCACACAGTTAGTCGGTAGCATAGCTGGTGATGGAGCCATGGTCTCCTCTCCCCTGCGGGGGGGGCTCTTTCCTTCCACTTCGTGTTGCTTATTGACTGGACATTCCCCCCACTGTTAAGCTTACGTACTTAGGAGGTTCTTGATTAAATTATCTTTTCCTGTCAGCATTCTTTTTTTTTTTTTAAGATTTTATTTATTTATTTGAGAGAGAGAGAGACAGCCAGCGAGAGAGGGAACACAAGCAGGGGAAGTGGGAGAGGAAGAAGCAGGCTCATAGCGGAGGAGCCTGATGTGGGGCTCGATCCCAGAACGCCGGGACCACACCCTGAGCTGAAGGCAAATGCTTAACGACTGAGCCACCAGGTGCCCCAGCATTCTTTATTTATATTTTCATTAGACTTTGTAGAAAATCACCCTAATTCAAAGCACTGAAAGAGAAGCACTTGTGAGCAGTTGGCAAAATTTTACATTTACTGACAGCATAAACAACAAAAACAAAACCAAAAACCCCATTCTTTTTTCACTCTTTGGCAAATAATTGCTATTCCACTTCCTTAAAACAACATACCTTTGGGGGCGCCTGGGTGGCTCAGTCGATTGAGCATCTGACTCCTGGTTTGAGCTCAGGTTCTGATCTCAGGGTCATGGGGTGGAGCCTGTGATGGGCTCCTTGCTCAGCGGGGAGTCTGGTTCAGATTCTCTCTCTCCCGCCCCCTCTGCCCCTCCCACTCATGTGCACTCTTTCTCTCTCTCTTTAACATAAATAAATCTTTAAAACAAACAAAAAAATCCAACATGCCTTTAAATATATCTATATATCTATATCTTTTTATATCTCACAAGGCTTTAAGCCTGTTCAAAGAATTGTGAGGAAGATAGTCTGATGACCATCCCCTTGAGAACTGACTATTCAGCGTGGGTGTGAGAATTACAGAGACTTTCTCTTTCCAGAGTAGAGCTAGGGAAGCATCAAATCAGTTCGGAGACCTGTGAGCTTCTAGTCCCCCATGAAAACGCTGTGCACCCATTAGTCCTTTCTGCTGCCTCTCTTACCTCACTGAGATTTCTTCTTTTTAATAGATGAGACTGGGTAGGAAGGACCTTCACTTGCCAAGGTCAGAGACTCATCCTACAACCTCACTTCTTGAAGAAGAATGTTCAGCCCCTGGCAGTCTCAGGCAGGGCTCCTGGGTCACTGTACACTGCCCAGAGGTGTCCAGCTAAGGGACAAGAAGGGGCCGAAATCTGCTGTGCTCATTTGGTGAGTCGTGCTCGCTGGCATGCAGCCGCGTTCACCTGGAGGAAGGGGAGATGTTCTCTTTACCTAGAAGGCTGTCCTGGCCACGCCCTTCAGCGACGTTGCTTCCACCCAGACCCGCTCCAGTTCCGAGTTGCCCAAAGGCATCCTATATGCAGGCGCTACCCTGTTGATGGGACTCAGAGCAGGGCAGACACCTCGCATCTTCGGTTTTCTTTTTTAAGTTGAGTAAAATGTCTAGGCACATTGCTCTTTAGGTGGACATGGAACGTCACTTTTCCCTAAACGCTTGACTGGACCCTACCGATTATGCAAATATCAGGCAGGTAACTAACCTCTATTCTGGGAGGAAATCGATGGGAAATTGGTGGCTGGCCAAAACCACGGCTGCTAGTACCCCTTAGTGTGCATTGCTGATTGTCAGTTTGGAGCCAGGGAACCCCCTGAGAGGAGGGGGAACCAGATTATAACCCCTTTCTCTTTCCCGGCTCACTTTTACTGGAACGTCCCTAAAGGACTGATGTTGCTCCAGCTGAGGTCCCTTGGAAGGACAAATTCTGAGAGACCCAGAGGAAAACTCACCACGGAGGAAGGAGGAGGTTGAGTTGGTGATCCAAGCTTAACATCGGGGCCTCTGGAGGCTTGCGGGGGAGGTTCTGCTGACTGAGCCGGCGTCCCTGGCACAGCACTGGTCCTTTGACAGCTGCATAAGTGAAGGTAAAACAGCAGTACCCCAGGGTCCCTGGGGTGAGGCACTACTAATCTCTGCGAGAATTTGGGGCACCAGGATTCATGGCAGTAGCAGACACAAATGGCAACTCGGGCTTTACCCGGAGCCACGGCAGCTGGAAGTGTGGACCCATCGTGGACGGATCAAACTGTCCATTCTCTTTTGGCCGTGTGTTTGGAAGGAAGACAGACCACAAAGCTTTTGAATGGTTTGGAGTAGGGATGGGAAGTAGCATCTAGAGAAAGATACTGGCATTGCTTCAAATGTTATAGGTTTACGGGGTCTCAAAAAACAGTGACTTGGAAATATAAGAGATTGGATGATGTTTTTAACCCCACAGTTATGAAGGGAGTCATGTCAGGAGATTCTTCCTCCTCAGTGTCTTTCAGATCTTTTCCTGCCTCACCAAGTTAGCAGGCCCTCCTATAGCTTTCTCTCTAGTCCATTTCCACACTGCCTCAAGAATGTTCTTTCTAGAATGCAAATATGATAGGTCAATCTCCTACTTAACCAGTTATAATGGCCCTGTAACCTTTAGAATAGTATCCGGATTCCTTAGCTGGGTATGAATGGGCCTTCACTCGTTGGTCAAAGCTTCTCTTCTAACGCACCTCTTGTAATAGTTCCCAGTCTGCCCAGTGCCCCCACCACCATGGACTACTAGCTGTTCCCCAAACATACAAAACTTCTTCATGCAACCAAGTCTTTGCATATGTATTCCTCCCCCTGTATTTTACTTTCTCACCCTTAAAAAGACTTATTCAAATGTCATAGCCTTTGTGAATCTTGTTCTGCCACATGTCTGTTTTTCCTATAAGGCTATGGACAGGGACTATGTGTTATTCCTTTCAGAATGAATATACCTGATACCTAACCCATGCCTGGAAATGGTAGACTCCCTTAACTTTGTGAAATGAAGAATAAATGTGGAGACAAGTCTGTGGCAGGAGTGGAACCTTCCCAAGTACCTTGTACACCATACTAAGATTTGTCTTCAAGCCTGAGTCGAAGTCTTCTTCCCTGGTCCATCTAACAATCCATGTCCAAAGAGGACGAATGTTCTATTTTGCAACCCTGACTAGACCACATTTTTTAGGTGTGAATATATGCCATTTTCTTTTTCTTTCTTCCACTGGCTGGAGTTGGACAGAGTGATTTCTTTGAAATGGGAAGAGGCCTGGCCTGGTCCCTCCCCATTTCTTTTTCTATTTCATTCCTCTTTCTCATCCAGAGACAGGTAGATTCAGGGGCAGTGCTCTAGCCAGAGGTGGCCTGGAGTAAGTGCCTGTAGGCTTTGGGTAACTCTTTCTTGTAGTTTGGCTTGATGGTGCCTTTTCCTGCCCTGCTGATGAGTGTGCCCGGTTGTCCCTGTGCTGTGGGAAGTTCCTCTGAGGCTTGGATTTGGGCACAGCAGAAAATAGGGCAGCTTTGTACCTCGTGCTGGTTGGAAAAAGGCCTTTTTCATGGGTCCATTCAAATCTCAGCCAACATTTGCTCAAGGGTCTCTGAGACTGGGCCGAGACAGGATTTTATAATTCAAAAGAAAACCTCGACTCCAGGGGCGCCTGGGTGGCGCAGTCGTTAAGCGTCTGCCTTTGGCTCAGGGCGTGATCCCAGCGTTCTGGGATCGAGCCCCACATCGGGCTCCTCTGCTGGGAGCCTGCTTCTTCCTATCCCACTACCCCTGCTTCTGTTCCATCTCTCACTGGCTGTTTCTGTCAAATAAATAAAATAATAAAATCTTAAAAAAAAAAAAGAAAAAGAAAAACTCCACTCCAAACCATCAGAATCTAAACCTGAAAGCCTAGTATGTGGCTGCTGGCCCCTTACCTATAAGGCTGGTTTTGACTGATGGCTTAGGTGTTGGTTAAAGGGAGAGTAGAAGGGAATATTTCAGACATGAGACATGCATGACTTAAGAAAACCTATCCTGGAAGACAAATGGTGGAAATAATGTGCTCAAATGATGCTTCATTTACTTCCACCATTTTCTCCTGGAGGACTTTGGCAATTTACACCGTTTGTTTGGACATTTAAGGAACGAATCTCATTATTATTATTATAGATGTAATAACGTGATTTCATTATGGCTTTATCTTTCTGATGGGAGGGTTTGCTCTCTGTATGTATTCTAATCTTTACCTCCTGCCTACAGTGTGATTTCTTTCTTTATTTTTTAAAAACTTAAAAAAAAATTTTATTTATTTATTTGACAGAGAGAAAGCGCGAGCACACAAGAAGGGGGGGGGGCGGGAGCAGGAGAGGGAGAAGCAGGCTCCCTGCTCAGTGGGGCTCCATCCCAGGACCCTGGGATCATGACCTGAGCTGAAGGCAGATGCTTAACTGACTGAGCCACCCAGGCGCCCCAATGTGGTTTCTTTAAAGTACTTATTTGGGGAATACATATGGTTGCAACAACCTGGGAACAAACTGGTCTGGTTTTCTTAATAGGAACAAATCAGGAGACATTATCTACGAGCAGAGTATGAAGATGTCTGCAGAAATGGTTTGGGATGCTGGGAAGGCGCCTGTGCCCAGTAATACACCTCCTTTCTGATTCCTCATACCTAAAGTCCTTTAGCATAGTTTGGTTCCAAATTTTTGGACTTAGAGACCCCTTTAAGAATCTGATGAAAGCTGTGACTCTCTTTCCTAGAAAAATGCGTGCATACATGTACATAAAAGCTGGTTCTTGAACTCTAAAGTTAAGAACCCCTACATCAGGGGTGCCCGGGTGACTCAGTGGGTTAAGTGTCTGCCTTTGGCTCAGGTCATGATCTCAGCGTCCTGGGATCGAGCCCCATGTTGGCCGTGTCAGGTTCCCGGCTCAGTGGGGAGTCTGTTTTTCCCTCTCCCTCTGATTCTCTGCCTGCTTGTGCTCTTGCGCCCGGGCTCGCTCTCAAATGAATAAATAAAAAATCTTAAAAAAAAAAAATCCTGCATCAAATGGAGGTAAAGTCTTTCCACAAAGAAGCAGCTTAAAGTGTAAATAAGGCAAGGCAAGAGGATACATCCATTAAACAAACATTTTTTGGAAAACTTATTATTTACAAACATCATAGGTTTGGGGGATGCAGATTAAGACCTGGTCTTTCTTGTCAGTGTGAGGAATGAAGGGCTAAAGTGAATGCAGGTAACAAAGCGTCAGGGAACCCCATGGGAAGGAGGGCCCAACTCTGCAAATGACCACATACGTGCTTTAGAATGGAAAAGGCTGGGGCACCTGGGTGGCGCAGTCGTTGAGCGTCTGCCTTCGGCTCAGGGCGTGATCCCGGGGTCTTGGGATCGAGCCCCACGTCAGGCTCCTCCGCTGGGAGCCTGCTTCTTCCTCTCCCGCTCCCCCTGCTTGTGTTCCCTCTCTCGCTGGCTGTCTCGGTTAAATAAATAAAATCTTAAAAAAAAAAAAAATAGAATGGAAAAGGCTGATTCTAGACCCTTGCTTTGATTAGTTCAGAAAGGAGAGAGGGCACTGAGTGTCAACAGCAGAAGGTGTTACTGAGCAAGAGGCTGAAAGGTAGGGAAGGACACAGGTTGGATGGCAAAGGAGAGACTGAAGTTTCCAAGGAGAAACCGCACATACCTTTTGACTTTACTTGGGATCCAGCCTATTTGTGGCCATCTGAAACTGAGGTGGTATTTTGTGAATAAACACTAATAAATAGGCAGAACTGAGGTGAAAGCTTGCAAATAAATACAAGTAAATTGCACCATGCCAACAACAAGCAAATTTAAAAAATTCAAATAAACAAAATGCCCATTACTCAGACTTCCCCTTTCAATCTAATGGTGCCACCCGGGTCTTGGGAAACTTGCCAATTTTTTGTGAATGCTGCAAAGTCCTAGCCTAGACCTATTTTAAAATGTCTTTAAAAACCTTCACACTGTTGGGGTGCCTGAGTGGCTCGGTTGGGTATCTGACTCTTGGTTTTGCCTCAGGTCATGATCTCAGGGTCGTTAGGTTGAGCCCCGTGCTCAGGGGCAGGAGTTGCCTTGAGATTCTCTATCTCCCTCTCAGTCTCCCCCGCCCCCAACTCATATCTCTCTCGCTCTCTCTCAAATAAATAAATAAATAAATACATTAAAAAAAACACAAAACCCTTCACACTGTTTATTTGAAATGGTTGGAGAAATGATATACATTCTACCCTGTCTACAGGGTCACTTGGCATCTACCATCATTGGCTGGGATTCAAGAACTCTTAGAGGTCACCATTTAGTTTTATGGTTTTTCAGTTCGACATAGCCTTGTGTGTTAAGCACATTCCACGGGGGAGGGACAGAAGGGATTCTTGTTATGCATGTGTAGAAGGTATTTATGACAGAAAAGAATGAAAATGAATTCATCCCAATTCTATGTTATCATATTGGACTAATACACGGCCAAAGAGAGAGGGCGGCTGAACATGAATTTATAATTACAGTTTGATGAGATAGTCTTTGATGATTATATACCAAAATATCTTATGCAGAAAGTTACAAGCAGCATTTTTTATTAAAAATATGTTTTCCAAATTTGTTTTCTTTGTTAAGGTGAGGCACTTACTGTTTTGAATTTTATAGTGCTGATATTTTGGGAAAGCCCTTATAAAGGAGATGTTTGGAGATGAAAGAAATGGTGTGGACATGCCACCTAGTGGTCACAGTGTTCTGTCTGGATTCTCTTTCTCGCCCCTGGGTATTGGGTGTCAGTGGTGGATTGCCTGCAGTGTTGGGGTTTCCTGCTGAATCCTTGTAAGACGTAAGTGGTGAATTTGATTAGCATATTGTTGTCCTTGATAAGATAGCATTTTTGCTTCTGCTTTATGGTCACCAGAATTGTTCTGCTTCAAATTCCTTATTTGAAATTAGTTTTATTAGCTGAATGGTTTTGCTATCCCTTTTGCTAATATTTTTAGCTAATTATGTCAGCAAAAATTTGAGTTAAACTTAAAAATCATAGCTACTAGTCTACTGTTTCACTGAAATGAGTTCGCATGTAAATACACAGAAGACTTGCAGAGTATTTGGAGTGTGTCGCGGGATCCAACTAAAGTCTGGGTGATGGCCAGCTGCAGTGAAATTTCATTACAAGCTCTTCTTGTTCTTTTAAGATTAATTTTTCTTTAGTAGGAATGTCTTGAAGAAAAAGATCAATGGGAAAACTCATCTTTTGGAAAAAAAATTGTTTTCAGATGAGCTATGTTCACCAAGCACACCCCTAATTAAACAGAGCTATGGACAGCTGACTGTAATCATTTCTTAATCCTTAAACCACATGTAATCCAGAATTGTGTCAAATATTGAGGTTTTCCAAAACAAACTTAGTGATAGAGATATTAAGAATGATCAAAATTCCCAGAGGGAACTGTGTACTTTCTTCAGTGACAAGAGATCTTTGAAGGTTCCTCTGTGTGTGTGTGTGTGTGTGTGTGTGTGTGTGCGCGTGTGTGTAGGGGGTAAGGGTGGGGGAAACATTAGTAGTAAAGGACTTTAGGGTATAAAATAAATTTCTTTAGGAAGATTTCTATTAGTATTGTTTTGGGGTTCATTATGGGCAATATTTACATAAAGAATTAATATTTGATTAAGTACTAACATTTATCTTTATTACACACCACATATATTTTATATATATGTATGTATGTATGTGTATATATAAAAAAATACATATGTAATTTTTTTGTTGTTGTCTAAGAAATTCTCATGGTGAAATTAAATTAAAAAGAAACTATAGGAGGGCTCTTTAGATCAATGCAGACTTTAACTAAAAACTTTCCTAAAGATGTTCTCTGAATTTGCAGACAGCTTGGGTAACACATCACTCATTTAGATTGTAAAGTGTCTAATTGCATGTCCAATATTGTGCTAGGTGATAGTTGCTAAGAAGAATACAAAAATATGTATGATGGAGCCTGCGTTCTCAGGGTCCTTGTAAGAGGCGCTGTTGAGACAACTGTGAAGCCGAATTGCCTGTGTTTGAGTTCACTGCTCTCTTTCTTTCCCTTCCTTCCTTCCTCCCTTCCTCCCTCCCTCCCTTCCTTCCTTCCTTCCTTCCTTCCTTCCTTCCTTCCTTCCTTCCTCCCTTCCTCCCTTCCTCCCTTCCTCCCTTCCTTCCTTCCTTCCTTGATTTTATTTATTTGAGAGAGTCGCTTAACCAACTAAGCCACGCAGGTGTCCCCTCTGCTCTGCTCACTAGTAGTATGACCTTGGAGAAGTTACTTGACCTCTCTGTGCTTTAGTTTCTTCATGTGTGAGTGGGGGTAAGTATAACTGACCTTGCAGGGTTGAGTGGAAAGTGTTTAGGGCAGTGTTTGGAGATACGGTAGGACTCAGTCCATGGTAGGTGCGAATCCCCATCATCTGGGGAGGAAGCCGGAGCTTAGGCGCCATACACAGGTGGACAGTCCAACACTGTCTTTTGTCTAGTAAGAAATTGTTAAGAGCACTTACCACAGGGGTTCACGAAACAGAAACCGGTGTGGGCTGGGAATTTTGAAAAGGAAGGAACGAGGGATGGATCTGGGTTTTGAACATTTTGAACATTTCAAAAAAGCCAGTTTTCCCTATTTGGATTTCAATTGAGAAGAATAATTCATTGTGATTCTTAGTGCTCTGTGCTTCTGTAGGGCTGAGGGTAAAGAAAAAGCTGACCTTTTGTTTGCTTACTGTTTGTTTTTCATTCAGGAACAATTTATGGACTATGTCCGATGTTCTGTGTGCCAGGCCTTGGGCTTGGCACTAGGGGTACAGTAGTGAGTGAGGCAGGCAAGAATCACAGCTCTAGTTTCTGGTCTCTAACTTTTAATTACTGTTCCCCATGTGCCTTAATATCTTCTCTGGATCACGTTTGGTTTATTTTTTAGTTTATTATTATTATTTAGTTATTATTTTTTACTTCATTATATATTTTTAAAAACCATTTATGATGAAAATTTCAAACACATACAACAGTGTAGTCAGAAGACTATCATGGGAACCCAGGGACGTGTTACCCATCTTCAGCTTTAACAATTATCTAGTCTATGTCCCCCTTCCTGGCCCTCCCCCAGTCAGAGTTTTTATTTATTAATTTACTTATTTATTTATTTTAAAGATTTTATTTAATTATTTGACAGAGAGAGAGAGGGAGAGGGAACACAGCAGGGGGAGTGGGAGAGGAAGAAGCAGGCTCCCAGCGGAGGAGCCTGATGTGGGGCTCGATCCCAGAACGCTGGGATCACGCCCTGAGCAGAAGGCAGACGCTTAACGACTGCACCCCGCAGGCGCCCCCCAGTCAGAGTTATTTTAAAGCAAATCTAAGACATCAGGTCATTTTACCCATAAATACTTTAGTATGAATCTCTGATTGGTAAGGAATGTTTAGAAATGTAGCCACCATGCCATTATTCACCTGAAAGAATTAACAGTACTTTCTTAATAATAAATTATCTCAAAATATGTCTTTAAAGATATTTCATTTTTAATTAACAGACAGAAAAATGACTTTTTTTTTTTTTGCATAAGGTCCTATGAATTTTATTTTGTTGTATCTTCCAGTCCATCACTTTGGCAAGCCTTCCTGTTTATTTAGGTCTTTTTAAAAAAATGTCTTTTAGCAGAATTTTGTAGTCTAGCTTATAGATCCTGTACACACTTAGATTTATACTTAAGTATTGCATTTTTTTGAAACTTCAGTAAATGATATGATGTTGGTTTCTAACTGTGCATTGCTAGTGTATATAGAAATAGGATAAATTTTTAGATGTTCACTCATCTTGTGAACTTGCTAAACTCACTTATTTATTCTAGGAGTTTTTTTCCCCCTCCTGATTCTTTGGGATTTTCTCCATAGCCATTCATGTTGTCTGTGCGTGGGATTAGCTTTATTAATTTATTACCAATCCGTATGCCTTGTTTTTCTTTTCCTTGCCTTTTTCTTACACTGGCTAGATTGAACAGGGGCAATGGAAGGGGCCATTTTTGCTTTGTTTTGGATCTTGGGAGGAGGACATTTCAATTTTTCACTGTGAAGTATGACGTCAGCTGCGGGTTCTCAGGTTGAAGACATTTCCTTCTCTTCCTGTGTTGCTGGGTTTTTATCATGAATAAATGCGGAATTTTGTAAAATGCTTTTCTGCATCAATTGATAGGACTATGGGGTATTTTTTCCCCCTTTACACTGCTAATCTGGCGGATTACACTGGTTGGTTTTTGCATAGTGAACTAGTCTTGCATTCCTGTGCTAACCCCCCCTCGGTTGTTGTTCATGTAAGATTTTGAAGTTCCAACTGGAAACACGTAGTAAGGGATCAGCTAGCGAAGAACTTAGAGACTTGTGTTGGGCTGATATGTTGGAAATCAGTTGGCTGATTGGGCTGTTAACTGCCCCGTTAGCTTCGGCTGACCTGTTTTCCAAGAACCCACTCAGACCAACCATGCCTGTGCTGCAAAATATACTTTGCCTCTACCCCCTCCTATCTACTTGTATCTACTATCTACTTATATTTAGTTTCATTCTTTTTCCTCACCTAAGTCCCTGAGCAGGGATCTCTAAATGTCGGAGTCACCCCTGAGCATCTCCGTCCTTCATTTGTGCTTGACATATTTAATTTATAAAAGAGAGTGGGTGATGTATTGTATTTTAAAGAACATTTACTTAAATACATCTGTGATTAGCATGCTCAAATTTAAATGATACTAAATAATTGTTTTCACAATTTGTCCTTTCATGAGGTATAAAAAAAAAAACACAACTATGGATGTCTTGTCATATGTAGTCTTCTAAGATCTGCTTTTAAATTGCAATTTTGGGGGAAGGTCATGGAAATAAACCAGGGAGTAATATAAATGTTTGCATGTGGTTAACATAATTCGCTTGCCTCCCCGGAGGCTAAATTCCAAAGAATTTGTTTCTGTATTCTTGAGTCTGGAGACACAACGGTCCAGAGATGCCTGTGAAAGCAAGCCCTCATCCGGGGAGCCTTGGCAGGCATGGGCACCCCACTCCCCCCTTGCTGGGGAGCAGTGAGAATGCCATGGGTTGTGGCATGAGCTCAGAGTGCTGCTTTCTGTTAAAACATAGTCTCCATTTCTTTGAACAAACCATTAATAGATGTCAAGTTCACATTATAGGTTTTAGTTCCCAAGCCATGTTAAAAGCAAATGTGTGGGGTTTTATATTTCCAGCTGCCTTTTTTTTTTTCAAAGTAAAATATGAGGGTTTTGGTTTTCAGGAGGCCACATTTCTTCTAATAAAAACAGTTGGAACAAAATGTGTTTTATAAGCATATAAAAATGTCAGACCATAATGATTTTAGTGCTGCATATTTTAAAAATGGGTCACTAATATTTAAGATATTAGTATCTGCAATGAAAGTAAGTTATGGAAAGTAAATTATACTATATCATTTCCATAGAGGAGAAGGTGGTTGGAAACTAGTCTGTGCAATATGCATGTCTTTCGGCTTTACGTTAATCAAATTTTGGCCTTAAAATGATTAAATTTTTTGTATTTGAAACTGGGCCCCAAAGTTCAAGCATCTTTTATGTGTTTGGAGACACAACTCACTATGTGAAAGAGTACCTTCCTGCTTTGGACGTACCCGAGAAGCATCTCAGAAGGTTCTGGTGCCAAAATGAGTTGTGCTTCCTTCTAAAGGCTCACTTCCTATGATCTGATGAACATCCTGAGCACCTTTTTGCCGTGTCTGCTAGGAAGCTCAGAAAAATTTTTTTTAGCCCATCTCTGGCTCATGCATTTTGTACACTGAGGACACATACGGAATCCTTTCCATTTGATTTCTTTTGCCTTTGTTTTTCTTTTGCCTAATTTTTTTCACTTGTATCTATTCCCATGTTACAGTGTAGTTAGTGTTACAGGCCGCTGTACATCCACATTAGAATAATATGGTTGAAAATAGATTTTAGAAAAATCCGAGTTTGTTTTTCTTAGATCATTTCATCCACATCATTACGTTTCTGTAGCACTTTGGCCCTTTTTCTTCATAACTTACAATTGCATATTCTTTTTTTTTTTTTTTAAAGATTTTATTTATTTATGTGACAGAGAGACAGCCAGCGAGAGAGGGAACACAGCAGGGGAGAGGGAGAGGAAGAAGCAGGCTCCCAGCCGAGGAGCCCGATGTGGGACTCGATCCCGGCACGCCAGGATCACACCCTGAGCCGAAGGCAGACGCTTAACGACTGCGCCACCCAGGCGCCCCACAATTGCATATTCTTAAATGATAAAGTTCCAATCAGGAAAATTCCTGGGGAGTGTTTTAAAAAATCTTTATTGCCTTTTCAGATAATGAAAGTAATACTAATACTAGCTGGTTATAAAAAACATTATAAAATGTTTAAACATTATAAAAATTTGTAATACAGAAAATAAAAGTCCTCCATAATGTCCTCTTTCCAAAACAAACTAATAAACAAACAAGAAACAACCCAAATATCAAAAACCGAAACACAAAAACTATTAACCATTTAGTGTGTAATTTTCTTTTTCCAGTTCTGTTGAGAAATAATCGACATACATAGCTGTATAAATTTATGGTGTACAGTGTGATGGTCTGATTTACGCACTGTGAAATGATTACCATACTAGGTTCATCTAACATCCGTCTTCTCGTATAGTTGCAATAAAAAAAAAAGAAAGAAGAAAAACATAAAGCAAAAAAAAATTCCTTGTGATGAGAGCTCTTAGGATTTACTTTCTTAACTACTGTCCCATATATCAATACAGCACTGCTAGCTGCAGTCATCATGTTATACACGACATCCCTGGTACTTATTTATCTCACAACTGGGAGTTTGTACTTTTGCCTACCTTCCTCAAATTCCTCCTCCCCACCCCCACCTCTGGTAACTACAAATCTGATCTCTGTTTCTGTGAGTTTATTATTGTTTTAGATTGCACGTATAGGTGAGATCATACAGTATTTGTCTTTTCTGTTTGACTTAATTCTCTTAGCATAATGCCTTCAAGGTCCATCCATGGTGTTGCAAATGGTAGGATTTCCTGATTTTTTATGGCTGAATAATATTCCATTAATATATAGTATATATATAAAATATATATTCCATTATATGTCTATTATATATACTTTATGTATACAATATACATTTATCCATTCATCTATTGATGGATACCAGGACCCTTAGGTTGTTTCCATGTCTTGGCTACTGTAAATAATGCTATGAACGTTATGAACATGGGGGTGCAACTACCTTTTTGAGTTAGTGTTTTCATCACCTTTGGAGATATTCTCAGAAGCAGAGTTGCTGAATTGTATGATAGTTCTTTTTTTGTTTTTTAAGATTTTATTTTTGCCTGTGCAAAAGAAAGAGAGAGCAGGTGAGGTGGGAGCACACAGGGAGAGGGGAGGGGCAGAGGGACCACAGACTCTCCGCTGAACAGAGAGCCTGATGCAGGATTCAATCCCAGGACCCTGGGATCACGACCTGAGCCGAAGGCAGACGCTTAACCCACCGAGCCAGCCAGGCACCCAAGGATTGTATGATCGTTCTATTTTTAATTTTTGAGGCTCCTCCGTATTGTGGTCCCACCAACAGTGCACAGGTGTTCCCTTTTCTCGACATCCTCACCAGCATTTATTCTCTCTTGTCTTTTTGATGATGGCCATTCAAACAGGTGTGAGGTGACAGCTCCTTGTGGTCATTGTGCTTTTGCATTTCTCTAGTGACTAGTGATGTTGAGCATCTTTTCATGAACCTGTTGGCCTTTTGTATACCTTCTTTGGAGATGTGTCTATTCTCCAAAATCCCGATTTTTAAAATTGGGTTATTTGGTTTTTTGCTGTTGAGTTGTATGTATATTTTGGATATTAACCCCTTATCACATATGTGGCTTGCAAATATTTCTTCCCATTCCACAGATTGTCTTTTTATTTTGTGGGTGGTTTCTTTTGCTGTGCAGAAACTTTTTAGTGTGATGTCGTCCAACTTGTTTGTTTTTGATTTTGTTACTTGTGCTTTTTAGGTATCATATTCAAAAAATTATTACCATGACCAATGAAATTATGGTATACTTTTGCTTCTGCATAGTCTTGAAGGTATGCCAGTCAAATGCAAGGGACGTACAACTCAGTGTTCTTGGAATGCTTTGGAGGAGGGGATCATGGTTGTTCTCCATATTAGGCAAATGGAATTTCGAGTGTAGGGGACTGTAGGTCAGTCTGGCCACAGCATCAGCATCGGATAGTCTTGTGTTCAGGCTCCAGTAGCTGAGGGACTCCAGAGAAGCGGCCTCTCCTCCACAGGGCCTGGGTTTCTGGGGATAGTGGTAATTGCTTTAAAGTGTTGTTTTGAGCTAATGAAAGATTATGTAAAGCCCTTAGCACAGTATTTGATATATAGTAAATGCTAAATAAATGTTAGCTATTATATTGCTTTGACTAACAATTAATGGTTATTTATAGAGAAACCCTGAAGAATCATGGTGCAAACAAGGTAGAGTATATTTCTCTCCCATATGTAGGTCTAGATGGAAGTTCCAGGGCTGACTGTTGTTCCATAGTTACCAGAGACCCAGGTTCTTTGTACCTTGATGCTAATTATTTTCCATCTCCTGGTCTACAGTGGCTGCTGTAGCTCTCACCACCTCAACTGTGTTCAAACCAGGGGGAAGATCATGACTCAGAATTTGCATATAACATATATACTCATGTCCTGTTGGCCAAAACTTAGTTATGTGGCCATCCCTAACAGCAAGGGAGGCTGGGAAGTGAGTCTTTAGCTGAGTGGCCATATGGCCAACTAAAAATACTGCTACCATGTCAAAGACATTGAGAGGCAACTTTCAGTCCCCATCATGGGAGCTACAGCATGGTCTCTGAGGTAAGGCAGGTGTTCTGCATATGTCTTTTTTTCTTTTTTTTTTTTTTTTAAGATTTTATTTATTTTAGAGAGAGAGAGAGAGAGAGCACAAGCAGGGAGAGGGGCAGAGGGGAGAGTGAGAGGGAGAGAATCTCAAGCAGACTCTGTGCAGAGCAAGAAGCCCCACGCGGGGCTTGATGTCTTAACCCTGAGATCATGACCTGAGCTGAAACCAGGAGTCAGGAGTCGATGCTTAATCGACTGAGCTACCCAGGCGCCCCTGCATATGTCCTCTTTAAGAACTGGCTCCTACCCTATTATCTGTGCATTTACCAGACATTTCTGTAAACCTGCTTATATTTTTATCTTTTACTCATTCTTTGGGATAGTGATTGCCAGATATTTATTAGCTTTTGTATAAAGAACTGTTTCCTTTTATACTAAAATTACTTTTTTATGCTTTAAGACTACCATGATTATCTAGGGTTCTGGGCTTTATTCTTAACATTCCCCCAGTTCCCTGTTTGAAGAAGTACACTTTATTCATTGAAATCAGCCCAGTACCACGGGAGCTTGCTTAAGAGCTATTTCAGATTACTTTCGTATAGACTTCAGTGACATGACTGTAAACATTCAAATGAATGCTGAAAGATGCAGACTTGGAAAAGCTGAGTGTTTATTATGATACATAATAGCTTTGGTACCTTGTGGCTATTACAAATATTAATGTTAAAAATTGTGCCTGTGACAAATGGAAAATTAGGTAGCCAAGGAAACACCTGTGATGGCATGCCTGTGATGACGTTGTTGGGTTAGTTCCCTTTAATTAATATTTCTTAGTATTGACTAATCGTTAAAAGGCTTTAACATAAACATTGTTGTTGGGCTCTGTGCTATTCTTGCATATGGTGGTAAAGTAGCCTGTCTGGTTAGCTTATCTTTATACCAAGCTCTGCGTCATCTCAGATATAGAGGAACTCTTATTTTAAAATTAGATTTCATGGTTGCCAGCTGAATAGTAGCTGAGACTATGACCAAAATTTGGGTGTTTCTCAGGGCAGACATTATTTTCTCCATGTCAGTCTGCCAGGGCAACATTCAGAAAAAGAGACAAGGCCTTGCGATATTTGTCCAGATATGTTTGGTTTCTAAAGCTTGATTTAAGATATTCGGGGATCCTGGTGGCTTAGCTTTTAGCCTACCCGGACTCCCAGGCCGTGGCAGTAATTACACCGAACTCTTCTCCGTCTTTCTTAAAACCCTCATGTTGGCTCTCTGAGTGTAGAGCCGCTATTTAGCTTGTTTTAATTAACAGAAAAACAGACTCAAAGACACTAAACGGCATAGTACACTGGGCTGAAGAATGAACCTGTGCATATGGATAGCTTCAAACCCAGACAAGATCCACCCACCCTTGCTTTTTTTTTTTTTTTTGAGACCTATATAAAAGTGGGGATTTTTCCTAAATATAAATGTATATATATTTGGACACCAACAACAAAACAAAAGATATATTTGGATACCACCAACAAAACAATACTGAAAGAATTAAAAAACCTAAAAGCTTATCAGTGAATCTGGTCTCCACTGTTTGATTTTAGCAGCTTTTGTGGCTTGGTGTGGATAGATAATACAGGCCAGCAGACCTAGCTGTGTGATTTCAGATTGCCTTCCTGTGCGGGTGCGACGTTTCCACCGGATTCGTCCAGAGTTCTGATGTAGTCATTGCCTTTGGGTAGCAATAACATAAAACAGTATTAAAGAAGGAAAATCCCATACCCTTGATAAGAATTGGTGGCAGAATTTATATTTTTAGAAAGCAAAACTTGGAAACAACTGTATTTATTATTTTAAAAGATTTTAGAGAATTTTTGTAAAGTGTGTTTCACTGTTATCATTACTCTAAATATGAATTCTTCTGTATTTCAAACAAAATGTTTAGTGATATTTACCTTTCCGATGAGATATTTTATTTGCATAACTATTTTTAAAGCATGTGCTCATTTGGGTGGAGTTGCTCTTGTGGTGTTTAACCTGTATTTACATATTTTCTTCTTCCTTATGAATGTCTTGTTTCTGACTTATAAGACTAAATTCCAGTGCTTCTTTTTGGTGGTTATTGGATAGCTTACAGACAGAACACATACTAGAAAGAGTATGTTATTATTAACTAAATTATTTACATTTCATTTGCTAAGTATAATTTTAGTTTTTTTCGTAAGTTTTTAAATATAAAGACTGCTAAGTTGTATTTATATTAGCAAAACGTGTTAACTACTTTTTAAAATGTTTTTATTTTTTTATTTTTTATTGGGCCCAATGCTGGGCTTGAACTCACAACGCTGAGATCAAGACCTGAGCTGAAATCGAGAGTCGGATGCTTAACCGATTGAGCCTCTGGGCGCCCCTGTATTAGTTACTTTTAACATTTTGGTGTATTTTCTTTCTACAAGTTCTTTTTCTATGTATACAAATGTATTCATGCATACCTATGTAATAAATTAGCATCTAGGCATATATATGTATACATACATTATTTACATTGTACATATAACGTTATATTGTGAAAATTCCCCTTGTCAATAATTAAACCTTGTAAATATGCCTAGTACTACATTACATTGTGTGATACACCACGTTTTACCAATTTCCTTGTTGTTGAACATTTAGATTTTGTTCTTCTAGAAAGAACGCTGCAACAAACATTCTGATATATTTATCTTTGTGTCTCTGATAATTTCCTTAGGATGAATTCCCAGGAGTAGAATTACTGTTTGAAAGGAGCGTGAAGAAATTTTAAAGGCTCTTGATACATAACGCCAAGTTTGTTCATTCAGTCAAAAAATTTTTTCCAAGTACCAGGGATACAACCATGAATAAGACAGTCCTTGCTCTCAAGTCATGGTCTAGTCGGGAGAGAGACGTGTATATCATTACGCTCAAGTCCATGCTCTCGGAAAGGTTGTATTAATTTATGTGTTACTGACATTGTCAACATACGCAAGAACTTTGGGAGTGTGTATATGTGTTCTTTGAAATTCAGAGAATACTTTAAAGGAAGTAAAAAATTTGTGTTTTGGTTACTGCCTATCACGAATCACCTACCTAGTAATTTTTTGACATTTTTGATTTGGGAAACCCAATCCATTTCAGTATCCTCATTTCTGTAGCAAGGCATTAATCTACATTTGCATAGTATTCTCATTTCCGTACTTTTATGGGGGCTTTCCTACTGTCTTCTCCCAGTATCTTGATACTTTCTGCCACTGACAAATAGAACACTACTCTGGCGCTTGGAATGGTTGATAAAGAACACTGAACTCCTCTTGCTTAAAACTATCTTACCACTCGTTTTTTCTCCTTTTCAAAGAAAGACCCTTCTTTTATGTGTATTCTTTATAAGTGTGTATAAGGCATATAAGAGTGGAACCTAAAAACCTATAGTGATAAAAACTCATGGTAATGCTATTATATTTAATTTGCAGATTCTCCAATACCTATTAAGCACTGGCTTAATATTCAGGACAGAAATAGCCGATTTTCCAGTTTTCTGGAGAGCAGGTTAATTGGTTGTATTCATAAAGCTAGTATATTAAATACCTGGCAATCAGAAGCAATTATTTGTCATCAGAATAGACTAATGACATTATGGTGTTAAAAAAAAAGCACACAGTTTTAGTCTGTCTGTAAGTTAGTTAGGAGGGTAGATGTGGCTTTCATGGGGCACTGAGCTGCATTTCCACGCCCAGAACACTCGGTCCTTGGAAATAATTATTCTATTCACTGCTCAACACGTTTCCCACATGTGAGGGCTGCCAAGCTTCTCCGGCTTCTAATTTAGGAGCTAAAATGATTTCCTTACTGGGCTCAAAAATGATCTTAAGGCAAATGTATGGCCTTCCCTCTTCACTCAAAAATGGCCACAGATAGACACAGTACCAAGTGTGGCAAGATAAATTACGTGACTGAGCTGTTTTCCAAAACATACCTCTTTACAATAAAATACTTAATATTATTTTGGTTTACTTATTACTAATATGATCTCTGTACTTAAATGAGCAAGCAAACTATTCCTAAAAATAATGAGAGAAGGTATAATATCTGCCACTGTGCATTTTTAGTTTTATACATTCATATTTCATTTGATCTTGATAAAGTACATAATTTTAATTGATCCAATGAAATAGATGAAGTGGTTTGTGTATTATACCATGGAAATTCTGAAGATCTGTACTTTTAGGATAAGTTTTTAGGGAGGTGGGAGGTTTCAGTTTGTGAATGTGGAAAAATGTGAATTTCTGGCTCAATATATCCTTGAATTTTATATTTGAATTTATATTCGATTAAAGAGTATCTTAGTATCGGTAATCTTTTGGCACTTAATTCTTCAGTTGGTATTATGTTGCCAAAGTTTATCTGTATTTTTGGATACATCAATAGTGTACTCTTTGAGGGCAATATAACATTCCATAGTGGGAATATACCTAAATTTATTTACATATTTTCTTGTAAATAGGCATGTGGGTTATTTCCAGACATTTGTTATTATGAATGCTGTTGCCAAGAACATTCTTATACAAGATGTCTACTTTACATGTGTCAGAGTTCCTCTGGTTTCTACTTTGGAGGAGAATTGCTGGGTCATAGAGTATTTGAATGTTCAGCTTTATAAGATAATGCAGTCCTGTCTGCCAAAGAGTCGTACCAGTTTACATTCCAGCAATACTTGAGAAATCTGGTCATCCATATTCTCTCTAAACACTTGATTTTATCAGACTTTTGAATGTTGCTCATTATGGGTTTAGAATGGTCTTCATTTGCATTTCTCTGGTCACTAATGAGGTTCAATATTTATTCAATACTTATTGCTATATGTAGTTCTTCTTTAAAAAAAGACTTATTCATGTTTTTGGCCTAGTTTTAAAATTTACGTTGATTGAGCTTTTCTTATTATTATAGGAGTATTTATTTATTTTGGAGTTTAAAAATATATTTATATTCTTGATACTAATCCCTTGGCAATTATATGAATAGGAGATATCCTCTCCCCGTTTGTAACTTTTTTCACCTTCTCCAGGGTGACTCTTGACTATTGGATGTCCTTGCTTTTAACAGAGTCAAATTCATTAACATTTTCTAATGAACACTTTTAAAGAAAACCTTCCCTGTCAAGATCAGAAAGAATTAAAAAATATATTTTCCCCTAAAATTTTTAAAGTTTTGCTTCTGGTATTTTAAGTCTGATCCATCTGGAATTGGTTTTGATGTGAGATAGAGGTTCCCTTTTCATTTTTATCATATCATTCACCACCTCCATCGTATACTGAAGTCATATATGCGTGTGGGACTTTGTTCTGGGCTCTCTTCTGTTCATGGGCCAGGATGTCTATCCCCGGCCTGAGTCCTAGTCTGCTAACCAGCTTCACAAGTGGTCCTCATCTCTGATAGGGCACAGCTCCCCTCCTTGCTCGTCTTTGTCAGGAGTGTCTTGGCTCTTCTTTGCTCTTTTTTCTTTCATGTGAACTTAAACATCAGCTCGTTAAGTTCCATAAACAACCCTCTTAGGATTTTGATTAGCATTGTATTGAATTTTTAGATCAATTTGGAGAGAATGTCATCTTTATGATATTAGGTCTTCCTAATTATGAACCTGGGATATCTCTCAATTTATTTAGGTATTCTTTAATGTCTTTTAATGAAGTTTAAAAAATTCCCATGTTTAGGGGCACCTAGGTGGCTCAGTTGGTTAAGCATCTGCCTTCGGCTCGTGTCATGATCTCAGGGTCCTGGGATTGAGCCCCTCGTCAGGCTCCCTGCTTGCGGAGAACCTGCCTCTCCCTCTCCTCACTGCTCTTGCTTTCTCTGGCTATCTCACTCTCTCTCTCTCTCTCAAATAAATTTTAAAAATCTTAAAAAAAACAACAGCAATTCCCATGTTTGAATTTTGCATCTGTTTAAAAAACATTTATTCCTAGTTGCTTGATATTTCAAATGCCATTATAAATCATGTGTTTTAAATCATGTATTCTAGCTGCTTACTGCTGGTGTATAGAAATGTGATTAGTTTCTGTATATTGATCTTATATCCAGCCATCTGGCTAAACTCTCTTTTTAAAAAATAATAACTTATTTATGGATTCTTTTAGGCTCTCTAGGTATATAGTCATAGTTGATATTTTTATTTTCTTCTTTTGCATTATTTTTGCTTTTTTTCCTTGTACTCTTTAGGACTCCATGACAATGTTGAATAGGATTGATGACAATGGACGTTCTTTTCTTGTTCTTGAATTTAAAGGCTTTTGATGTTTTCTCATAAGTGTGATGTTCGTTACAGGGTTTTTTTTTTTTTTTTTTTTTTCAGTTAAATCAGGTTAAGGATATTCCCTTCTCTGTTCCTAATTTACTAAATGTTTTTATCAAGAATTTCTATCAAATTTTATCACATGCTTTTCTTTTTTTCAAGTGTCAGATTTTATTTAATTTTAATTTTTAATTTAAAAAAATTTTATTTAAATTCAATTAATTAACATATAGTGTATTATTAGTTTCAGAGGTAGAGTTCAGGGATTCATCAGTTGTGTATAACACCCAGTGTTCTTTACATCACGTGCCCTTCTTAATGCCCATCACCCAGTTACTCCATCCCCCTCCCCTCCTCCTCTCCAGCAACCCTCAGTTTGTTTCTTATGATTAAGAGTCTATTACTGTTTGTCTCCCTCTCTGATTTCATCTTGTTTTATTTTTCCTTCCCTTCCCCTATGATCCTCTGTTTTGTTTCTCAGGTTCCACATATGAGTAAAATCATATGATAATTGTCTTTCTCTGATTGACTTATTTCGCTTAGCGTAATACCCTCTAGTTCCATCTATGTCGTTGCAAATGGCAAGATTTCATTTTTTTTGATGGCTGAGTAATATTCCATTGTGTGTGTATGTGTATATATATATATATCACATCTTCTTTATCCATTCACCTGTCCATGGACATCTGGACTCTTCTCACAGTTTGGCTATTGCAGACATTGCTGCTATAAACATTGGGGTGCAGGTGCTCCTTCAAATCACTACTTCAAATGCTTTTCTGAATCTACTGATACATCTTTTCCCCTCTTTTAAGCTTCTAACGTGTTAAATTAAAAATACTAAGACCAAACAATATTCTTTCCAGATCTACATGTAGAAGGTCAACTATGTATTAAAAAGAAACTAATCAGGGGCACCTGGGTGACTCGGTTGGTTGGTCATCTGCCTTCAGCTCGGGTCATGATCCCAGGGTCCTGGGATCAAGTCCTGCGTTGGGCTCCCTGGGTCAGCGGGAGTCTGCTTCTCCCTCTACCTCTGCTCCTCACCCCGCCTTGTGTCCTCTCTCTCAAATTAATAAAATTAATTTTTAAAATCTTTTAAAAACCCACTCAATGATAAGTACATGATTCGGGATGACAGTTAACACAGGTGGGCTGGGGCAAAGCGCTTGGGAGATATAAATTGTTGCTGATGCTCTAGTTCTCATGTCAGGTGGTGAGTTCATGAGAATATAGTATATTATCTAAAGCATACGCATATATGTATAAAAACACAAATGATTAAATACAGAGGCAGATCATGCATGGACCATTAAGGAGAGGTAAGCATATGGGTTATGAACTAGGAATTATGATTAATCCAAAGGTATGGTTAAAAAAAAGTTCATATTTGTCTTTATGAGACTGTGTTGTGTTTATTCCTGGGTTGGTAAAAAAGAGTCTTTTTCAAATGCCATATTTTCCCACTGCTACTGGTTAAGTTCCCCTTGTTAGATACGTTTGGGGCAGTTGTTGGTTGTGAGACTTACTATCATGATTCACATGTGCTATGGGGTCTGCACATCCTAAGAGTAAAAAGTTCTCTGATTATCCTGTGCTCTCCATTGTTTAGTTCCCAGATTACCAGGTGATTAAATGGCCCTCATTTTTTTATTTTTTTATTTTTATTTTTTAAAGATTTTATTTGTTTATTTGACAGAAAGAGAGAGACAGCCAGCGAGAGAGGGAACACAGGCGGGGGAGTGGGAGAGGAAGAAGCAGGCTCCCAGCAGAGAGCCCAATGTGGGGCTCGATCCCAGAGCTCCGGGATCACGCCCTGAGCCGAAGGCAGACGCTTAATGACTGAGCCACCCAGGTGCCCCTAAATGGCCCTCATTTTAGGTTGACACTTTGTGTGGAATATTCTGTAGTATAGAGAGGGCCTGACCCTTGCTTTTAGTTCCTTAGACCACACCCTTCTGTGTTGCGCATGCCCTGAATTTCCATCTCGCCCCATCCTATCCTGTAGTGCTGGGGCGTGAGGTTTGTAGCTTTGGGGAGGATGCTTGGAATGTATTACAGTGGTTATGAACATTTGGAATGAAACAGACTTGGATTTGAACCTTGGCTCTTCTCTTTACCAGCTATGTGGTCTTTAGAAATGTTAGTAACCACTCTGAGCCTCAGTTACCTGAAAAATTTGCGTGATATTTTCTCCCAGGTTGTTGTGTTATAATGTATCTATTATTATGACTATGATTGTCATATCACCATCATATAGAATTAATTTTTGTATCTCCATGTAACTGGATGGAGTGTCAGCTATCGGTCTGGATCTTCCCTTCAGTGTGATAAAGGTACCAGTTATTTTATGCCCTGAGGTTTGAAAAGAACCATAGTGCCCAAATAGCCTTACCTTTACTTTTCAACCGGTGATTTTTCTGTTCTGTTTGTACTATTTCCGGAGGGAGGGGGAGAGACAGGCAGTCATGTCATTCACCGTCAGGCCCTTTCTAAGCATGTGGTAGGTGCAGGTGTTTGGGCTGATCTCAATGCTGAGAACGATATTAACAGTGATCGCCCCTGTACCGAGCCTTTCTGCAGCAGCTACGGTACCAAACGCCTTACCCTTAGCATCTCTCTAGATTCTAGCCCAGTTTCCCAAAGCAGATCTTTGACCCTCATCTTAACACAAAGAAGTTGGGGCTTAGCAAGGTTCATTAACTAGCCCAGTGTCATACGATGAGTAATTGGCCAAACCAGGAGGTATTCCCTAGGCTCTTTGACCCCAAAACCTACACTCATAACCACTTCCTATGCAGATGCTGTTCTCTGGAGAGTCTTTACATCTCCCTATTTTTCTGGATTGTGGACTTGGACTTGGAAGTATGTGGAGCCCAGAACTCAGTGGTACCTCCTTGGTGGTCGAATAGTTGGATTCTCTGTGCCGAATGGGGAAGCCAGTTCCCTGCAGATGTGAGAGATACTCTGGAAACTTTGGGTGCTATTTGGCCATTTTCTACTAAAAGTTGCATCTGAGATGATCCAGTGCTGGGATTGGTAGGTTTGAGGGATTTTGCATTATTCACTTTGGGGAAGGAATATTTAGATGTGGCATTCATGACTTTATTTTGGATTTTTAAGTCAGAGAGCTAGAGGGTTTATAAAAACTTTGGAAAATATCTGTAGTATGCTGAAATAAAGTGAGAGCTTAATAAAAATATGCATTAATGCAGGAATCCGCTGCCCTCACACTAAGCACAAGAGATCTCTGTTGAACCTTGGGAAAAATAAACTTACTCCCTTGGCTTTTATAAGGGTGGCACTAAAATTTGGTAGCTGTGCCCAGGAGTGGGGTAGTGGCATAGAATGAAAACAGTCTGCAGGAGCCTTCAGGTTCCTTAAAACACAACCAAATTAAACATTAACATAGTCTTTGCAGCATGAATCCCGGATTCCCTCATCCCACACAGACGGCTGATTTTTTGAAAAAGAAATTCAACTTAAAAAGTCCATTTACTCTTCTCCTTTTACCAAGTATTTAATTAAACACAATTAACCAAAGGATGAGAGAATAAGATTTCCTGTTTAAAATGCTTTCCTTCTTCAGCACACCCAAAAAGCGAGCTGAGTTTTAGGCAGAATCATTAAATTTTATTTTTTGCCCTTTTGCTAGTTCCCTGCTTTGATCCAGTTAATATTAAAATGCTCAGAAAGCAATTATCATTCATCTTTCAACTTGATGATCAAGTATTTTCATTGCAAATGAAGTGTGCCCTGTAAATGATTAAGCATTAATAAAAACAAGAATCAACCCGATTTGTTTCAACACCTCAATTTCTCTGCAGGAGGTGACATTTTTCTGTTGGTTTGTCAACGTGTTATTTTGGCAGCCTCCCTTTCGCTGAAGTAGTGTGTTTTGGCTTGGTTTTGAATTCAATAAAATGTATGCCTGAGATCTAAAATGAAAAAGAGTACCATACTTCTCAGATTCTGTTTATAAAAATGTTGCAGAAGTGCTTACAATACATTTGAAAGCCTGTGACTCCCAAGAATTTCTCTGGCACCTCTCAATATTCAGTATTTATGGTGTATTAATTTATAGGTCACATTGACACAGCAGCCCCATTAGGCTTTCCCTTTATTTATTTTTTAAAATATTTTTATTTATTTATTCATGAGAGAGAGAGAAAGAGGCAGAGGGAGAAGCAGGCTCCCTGCGACATGGGACTCGATCCCAGGACCCTGGGATCATGAGGGATCATGACCCGAGCCGAAGGCAGGCACTTAACCAGCTGAGTCACCCAGGCGACCCCTAGGCTTTTCCTGTAAACAGCCTTACTACGATAGCTGCTGACCGAGAGCTGACAGCTATTTCTGCCTATGAAAGAAGTTGGGATCAACATTCCAGTGGAGCAGATTGATCCGTGGACCTTTCTACAGTATTCTTTTGTACTCCATTAAGAGAGGAATAATCACTACTTTATATCTAATATATGGTTCCTTAATTTATTGCCTCATGTATGGGAGTACATTTCCTGTCATGTACACATGTGGGGCTTTTGGGCCAAATTTGTTTCCTGAGTTTCTGTTTACCAAGCAAGGTGATCACTATTGGATAGATTTACTCACTCGGACGTTAATTGGCACATAGTAAATGCTCAGTAAATAGTGTTTGAATGAATACATGCTGGGCAGTAAATATGGCGACCTTTAGCCTCTCTGCATATCTAATTAAGTGGTCATATATTTAGAGGTTTGATTTTCTTTCATATCGCTGCTATCTATGAAATATTTTCAAAATTGTCTTTACCTGGATGGTTTAAAATGGTTTAACCATTACCTCCAGATTTAGATAAAAGTAAAATTGTAGCATTGACTATAAGCAAGCAGGACACGTATTAATTTCCAGTTTCCAGGAAGGTTGGAAAAAAAGATTCCTAGAATGAGCTTGACTCCACTCTAACAGGAACGCTAGAATTAAATGGCTCTAATTGCATAAAGCCTTGGCAGAAATGCACGAGTGGGTCTTCTATCCCTTGTTGGTTTTATAGATGTGCTTTGCTGGCAAAAATGCTGATTGTTTATTTACTGATGACAAACAGCTATCAAATCAGCTTTGTGAAATACATTGACATCCAGCCTGAAGGATGTCACACGTGTCTCGGTTATTGTGTTTGCTTTGGTATTCTTTTAATTGCATGTGCACATGTAGCAATCACCCTGTTGATGTTCTTGATTCTCGGTTTTTATTTTGGAATTCGTTTTTCCAGATATGGTTGAAAGCTTGTGCTCTGTAAGCATAGAATGGTAAGTCCTTTGAAGGACAACCTGAAATAATAACCTGTTATAATGAGAATGCATGTTTTGTTGCTCTTTTTGGAAGTGTCCATTTTGTTTTGATGTGATATATGACACAAAGGGAAATGTTCCCTCTAAAGTCCTATGCATATAAGTTGGACTTGCAGACAGCAGAGAGGCCGTCAGTCCCCTTCTGCATGGTTGCAGAAAGCATAATACCATGTGTAGTCGGTCTCTGCCATACAGTGGGGCTGTACAGCAGCGGCCCTGCAGGACACTATCATCTTATTAGGTATGCTACTTTAATTTTATCCTTTTATTTTTAGCTTCATAACTTTCTTCCCAAGTTATTTGCAATAAAAAGTCAAATGTTCAAGTGTGGCATTTAAATTCACTTGAGTTTTTTTTTTAAAGTAGCCACTAGGACTTGATTGACTTAAAATATGAATTAAAAATATACTTCTATTAATAAATAGAGCAATTTCAAATCCAGTTACTCAACAGTAACTTGAGTTCTTGGCATTTCAAGTATGCAGGTAACTTTTATGTTGACCCAGTTAATATTCCCGAAGTGAGTAAGGCGAGTGAGGCAATTTGGATTCTCCAGAAGCAGTGTGGAGATGGAGTTTGGGATGCAAGATGTTTGTTAGGAACTATTACCTAGGAAAGGGAAAGGGCGAGGCGTGTTTGGGCAGAGGGAGAAACTGAACTGCCTGCAGACCCAGCAGGGAACTAGGGAGCAAGGGTTTCCAGTCAGCAGTGGCCGATGTTGGCTGAAGTGACTGGCCTTTCCGTCCCCCTTGCTCAGTCACTGAAGGCAGGCCAACCTGGAGAACGGGTGACCTCAGGCAAGAGGCTCTTGGCGGCGGAGGCCCATGGAAGAGCTGCCTGCTAGAGGCTGTCGCTGGCACATCTCCACAGCTGGGCAGAAGGTCTTTCTTGATGGGGGACTGAGCTGTACCCCATGGGACTCTCCTGATTATTCCTAACGATAACACTTAGATACTTGTATCAGTATCTTCATCTGACCACTGAAAAAGGGAGGCAAAACAATTTGCTTAAGATCTTTTTTTTTTTTTTTTAAAGATTTTATTTTATTTATTTGACAGAGATAGAGACAGCCAGCGAGAGACGGAACACAAGCAAGGGGAGTGGGAGAGGAAGAAGCAGGCTCATTGCAGAGGAGCCTGATGTGGGGCTCGATCCCATAACGCCGGGATCACGCCCTGAGCCGAAGGCAGACGCTCAACCTCTGTGCCACCCAGGCGCCCCACAATTTGCTTAAGATCTCGTGGTTAATTCTGAGCAAAGCTGGGAGGAATAACTAATGTGTCCTCCTCTTAGGCTTTGGCAAACTGACGTCGTGCTGTCATGGCTGTATTATTCTGGAATGGGGGTCAGTGTATGTGAAGGGAAAGTGAGGGGAAGGTATCGTAGCTACTCGAGAGCTAGTGTGGTGAGTGAGAAAGGGCACAGGTTTTACCTTCCAGCTGGCGTGGCCTTCCAGCTTCTGTTCTGTGTGGCTCTGTGACAGGCAAGTCTCTCATTCCTTCTGACCTTCAGTGTTCTGACTGGTCAGTGAGAGGAGTGAAGTGGATGTGTTGACTGAACAGCGTAGATGAAAACTCATAGTATTCCGGTGTTCGTAGCAGGAAACACCATACATGCTAATTTTCTTAACTACCCAAAACAAGTCAAGCTGTAAAATGTTGATAGAAAAAGATTTGAACTTGAAGATAGAACTTTTCTGCCTCATATTTTTCTTTTTGTATCTCTCTTAGACCTTTAGTGTTAATATTATTAGGAAATGAATTGACAGACTTTTCTGGAGAAGTTGCTTCTGCGATGTTGGGCCATTCCGGACAGACATGGGAAGGGCGCTTTTTTAAAAAAGGAGAGGAAGGAGCATGGAATGAAAAAGATTGACTAAATCAACAAATATTCATGGAACACTTATTATGGGCCAGGCCTTTTTTTGAATTTTAATGATGCAGTCCAATATAGAAGGTCAATGAAAGTACCAGATCTGAGCTCATCGAAGACTGCACTTCTCCATTTTCCACTTCTGCACTCTTGGGTTAGTCTCCATGATTTTCCTAGGGTTACTGCTGTAGACTGGCAACTATTTTCCACCTGTCTACTGTAGGCCTCCCTTCAACCCATTCTTTATGGAAATTCAATCCTGTTATTTCCTGCTTCCCATTACTTCCATAAAGGCTTCAAAATACTTGGCATTGACTGTTGCCTGGAGCCCGCCAACCTCATCTCTCACTATTTACATTTCCAAACCCAACTCCAAAACCCATATCCTTCCCCTCGCCCTCTTTCTGCTTCACTAGCTCCCCCAGTAGGCGTTGGCCCTCTGGCTTTGGGTCTTTGCCCATACTGGTTCCTCATCTTATAATGCTCTTCTCTTTCCTTCTACACCTGGTTAACTGTCACTTGGTGTATATTTTACTTCCTTGCTGATCCCTAGACTAGATTGGGTCCCCCTCTTACCTTCCTCTGATACTCCCTCTTAGAACTGATCACAGGAGATAATTTCCTGTTGTGTGTGTGTGATTGTCTATTTCCCCCATCCAGCTGCAGCCCCGCAAGGACCGTGACTATGTCTGTTGGGGTTCCCATCTGCCAAGCACAGTGCTGGCATGGAGTAGGGACTCACTGAATCTGTTTGAACAAAGGACTTAGTCTTAGGACTTAGAAACTTAGAAGGTTCCAGTAATTTTTTCTTATTCAGCCTATGTTTCCCACCTCACTGTTGGGGCCATCTCAGTTTGGACACAGGTCAGTGTAAATCCCACTTACATTAAGCTATATACATTTGCTACCACAAAGACTAGGAATGAGGCCTTTACTCTGATGTCTACAATTAAAAACAGTCCTTACCTTTGTTCAAACCTAGTACTCTTTCTTTTATTTTATTTTAAACCCAGTACACTTTATATTTTAGTGCATGTCATGTCAGGTTAAAAAAATCATGGTACTTCGATTTATTCAAAAAATTATTTTCCTTAAGTCATTGAATTATGAGTCGTGATATCTTCAGATATTATTATTCAGATTTTTTTTTTAAGGACTTGATTTGTGGGGGAGGGAGAAGCAAGCCCTTCATTCACTTTCTCTCCCACAAGCTTTCCTAATCTATTGTTTTTCCTGGGACCAAAAGCTCTTTTTACAGCGCCCTGTGTCTTATAAGTAAGAGCTGGAGGGGAGAGTGGAGATATGTAGTTTGCTTACAAGAGCAAACATCAGCCTTCTCATAATAAGTGCATTTCTTGGCCATTTTATGCTGGTATGAGTTCAGGCTGGGCTACTTTAAAATGGACATCTTCTATTTTTATAGGAAACACATGGAATGTCTGGAATTCTTCTTAGAAAAAGGAATCTGCATCCTGCTGCGAAGCAGCAAAGTGCTTGCTTTTTGTTAGTTGTGGCCTTAGACTTCAATTCCAAAGGCATCCTAAAAATCAGACGTGACTGACTGAAGTTAAGTATTGCGTCTTGAACTGAAAATGAGAAGGACTACATGTTTGATTTGAAAAATTGGAAAATTTGTGGTTCATTCACCTGGATGGTGTGATCCAACTGGCCATTTTGTCTTTGTGTTTTATTTTGAAATCATCGACTTTATAAAGCTTCCCGTATTTATTTTCACTTTGAATAAATGAAAACAATTGGTAATTTAACTTAATTGCATCTTTGACATTTCAGAGGTTCCTGTATGTGAATGCCGGGACTAGTGGACTGAAAAAACAGTCTGTAATTTTTCATGCCAATAACAATATTGAAATCATACTAAGAGTAGCTTTATTTGGAACCTTGTCTTATTTTTTTTTTTTATCAACATTGAAACTACTTCTTGTAAGTTGCAGGCTTATGGATTGATCGATAATGTTAGTCCGAGTCTTGGCCATGTTCTTGTGCAATCTGTGTCAGCTATACCAGAAATGAGGCTGGCTGAATTTTTAGTCGCACAGACAGTGCTTTATCTTATTTCATTTTTCAGTAACGTCTAGGATTTTCACTTGGAGAAAATCAGGATTGATAGATCGGCAGAGTTGGTTAACATGGAGTTTCTTGCTTCACTGTTTATTCCTCTCATGATTAACCAGAAGCTCCCAACTGCTGATATTTTATTTAATTTTTAAGTTTCCTGGTTAATAAGTATGTGAGATTCTTCTAAGAGCACCAGTTTCCACATCGTGAGTGGAACCTCTCTTGGGAAACACAAGAATTTAAGAAAAAAGGAAATTAGGTGTTTTCCTTGCATAATCATTATCTTGTAGGAATCCACACAGAAAAGTAGCTATTGTACCGGGAGGGAGTTTTTTAAGAGTGGCTTTTGTTTAGCCCTGTGTGGAATGACCAAGAAAAAAATCTTGTTTGTTCTTGTTAATTGCTTTCCCCCCCTACATTTTATTTAGTACAATTAATTAATTAAAACTTTACTCTGCTTTTGTAAATAGACAAAATAAAATTACCAACTACCTCCGTAATAGCAAGAATCTTGAAATCTAAGGGTATGGATTGGTAGAAAATCAAAGTTCTTGGTGTTGGTGAGATAAATACTAGTTGATTGACTTCAGCATGGCCTTCGCCTATGATGTTGTGGGGGGGAGGACATTTTCAGCTTTTGGTGTTTTCTTTACAGACTTAGATTATCTTTCTATTAAATTAAGTGGTACTCTTGTCAACTTTATGCCTAAATGACTTCTGCAACTAAAGAGGAGTATATTTTTGTTATTCATTAAACAGATATATATATATTTTTAAAGATTTTATTTATTTATTTGACAGAGAGAGAGACAGCCAGCGGGAGAGGGAACCCAAGTAGGGGGAGTGGGAGAGGAGGAAGCAGGCTCCCAGCAGAGGAGCCTGATGTGGGGCTCGATCCCAGAACGCCGGGATCACGCCCTGAGCCGAAGGCAGATGCTCACCGACTGCGCCACCCAGCCGCCCCCATTAAACAGACATTTTATCTTACATATTTCTTGTGAAAAATACAAGATGAGTTGGAAATTAATTCATAAAGCAGTTTTGGACTTTTCCTCCAATTCGGTTGAAGAAACTCACTGAGCTCATTCAGGCACTGATTTAGAATCCAAACGGTAAATAATAAGGCCCAGTCTCTCTTCTTGATACCTTGCCTTAGACTGTTGAAATGATAATCAAAATAAGGGAGAATATATTTTTTGCAAGTTCCTCATGTGTTGTAGGAAGGATACAAATGTTATGGAAGGGATTACTTTTCCCTGGATGTAGTTGAGATCTTGTTAGTTGATAGTGCTGGCAATGGGAGTGGCAGGAGGAGAGGATGCCATTTTCAGCAAATATTCAAGGAATTTGTTTTGCACACCTACTGCGTGAATTTGTTTTGCACACCTACTGCGTGACAGCACTCGTCATGTGCTGGAGAACCAGTGTGAACCAAGACAACATCTCTGCTCCTGTGGAACTTACCTTCTAGTGAGAGGAGGTAGTGTCTTTTGACAAATAGGTAGTATTTTTAAAGGTAGAGCGGAGGGAAGTTATTTCTGGCTCTCTCTGCACTTTCTCCCCTTGGGTGGGTCAAGGATGGCTTATGGAGGGGAGCTTAGCCTTGATTGGAGGAAGGACACCCCCTGGTAACAGGAGAGAGAAAAGGAAAGTGGGAATCGATGCAAGGGTCTGGAACCTGATGGTGGGACTTTCAAAAGCTCTTCTCTGGAATCTAAGAAAAGAAAAACAAAACCAAAAAGCACCAAATGAATAAACAACAAAAAGCAGAATCAGACCTATAAATATAGAAAACAAACGGACGGTTGCCAGAGTGGGGGGTGGTAGGGAGGCTGGGCAAAATGGGTGAAGGGGAGTGGGAGATACGGGCTTCCAGTTATGAATAAGTCACAGGATTAAAAGGCACGGCATAGAGAACACAGTCAATGTTACTGTAAAACAGCATAGCTTGATGACAGATGGTAGCCGCACTTGCCGTGAGCACAGCAGAGTGTATAAATTTGTCAAATCACTATGTTGTACACCTAAAACTAACATAACATTCATGTCAACTATACTCAAAAACAAACAAACAAACAAACAAAAAAGAGCTCTTTTCTAAAGGCTTTTGTTTCCCCAGCAAAACTGAGTGAGATCGTCAGCTGAGGCTGGGGTCAGGTGTGTGTCGGAGTGGCTGAAGGAGAGCAGGGCAGGTGTGAAGTAGTTGCTTGAGGTGGGAGTGCACACTCACGAGACAGAGAGCCGGATTTCTGGGCAGTGTCGCGGCGAGCGATCATGAATCTGAAACAAAGTCAATCTGCTTCGCTGGCTTTTTCTGCAGTACTAGTCCGCTGCTGTTTGGCTCCTTGGCTGCAGGTTGATGTCTGGGTTCATCTAGGACTGAAGTTTCAATTGGCTGCAAATAAATTTGCTGAATGAATGGATTCTTGACCGATTTTATATAGGTCTGATGGAACCCAAATGTTTATTTTAAAAATCCTTTAAAATGTGCTCCTTTAGCCAAAATTATAACAGCTTTCTTAATTCTAATTCTTTTTAAGCACAAAGACTTTTGCAAACTGGCATTGCAACTATGCCTCACTCTTTTTCAGTGACATGTCATTAGGCGGCTTTTCTAAATGGAATCAATTGCATCAGGTCAGACTGTTATTGTGGAATGTTTTTTAGATTTTTGGAGCATAATACAATTTTAGTAATGGGAAAAAATCTGCATCCTGCCCGTGCTGTCTAAATGTGAAGACCCTTCCCCCAACCCCTGCATGTTATTTCAGGGCTGCCCTTCCTCTCCATTTATTTCTTTTAATAGTCCTTTAATGTTTTCAGTTCAAAAAGCTTTTAGTTACCAGTAGGAATAGATCCAAAATCAGTGACAGAAATTAATAGACGCTACCTTTGAACAATGCTTTGTTACATTCCATTGCACAATATCTATCTCCATAAAATTCTTTTCTTGCCAGCAAAGTAGAGTTTAAATAGAGCGTAGGATCACTGAATAATGCCTGAAGAAACATTCTTAAAACCTAGTTATCCCTTTAAGACTTTTGCTTATTTCCTTCTTATCTCCCATCGGAAAATGTTTTGTCCTGGAAATTAATTCTGCAAGCCCTTTTGTTTTATACCTTATTTTTCCAATACGTTGCACATTGTTACTTCTGCTTAAGTTACCTTCAATGAAAATGGTTTAGTCCATTTTCATTCCTAACCTTATATTATAAGGGTGTATTATGAGTGTGCCAAGTACAGTTCCTATCGTTGGGTTTGAATATAACTGCTGCTACCATAGAGACCTAAGTGTGAATTTTCATTATGTTCTCTTTACTCTATATCTGAATTTGATTTGCACTGAGGGTCGAGTTGGATATTTTTGTCCTAGGTTTGAACACAAATAGACAAATAGATATAGAGATTATTTGTATCTATTACAAATTAAATTTATATATATTTATAGTATATTATATTATATTCCCTGGGAAATAAATTGCTTCTGTTGTGATACCAGTTATTTGTAGGGTCTTTAGAAATTCGGCATGTCAGTGGACCTGTAGGTCTTGTTGAAAAACTATGCACAAGTGTTAGTGGGTATATTAACATAATTTACTTATTTTCTTTTTTTGGAAAAGATTTTTATTTATTTACTTTAGAGAGAGAGAGCACGAGCTGGGGTGGGGGGCAGAGGGAGAAGCAGGCTCCCCACTGAGTAGGGAGCCTGATATGGGGCTTGATTCCAGGACCCTGAGATCATGACCTGATTAGAAGGCAGACACTTAACTGACTGAGCCACCTGGGTGCCCCACAATTTACTTATTTTCAAGTGGGACAGACTTGGATTAAATTTAGTCACTATTCTATGGCGTTTAGGGGATTTGACAACCACAGAGCAGGCCTGTAAGGAATCTCTATTTCACACATCACGAATCTTTCCAGTTTGGGGCAGAACTAATTTTATCAAAAATTTTTAACAAGAGAGCTTGCTTGAGTTTAGCAAGGATATTTTCTAAGATTGTGTTTTAAATACGTCGTTTTTGTTTTTGCGGGCTGAACGAATTTTTTTTGCCAGTGAGAAAATGGGCAGAGTAAATGAGACAGTAATTCTTTGGTTGTATTTCGATTTATGGTATCTTATTTAATGCCATTAAGCAGATTTGTTTATATTTGCAATTAGCAAGGAATTGTTTTGCTTTTCTTTCTTTTTTTCTTTTTAGAGAGCGGGAGGGGCAGAGGGTGAGGGAGAGATTCTTAAGCAGGCTCCACACCTAAAGTGGCGCCTGACACGGGGCTCGATCTCACAACCCTGAGATCATGGCCTGAGCTGAAATCAAGAGTTAGACACTCACTGAGCCACCCAGGCACCCTGGTTTACTTTTCTAAGTGCTGTTTAATAGTACTTGCATTTTATTACCAATTAATGGACCTTTTTAGGAAAGTCAATAAATACAAAGCGTTAATTATACCTTATTTTTCCTACCGCTTAATGGAGTTTTCTTAATCTTACAGCCTAGTGCTGGATGTTAAGATAATCATCCCCACTAACTGAGGACATTGATTTAATTTCCCAGTACTGTTCAGTGTAGAAGGCTGGAGAACACCTCATTGCCTCCAACTCATCATTCATCTTTGAGTAATATTACGCATATTAATTGAGAAAAGAGTTGTAGGGCATGTGATTACATGTCCTTAATTTCCAAAATATGTGGTATTTCAGAATATCTTATGTGTTAAATCTTTCCTCCTAATTTTTGGGTGGATACTCATGGTAATTCATCTTCTAAAGAAACTTTTAGATCCTGGGTTTTGAACTTTTCTAAATTTTGTATTTATTTTTTTAAAAGATTTTATTTGAGAGAGAGAGAGAGAGAGACAGAGACAGAGAGAGTGGGCAGGGGGAAGGGCAGAGGGAGAGGGAGAAGCTGACTCCCTGCCTAGCAGACTCCAGCTCGGGGTTTGATCCCAGGACCCTGAGATCATGACCCGAGCTGAAGGCAGACACTTAACTGACGAGCCACCCAGGTGCCCCTAAATTTTGTATTTATAGCTTAAGTTTTTTAGGCTCAATTAGCTTTATTCTAGGCATGGCACATCTAGACTCCTGCTAGCCAGTATAACTTCATTAAAATTTAAAAAGGACTCGGCTTGCCTAAATGTTTTGCTTGAGTACATTTGAGTAACGACCTTCACTCCCTCTCACAACCCTTACTTCCACCTCTACTCTAGCCCGAAGAGAGGGAAGCAGTTGAACATTAAATAATAAGTCTTTTAATGTTACAGTTAACTGTATTTCTGAAGATGGGATACTACCCTTCTTCCAGTTAGACCTATGACTCATTCATTTGGGTTACAGTGTCCTTCGGGGGCGATCTAATAATTTTCAAAGACATCCTGGCCTGTCTAAGACTATAACCTTTACAGGGCTTATGCCGTATTAGAAGGTGGTAATGGAATGCAGGAGAGCAGGCTCCTGAATGGCTGATTAAATAATATTTTTATATCCTGAAGTAATGCTAAAACCAGGCATCTTAGTGGAAAAAAAGACTGATTTCCAGTTGGCAGAACTCTATTAGATATGACCTAAAAATTAATGCTTGTGGTTAGGAAGCTGTATCTCTTACAGAGTCAGATTTTCTCTGGTGTGTGACTTGAGCGGAAGACTGTGGTAATAAGTTAATTAGTTCTGGCATCTGTAACCAAACCCATAGTACTTTGAGTCTAGATTGTCACATTTTCAGCAATTTGGGAAAAATGAATTTCACCAGCGTTGCCCAGGGGGGGAAAAAAGGCCGCTTTGGAACTTAAGGCGCGTGAACAAAATCCATTTGGAATTATATTGTCATCTTCATATAATTCAGATTGTTCTCAGAGTAATCACGCAATTAGATCCATTATGAAAAATACCCAAGTAATGAGATTGTGTGAAAGAAAATGTGATAGATTTCAGTGGGCAATTTTTACGTTAACTGAACTGGGCTCGGAAGAGTCAAAATTTGTAGCAGAAGCTCAGTTTCCCCTTTATTTATCCAGACCTATTGTATAAAGAAAGGCATCTCATCGCTTAGATCTAGGCTAACTAGGCTAACTAGAAGTTTACTCCTCTCTATGTTGAAAGAAAGTTTGTTAAGAAAATAAGCGGGAGAAAGAAATTCCAAGGGGAATGTTTAGCTCCTTAGTATTTGAAGTCCCTGGTTTGCATAGCAACACTCTAGTAGGTTTTTCGCTAGAGAAGCCGATAGGTCTTCAGAGGCTCCATTGTCTTAATTATTGCTTTTGGGTTAAAGGGTCTACTTCTCATAGGAAAATACACGGAGCTTTAGGATGTAGCTGTTAAAATTTATAGAAGACTAATTTTCCGCTTTCTTATTTCAAATAAATAAAATTTTATTCTAAGTTAAATAAACCAGTCAGTTGTTTTAAACCAGTCAGTTGTTACTCATGCAGTGGATCTTTTAAAGACTTTTATCAGTCTTTTCTTTTTTTTTTTTTTTTAGGAGAAAGAGGGAGTGCACATGCATGAGCTGCTGGAGGGGGATTTGGGTGGCAGAGAGAGAGAGAGAGAGAGAGAGAGAGAGAATCTTAAGCAGGCTCCACACCCAGCTCAAAGCCGGAGGTGGGCTTGCTCTCATGACCCTGAGATCATGACCCAAGCTGAAATCAAAAGTTGGATGCTTAACTTGACTGAGCCACCCAGACGTCCCAATCAGCCACTTTTCATTCAGACTAGATAGTGTATTAATTTTACTAAGACATACCGAAAGTTACTTTTTGCTAGAAGAAATCTGATTTTAAGAAATCCACTGGCTTATATTCGATCAAAAGTATTATAACATCAAAAATACCCAATGGTCGCCCCCTTCTTTTGTTTTGTTTTGTTTTGTCTTGTTTTGTGTAATTTTTTTCAATGAGTTCAACTAACATTTCTTGAAAGTTATAAAAGGGCCACAGCTAGCTTCATTTGCATGTGGGATGGGGTGAAGAAAATATAAACATTTCCGCCATTTACTGCATGCTTTCTGTCAGGGAGCAGGGAGTTCTTCCTCTCTCCCCAGCTTAGTGATAGGGAGGGAACTTAAGGAAGTTTGGCCCCACTCTCTCCAGGTTTCCCAGAGGAGGCTGGGGCTGCAATCTGATTGGCCGAAGCTGAGGACAAAAGTGTGTTGGTATTTACTTGCTGCTGTGTCGTCAAGCCCCTCCCTCCTTCTCTTTCCTCTCTTGATCCTGGAGCTGCCTGGTCATTCCTGCCCTTGCAGGTGGTTGGGGGTTGGCCAGTTTTCTTTTCCCCATAGGTGGGTAAAGGCTCTGTGCGGATGGTGAGGGGAGAGGGAGGTAGGAGGTCACACACAGAGTTGTGTTTATTACATGTTCTGAAATAATTTTTGGTCTTACAGATACTGCATGTTTGGAACACGTTCGGAATTATGATTAGATTCCTGATATCGTAACAGGACCCGATGACATTGAATTTTATACATTATAGCATTCCAATTTTGGAAGTAAACTTGCAGTATAAATTCCAGAATCAGAGCATTATAGCGTAATATATACTGACGAAGCATTCAGATTTACTCATGTAATGATTTTTATCTATTATATATGAGGAAATACACTAGTGGTAAGTAAGAAAGGGCAAACCGAGACTAAATTTCAGGAAGCATTTGGAAGGCTATTGGCTTTTCAAAAAAAATAATAGCAGCTTTATTGAGTTATCAGTCATAGACCATAGAGTTCGCCCTTTTAAAGTGTGTAATTCAGTAGTTTTCAGTATATCCACAGAGTTGTGCATCCTTCATCACTATCAAATACCTGGAGATTTCTCTTACTTCATACACATTACCAGTCACCACCCATCCCCTGCCCAACTACTAATCTTTCCGTCTCTGTGGATTTGCATAGTTTGGATATTTCATATAAATGGAATCAGATTATATGGGGTCTTTTGTGTTTGGTTTCTTTCCCTCTGTGTAATGTTTTCACGGTTCATCCATTTCATAGCGTGCGTCAGTCCTTCATTCCTTTTATACCCAAAGTGTATTCCATTATGTGGCTGTACCACATCTTGCATATTCATCAGGTGATGGACATTTGGATTGTTTCCACTTTTTGGCTATTCTGAATAGCGCTGCCAAGAACATTGGTTTTAGTTTGGACTGATTTTCAGTTCTTTTGGTTATATATGTAGAGGTGTAATTTCTGCGTCATATGACAATTCTATGTTCAGCTTCTTGAGGAATCTTTTGACTTTTAATATAACTTTTGAATAGGAAGCAGTCAAATATAAGCAAGATTTTGGAATTAGATTATTTGGGATGAGCCAGGTATTGCTATATCTAACTTAAACCTTATTTTAATTCAACATTCCTGTTTTGTAATACAGATAATTTAGGGAGATTTGTTTGGTTGTATAACTTACGTTGATTAAAAGAATAGATATCACATCTGCTGAGGCTGAAAGAAGAATCAGATTTCCTAGTAGAGTACTGGTTAATCTGCATTGATCCTTCATGTCTCTTTGCCTAAAATGGTATCCTGATAATGAATGTTAATAGATTGCTCATTTTTTTTGAAGGATGGAGCAAAAGAACACAGCCTAAATATTCAAAGAGTAGAAATGTACCTACGTATTTTATTTTATGTCAAAGTACATAGTCAGTATTCTTTCCTAAGTATCAAATGCAGTTAATCTATGTCCTAGTGTTTTTGTGCTAACCATCACTCGTTCTACTAAATAAATATACTCTATTCTTGGATGAACGGCCAAAACCCTAATAGGCATTTTCAGAATTTTTTTGTTGCTAATGTCTCCCTTTCTTTCTCTTTCTTTCCCTCCCTCCGTCCCTCTCTCCCTCCGTCCCTCTCTCCCTTCCTCTTTCTTTCTCTTTCTCTCTCTTTCTCTCTCTCTTTCTTTCTTTCTCTCCCTCTTTCTTTCTTTCTTTCTTTCTTTCTTTCTCTCTCTCTCTCTCTCTCTCTCTCTCTCTCTCTCTCTCTTTCTTTCTTTCTTTCTTTCTTTCTTTCTTTCTTTCTTTCTTTCTTTCTTTCTTTCTTGATTTTATTTATTTGAGAAAGAGAGTGAGCCAGTGAGAGAGAGAGCCAGCAGAAGTGGGGGGAGAGGCAGAGGAGGAGGGAGAAGCCGACTCCCCACTGAGCAGGGAGCCTGATGACTCCGGGCTCAATCCCAGGACCCTGGGATCACGACCTGAGCTGAAGGCAGATGCTTAACCGACTGAACCACCCAGGCGCCTCTGCTAATGTCTTTCTTATGAATTTGTTTAGTCATCTCTTTCAATGATAACTTTCTTTTTCCCCATAATTCTTTAATTTTGGCACTTTCTTGTACTCTTGGATGAAATCACTTCAGCCAACGTCTGCTGGCTCTGATTTTGTATTAATATTAATTTTATGATCAGAGGGCAGAGACTTTGGTAGTCTTCACTTTTAAGTCCCCTAAGATTAACATAGTGCTGGCACTTTGTGGGTGCTCCCAAAGTGTTTGTTTTATGAGTAAAGGAAAGAATTAATGGAATTTGGTACTGTGCTATTTTACTTTCAAGAAGGAGGAACGGTGGAATAAAAGTTTATTTGCTATTTTTATAAACATTATTTAAGCTTCCCAAAATGCAGGAAGTTCGCTATTGAATTAAAGGTGTGCAAATTTTTCTCCAAGAACAGAAAAAACAGAATAAGATGTTTTGCTTAAGGTTAACACAATAAAAGCAAGTTATTTTTTTGTTAATACTTTTTTTGTCATAATTTCAACTTAACACGATCACAGTGTGGATCAACTGTGATGTGTGTGAAACCACTTTTGTTAATTGTGCAACTTTCCCCTGAGTTGAAGACATGAGATCCTTCGTATGAAATTGATCTGCATAGAAGACTTCTTGGTGGATCATCATTGTTGATCCTGATTCAGGTTACTGGTCCCTGTTTCTTCACTTAAGAGGAGCTTTCTCATGTGATAAACATCTTGTGAACTTCTGGACTGACTCTGGGTTTAAAAATCCCAATTTTTTACTTCTTGATGATTTTATTGCCAAAAATCTTTTGATAACTTTTATTACCATAACTCTTTTGTTACTTTTTATCACAGGAGAACCTAGGATTATAGTTTTGTTCTTGTGCTTATACCTATCAAAGTATAATTTCTTTTACTCAATCTTGGTACAAGAATTCTTTAAATATGTAATGAGAGCTATCAGAGGTTGGTTAGAATTATGTTTATACATGAAATTAATCCTTTCTAGAGGATACTGATTTTTCTGTTTTGCTGTTGTATTTGAAAGTTTTGCCATTGACTCTGCTTTTCCCCGGTGGCTGAGACAATCAAGAAATGCCTGTTGTGTTAAGCTCCTCTCATTTTCCACCGACTTAGTTTCAGTGGTCACAGAGAGGGCTTTTGCGTCTTTCCTTCAGTGGATGCCCTGTGCTCTTCGTCACACTAGACTGCGGAGAACCCATTCTTGGATTTAGCCCCCGTGCCAGTTATCCCAAGTCTCACCCTGCTGCTAGAGTTTGTTACGGGATTCTCCGCTGAGAAGAGCTGATAACTGAGGAATTACTGTAACAGCCACAGTGCTCGTAGAGGAAGGGAGTGGAGCCGCTCGTGATCGGGGACAGTGTCACTGGCCTTAATTGTTACGATATAACACGTGCCTGTCCCGGCCGACAGCACCGAGATGCAGGACTTGTGAACCGCGATGCGCGTTTTCAGGCACCCGCGGTGTGCGGCCACTATTCTTAGTATCAGCGCTGGTGGCTTTTACAGGGACTGCCAGATCCCCGTGCGCCTGCATCTGGGTGAGGTCTGGGCGAGGGGCCGGAGAAGCACGCACCCCAAACCTCAGACAGCGGATTCGGCTCTGGTGACTCCTCTTAGAGACGTTTCGTTAAGTAAGTCGATAAAAATTTTAAAAAGCTGTATTTTTATTTAGACTTTTTTCCCCACAGTCCTTCGAAATTGGCTTTTAAGTGCAAACCTTACAAAAAAAAAAAACCAGTATGTTTTTAACACATACGATCTAATAGTTCACGGGATGCTAGAAAGTACACAATTTCATTGGTGTTGATAACTCTGCTCTCAAAGGAATTCTCTTTGAAAAGGAGCGGGAGAGAAAGCCAATGTTTATGGAGTTATGAATATGATACACTTTGCCCGAGAAATTGTTCTGGAAAAGAGAGTTCTAGGAACTCGGAAGCAAGCATAGTATCGTACTGCCTGACGGATCAGAAGGTGAGAGACATGAGTTGATGTTCAGGCCTGGTGGGGGTACCGTTTGTCTTTCACATTGTGTTTTGGGGTGAAGAATCGGCTCCGACTCAACGCACTAGAGAGGGTCGTGAGGTGCAGGGACCTTCCCTGGCAATTGCTGATCTTCTCTGACCCCCACTTTAGCCTGCTGTGGGGTGCGGAAGGGGGTGTTGTGGAAGCGTCCCAGGTGCCGCTTTCCACAACAAGGTGCTACTTGTGCCTCTTTTCTCAGCATTATTCACGAGCTGGGCGTCTTACAGTTGGTGAACAGATCTGGGGTCTGGGGGGCCTGGGCTCAGTTTGCCTTTGTCACCAACACAAGTGGGCCCTCAACCTGTCTGCTTTTTCTCCCCTGTTGATGAGGGCATGAGATGGAGTAACGCATGATCCCTGAATATAAATAGTTAAAAATAAGCGATTACCTCTTTCCCAGAAAAATGTCACTTTTGATTATTCTCTCCTAATAGTTCAGAACACCTCTAAAAGTGTCACTTAATTCAGCAAATTTTGGTGGTTTTTTTGCGTACTAAAACGAATGCACAAGATTGTGACAGTGAGAACTTACTAGAAGATACTTTGGTAACAGAGTAACATCTCTCTTTGGATTCTCACAAAAACCGTGTGAGGTAGGTTATTTTGCTTGCTTCGTGGAGGAAGAAATTGAGGTTCACGTTGCTGAAGCAGTCTGCCCAAGTCTCCAGCTAGGGAAGTGGCGAGTCCGAGCCCGAACCCAGGTCCTCCGCTTCACGTGCCACATTCTCAGCCAAGTTCACAGGGAGGATGTTGGAAGTCCTTGGGAGGTGGCCAGTGGCAGAAAGAGGACAAGCCCTAGGACGAGCCTGTCTGGGTTTGTAACTTTGTTTTGGTTTTTAGTTTCACAGGAGCTGTAAGTATAGGGAATTTATACCGACTTCTGTGTCGTACACATTTAAGTACTATCACGATCATAATAATTTAATTTAAAGAATCATTTACAAGTAGACTCGAGGCCGAGGAGCATGGTGGTGAGTAGAGCGTTATGCTGCTGAAGCTCTTACCTGAACTGTTGTGACAAACTCTTCCCTGGCCTCCCAGCCTCCTCGCGCTCCGTGCTCCAGGCCAGTCAACTCAGTGCTCACAAGGGCCTCTTTTTAGGGTTCAAACTTCTTCAAGTCCTCCCTTCTTCTGGGTGCAGATGTTCTCGCCAGGCAGAGCACAGCTGCCCTTTTGGCCTCATGTCATCTCTACTTCTTACTGTGGTTACGTAGTTCTGTCTTGGGTCCCTGCAGATGGCCTCCGGCCCGTCACCCACTGTCTTTCGTGACACCTGCTCTCTTCCACATTCCCTACTTCTGTCTGTCCAGTGCCCCCCCCCCCTTTACAGCCAGAACAGCATCCTTACTCTATGGCAAGCCTTCCCTTCATGCACAAACTCTCTCCCCCATTGTTTTTCTTTTTTTATGGTGGTAAAATATACATAACATGATATTTGGCATTTTAAGCATTTTTTTCAGCTTTATTGAGGTCTAATTCACGAATAAGGTGGTAAGGTCTGTGAGGTGATGGGTGTATTAATTGACCAGATAATGGGAATCCATTTACAATGTATACATACGTCAATCAGCATGACGCGCACCTTTGAAGCATATGGTTCCGTGGTATTAAGCACATTCACATTATTGTGTGATCACCACCATCCATCTCCAGAACTTTTTCATCTTCCCAAACTGAAGCGGAGTACCTGTTAAACAATAACTCCCCAGTTATCTCCTCCTTCCAGATCCTGGCAACCACCATTCTATTTTCTATCTCTATGAATTTGACTACTTTAGGTACCCCGTAGAAGTGCGAATGTACAATATTTGTTCTTTTGTGTTTGACTTCTTTCATTTGACATTATTATTATTATTAATGTGTCCAGGGTTCATCCATGTTATAACATGTGTCAGGATTTCCTTCTTTTTGAAGGCTGAATAATATCCCATTGTGTATGTGTGTGTGTATGCATATATATGTGTGATATATATCATATATGTACACACATATGTGTGGAGTATATGTGTATCACATATATACATATACATATATGTGTGTGGCACATATATACATGTTTATATATACATATACACATGTGTGTACATACATATGTATATGATGACACTTGGGTTGCTTCCATCTTTAGGCTTTTGTGAATAATACTGCTATTAACATGGATGTATAAATGTCTGTTTGAGTCCCTGCTTTCAGTTCTTTTGGGCATACACCCAGAAGTGGAACTGCTAGATTATATGGTAATTCTATGTTTAATGTTTCGAGGAACTGCTATTTTCTGCCGCGGCTGCACCATTTTACATTCCGACCAGCAACACACAAGGGTTCCAATTTCTCTGCATCCTTGCCAACACTTGTTCTTTTCTTTTCTTCCTTTTCTTTTAAAAAAAAAAATAGCCACCCTAATGGGTGTGAAATGGTATTTCGTTGTGGTTTTAATTTGTATTTCTCCAGTGATTAGTGATGTTGAGCATCTTTTCATGTGTCTGTTGGCTATTTGTATATCTTCCTTGGAGAAATGTCTGTTCAAGTCTTTTGCCCATTTTTAAATTGGATTGTTTGTTTTTTGTTGTTGAGTTCTTCTCTCTTGTTTTTAAGCACTTAGTTTGTGTTTGTCTTGTGACAATTAACATAGTCTGGCTCACATTGGCAGCGTTTATGTGTGCCTTTGTCTCCCTCCTAGGCTGGGTAAGCCCCTAAAAGATAGTTGTGGTTATTTCTCTCTTTTTCCAGTAGTACGCTAACACAGATGTTGCATATAGTAAGCCTTAAATAAAAATTTGTTAAATGGGTAGTAGAAGACTGTAGAGTCGTTTACTTGACAGATACTTGAGTGCCAACTGTGGTCAGGATTCTCTTCTGGGCACTACTCAGATCCATCTGAGCATGGGGTGCAGGGCAGCAGAATTAGGGGAGGACTGGGCAGCAGTTATATGGGTAGCATGGTATGAAGTCTTTCTGTGAGATAATGCCCATTAAAAAATACTCTTATGCAATAAGTAGAAATATGACTTATGTTTCATAGCTGATTTCTTATTCTCCTGTCCTTCTGTCTTGTTTCTGACATTACTTTCCTCCAGCCCTCTTCCTTTTGGGGTATAGCTAATTGGGGCATTAACTGGAAGGCTCAGATGCTATGTTGGGGACACAGGGAACAACTCTTTTTACCAGCTCTTTTTCACCTTCCTCCTGTCAGTAGGAAGCTTAGGTTTCTGAGATACTGTGGGTATTCTAGCTTTTTTCAAAATTTTGATTTGATATCAACTCAAGCTGTGAAAAGTGACAGTTTTAGCAAGACATTAGCAAGCTACACTACTTAGTGGTGTACCAAACCATGTATGGTAACTCATGATCTTGTAACCTGGCTGCTGTGATGTCTGATAAAGGAGCCTTCCCATTTAATTGTGACAAGTGAACTCTGACCTTCTGGGTAAGGGTGGGTGTGTTGTTGGTTCTAGGACAGCCATCTATGTCTTGAGTACTGCATGTCAACCTTGACTTTCCAAGGTCAGATCTATTTGCCTTAATGAACTAAATTCTTTTTTTTTTTTTGTAATAGTCTTTTCATGTAATTGTAGGCTTTCTATTTTTTCATTTTTAAAACTTAAAAATTTTAAATTCAATTAATTAACATATAACATATTATTAGTTTCAGAGGTAGAGGTCAGTGATTCATCAGTCTTATATAATACCATCCCAAATGCATCCCCCCCCCCATTTTTGCTCCCTATTATCTGATCATAATAACATGTATTAGGTCTCTAAAGAAGAGATCTAGCTGTCTAGCTGTCTGGGCAATATGAACTATTTAATAATGGAAGTTCTGGATGATGCTTCCTCAGAAATCCTGAGCAGCCCAGATAAAAACTGATATTGAGCCTTGTTGGTTCAGTCTGTTTCTTCTGCAGGAGAAATATCAGGGACTACCTCCAAACACAGCTCAAGCACTCTTTGCTCTGCATTTCCTGATTTCACCCTGGGGATTCCTCAACAGGACTGCTTAAACATTGTAGAAAATCAAACACATCCAAGATGCTAGGCATGCACCAGGTTCTGGAGTCACGAAGACAGATAAGACATAGTTCTTTCTTTAGCTAACAGTCTAACAGTGGTACTGGACCTTTACAAATTACATGCTCTAAAATTGTATAGGCAAGGGAGACTTCATATAGAAAATTAATCTTGAAAAACGAGTACTTTTCAGGTGAAAGGTTATTATAACAGCACCAACAGAGGTTCGAAATGACCCGATATACCTCAGTACCTTAACAGGACAGTTTGGACCAAACATCTCCTCCAAGCTAATCGAGACAATTCTGTCTTTAAAGACACAGAATTTAAAGGTCTACCACATGACTTTTCCAGTTAGGAGTATGTCAGCAGCAACAGGCCAAGAGTGACAGAACCCTACCTTCTACTCACTCCCATAATCAGCTACAGTATTCAGAGGCCCCTGGGATTTTTAGGCACTCCTGTTGTATTATACTCAATTTCTGCTTCTTACTGTCTTCTTCAACAATTTCCAGCAACAGAGTGATGTACACTGGACACTGGCTGTGATTGATGTTTTCAGAGGCCTCTTCATCTCAGCCACTCTCTGGGTCTACGTATATCCATATATAATAGAAATGGTTGCTTTTATTGTCTCAATAAGTGATTGTATTCTTGGACCAGTGAAAGGGTCCACAGCAACCTGCCTGAGATTGTAAGTCGTAGCCTAAATACATTGCAAAATATATCGTAGTCTTCCTTTAGGTTGGCCCACGAACCCCCACCCCGCCCCCACCCCTCGCATCTGAGTAAGGAGGATGGTGCTTTTTTAGCTTGGCTCTTAAGAGGTAATTTCATATCACCAACTAGTATTTTAGAGACAAAGACTCTGAAACTTGAGAGCTTAAGAAATTTATTTGGGGTTGCACAGGTCTTGAGTTTCCAGGATTTTTAGAGTCCATGAAATGATTACAGCATGAGCTCTGTAGTAGGCATTTAACAAATGTTTGTTGAATGAATGAATGAATGATCAGTCTTGTTGAGATGTTAGAGCAGCAGAAGAATTAGTTGGGTGTTTGAACAGTTACATTTTGAGGCATGTTTTTCTGAAAAAATTTCTAGGATAGAAAGGCTCTTTTGATGTAATAGGTCTCTAGTTCAATATTTTGGAGTCCAAAAGACACCTGCTGCTGGGGCAGGGGGATGGTGTATATCCACAAAGACCTTAAAAGATTCCTTGTAAGTTTAAATTTCTTTTCCAGGAGGACAGGTTCTCAGATAACATAGTCAGTGATATGTCTTAAATCTCTTTTTATACACTCTTCCTTCTCACATTGCTAACAAGAAGAAAACAGGTGCAGGGAAAACTTTAGTTTGAGGAACAAAGATGAAGTGGAATTTCCTTGGGATTTTTCTGTATTTTAAGTTTTATAAACTTCCATACCTGGTATACTTTGATTGACAAAACTGATTAGAAATAGAGAATGTCAGCTTAAAGTAATAGCACACAATTAAAATGTCTTGATGTTTTTCACTTATTATTGGGGAAACCATCTTTTTATCAACTAGTGTGTCTTTTTCCAGAACAGGAGTGGTTTCATGATTCACCTTTAAGCCTTTGGGCAAACAGCCTCCCTTTAAAGGAAAGGAATTTACATGGTCAGAATAGGAAAGTTTTTTCCTTGTCATTCATCATTTACCATACTTGGGGGGCATGGAATTTTTTTCCCTGTTTAGGCCATTAGTCGGGAGAGCAATTGGTCACAGGTCTTCCTGACTGATGTGGGGTCCTTTTAGACTAGCCCCGTGAGCTGTAGTCCCTGAGGCTGGTGAAAAATTAGTACGCTTGTATGTCTGAGAGAGCATGTGCTCTGGCCTCTTCTATTACAATGTCTGAATGGGCTGTCTTCTGAAGGGACTCCCACTGGGCAGACTGAACTGGACTTATTTTATCTCCAGGGGCTCTAGCAGTTTTTCTCTGTGGCCGATGTATTTAAAGTTTCTCTTCAGTTGCAGCGTTTCAAGCATTTGGTATTCTCATTTAAAGTTCTTTTGAAATTTTCTACCTTGTGGGCAACGAATACAAGACAGAGTCATAATTTTCTAATCTAACGAATGACAAGACTAGTCCTTCCGGTTTAACCTTAAGAAACATGTCTCCCAGACAATTTATGTGACTTTGAGAACATTTCCTGGGCCCATGGGCACGTGAGAGAACAGCTTCTCCTTTCTTAGGCAGCCTACCCTTAAACAGCTGACGTAGAGCAGATGACCTGTTATCTAGTGCACTAATTAGTTTAGTGGTTTTTATAATCTTCTAGTGATAGAAACCTTTGGCATTAGTAAGACTTAACCTCTTATGAATATGAGTGAGAGGAAAAAGCAATAGGACACACATACCTTAAGTCATTTACTGGTCGTTAGGCACATTCATTCTTGACATTCCCAAATATATTCTGGGACTTCTAAAATGCCTTTCAGGAATCTTGATGTGTTTTACACATGTGATCTTATTCATCTACATATCCAGATGCCATTTGAAATGAGAGTAGGAAAATTGGAAACATGGAAATAGCTATACTCCATACACAGAAAAATAAAAATACACTATTGAAAAAGTACAAGTCCTCATGTTCAGAATGTGAAATTTATAACCCTCTGCTAGGTGAGCTTCTGGAGACCAGAAACTGTGCTTTCAATTCTGTAACATTTTTAGTAAGTAACCTCTAGGGTGCTGCTTTTCATATCAAGTTAAAAAGAATGCGATATTCTGAGCTCCATTGCATTTCTAGTCTACATCATCGGGGTTACTTAAATTATTATAAATCATGGAGGGTGGGGACTCTAAGGAGCCTTGTTCCCCCAGAACACCTAGCACAACATGTAGTTAATGCTTAATAAATTCTTGCTGTTAATAAGTTAGTCATGTTTGAGCCAATCCGAAAGAGGATAGTGTCTGCTGGAGGAACTTCCATTAGTTAATAATTATTAGATGTTATAACAAATGAAATGTGCTGAAGTCTTAGAAAAAAAGTATGTGACCGGTTTCATAGAAGAGCTTATTTTTCCTTTGGTCTCTGCAGTTATTTAAATCTAATCTAGTAGAAAGGGTGACGCTTAGATAAGTAGGATCCAAGATTTTCTTAAATATGGGAAGAAAGGTTTAGGTAAAGGAAATCTTTCGGTTGTTAACATGCATGTGTAAAATCCACAACAAATTTTTATTTCAACATTCCTTGGTCCTCTATAAGCAGAATTTGCTTCTATAAACACAGACACAGCTCGACATGTATAACCAACACTTTGTTAGTAACCCCCCGTGTAGCTAGTGTGTAGAATTAGCTTTTAACCAATGCATCACTTTGTGTCATTTTATTCTGCCCAGGAAGCATTTTTTCTAAGCAAACAAGTTGAGATTGTTCATCTCAAGACGGAGTTACGCTTTGGTTCTTGAATAGCACTGTGCTTCTTTTTAAAAAGATAATATTTAGACTGCTCCTCCCCTTTAGGCTTGACTTTACAGAAAGCAACAGTGTGGCCTTTGAGGCTGACTCTAAGTTGGAAAGAAACAATGGAGGTCATTTAGTCTAGCGGTTTCTTGACCTGCTCATAGTCACATAGCTTCTAATTGATATTATGGGAGTACAATTCATACCTCCTGTCCGGGGAGGAAAAACATCTCTTTCTTTCACCCCGTAATTCATCCTCCCTCCTGTGTATCAAGAATTGAGCTGACTGTTTCAATCCAGCTTCATCCAACTTCATCCTACTTCTTTCCCCATTTAATTGTATTAAGCTTCTTGGATGACATGGACCCGGGGAGACAGATTGGTTGAGAGGTGGAAACTGTTGAAGGTAAAAGAGATTTTCTGTGCTTTTCCAAGTTGAATCTAACTATTTTTATAGGTTGATTTTGAACAGTGCAAAAAGATTTTGGCTTCCAAATCAAAGTAATATAATCTCCTCAAGAGGCTTAATAGAATCCTTTCCAACTGTCCTTTTTATAGTGGTGGTGGTGGTAGTAGTAGTAGTAATAGCAATTAAACAAAAATAAATGTGATGAGCACAGCATGACATTTGGAGTTATCAAATGTCTGTTTTACACCTGAAACTAATGTAACATTATGCACCAACTATACTTCCATTAAAAAATCAAGCAACAGTAACAGCAACCATACTAAAAAAGAACAATAACAGTACAACAGTGGTGCATCAAGTGTTTTGAATACATCATTTTCTTGAATATTCATGACAACCCTATGAGTTAGGTATCATTATAATTCCCACTTTGTAGATGAAAAAACTGAGGTATAGAGAAGTTAACTTGCCCAAAGTCAAATTCTTAAAGTTTCTTGAAAGAGATAACGCATTTTCCATTCATTAGTTTGAACTAAATGTAATATTTACCCGTTTTTAACAGGCGGGTGAAAAAAATATGAAATTTTGAGTTGCTTGTCATTGTGCCTTAAACATTGTGAGAAACCCATATCAGTATTGCAAAATTCATCAGAGTAATGGAACAGAGATTGTTTTAATTAGCATTTCTGGAATCTTGGATTCATGGTAAGATTTTTTTTAGTGGGCTCGTGATGTGTAAGCTATTTAACATCCATTAATTTAGAAATCCCTAAATTCTGAAATGAACCATTTGTTTAGTTGTTAAATCACTAGAATCTGAATGCTAAGCAGACATGGAGACTTACTACAGTGTTTCCCAGAGGTACATGTCCCCCCACCCTGCCCCCATGAGTTCCTCTCCCCTGGCCAGTGCCCTCTACAGCTCCATCTGACCAGTTACCAGAGATGTATATTGTAAATTAAAGCACATGAGAATGTTCTCACTATTATGGCTGCGAGGCATTCCATTCCTTGTCCAGTAAAAATTTGACTCAAATCCAAATCACAAGAAACCTAAATTAACAGAAATTGTTTTTATTCAAAGGAGGGAAATAATAAGAAAACAAATTAATATTAGAATAAAAAGAAAGTGAAGTGCCGCACAAGACTTGTTAAGAATGTTCTGGGAATGATGAATTCAGTGTAATATCTGATTGTTTTGCTCTTATTTTTATAGGGTTGTACAGTGAATACTCACTTAAGGAATCATGACATAGATGGAAGTTAAACCATTAGAACTGGGAGGTTCTCATTATTTAGATGAGGACACCGAGGCCCAGGGAGGGGGTCTGTGTGAGGTCATTTTTAAGAGGGTTCTATTGTCTTTTTTATTATTTTATCTATCCTCAGTCATCAAATATTCACTCATTCATTTAGTTACTAAGGCAGGGAGATAAATTAATACATCTTGGAAAACTTTTACCAAGGGTTGAGACAAACAGTATTTTATGCTTTAACCCTTTGCTGTTAGTCATGAGGGAGAAGGACTTAATATTTTGGATATTTGAAAAGGATTAATATGTATAGAAAAGGCAGAGGAATAACAAGAGAATACTATAGAGCCAACACACTCATGTGGTAAATCATGTGGTACCAATTTTAGATGACAATGAACATTTCCCAAACAGATAAAAATAGGTATATACAAGAGTGTGGGGCCAAGAATGAGCACCAGACCTGGCGCTTATTTGAGGCTCAGTCACTGTTTACTGAAGGAATGTGTGAGTGATCACGTGATTTCCATGAAAGACAGTTAGGATATTGGCTTGATTGGAATGAAAAGTTTGGGAGAGATGGAAACAAAATTGAAGAGGCTGTTCACCAGACCTTGAAAAAGGAGTTTCCTGCACAAAGGGAAGCTGACTATAAAGCAGTCCCCCCTTCAATTGCATAGTCAAAGCATCCTGTCTGCTGAGTTCGTTTTCCAGCGCTTGCCCTGTATGTCGAGCGCCTTTCAGCGCGGCTCGGACGTTCCGTATAATGCCGCTCTGCGGCTGGAGGAGAAGTACTCTTCTCAGACTCGGCATTGAAACTACGTTGCAGAATGTCTCTGGAGTTCTCGGAGGCCGTAAAGCAAGTCATGAGCCATTCAAACAAAGGTCTCTCTTCTTGTGTCTCAGAGGCACAGCCGAAAAGAATCGTTTCGGCCGGTTTGACTGATAAACGAGCACTTGTTCGAAAGGGGGGGCGTGATGTGCCGGTTCAGCAAGGCATCTTGACTGGTGGCACTAACAGAGGGTCCGGTGTGACCTGTCCCCAGGGAAACAAAAGGGCTGCGCATCTCCAGTCATCCATCACCTCTGGAACAGTTGTTCTAAACCCTCAAGCCTAACTGCCCGGGATGCGGCACCCCGGGCCTGGCGGCTGGCGGGTCGCGCGCTTTGCCGCGGAGGGGCAGGTGTTTCGGGCACTCCCACGTGTTCGGCTGTGATGAGCGTGAAATCCAGGAGGAGGTGCATTTGGAGGGGTCACGTGTAAAGGGAGATTTCAGACACTGAGTTTTTAAAGTACTAGAAGCCCGATGAGAAGTCTACAGATGTAATGGGATGGCTTGCAGATTATTTTAGGCGATAGAGCCTTTTCAGCTGAGGAAAATTACTGTCACCGAGGTGTGTTACTCATAAACTTCATGACATTAGATCCTTTGTAGGCTTGTAAACCACGGAGTTACATTCTGCCCCTTCAGACTTTTTTTAAAATTTATGGTTGGCACACTTTCTTAGCTTTGCAGAATTTTCCAATTATACCAAACTCAACTGGAAGGTTGAAAAATGTGACACTGATTTTTGAAGCTAGGATCCAATTTAAATAACTTGCTTATGAAAGAATGTTTATGTTGAAGAGCAAATGGCAAAAGCACTTTTCTGAAGTACATAGGAAGTTGCAGGCAAATTCAGAAATAAGGGCCCGGGCTTGGTGTTCCCACTTGTTGTAGGTAACATCTACTGTGGCTTAAGAAAGGTGAGAAGCAGTATTGTCCAGATTTCCCAAGATACATCCAGAAGTCCCAGAGTAATTTCGGGCAAATGTGACACCGATAAGCATTACCTATTCTCTCATGGGTAGTGGGCAGCCTTGTTTCTGATCAGAAAATAGGCTATGTCATTTTTCTGTTTAATTGGTTCCTCATATTTTTTCTTTCTTTCTTTTTTTTTTTCTGGCATCAACTTTTTTTTCAAACCACTCCTTTTGGTTACCTCAGTCTTTGGTAATGCCCAAATTAATCTGGTTGGGCATCACCACATAAGAAAACCATTTGGAATAGGCCCAGTTAGGGTTTGTGTGGCCAGATATTTTCCAGAATTACCTTTGACACTTAAAAACTCAATGTTTTAAGGCCTCCAGTTATGGAATGAGTAGGTCACTGGAATAAGAAACAGAGAATAAGGAATAGGGTCAATGTGATATCATAGGGACGTAACAGGACAGATGGGAGCTGTACTGTGGAGAACACAGCACAATGTGTAAACTTGTTGAATCACTAATTGTACATCTGAAACTAATGTAACATTGTGTATCAACTATACTGAAAACAAACAAAGAAACCTGTTTTAATTTTTTCCAGTGCTTTCAGTTTTGAAATCCATAAGAGAAAAAGCAAAATTCTTGTGATTTTATTGTTGTCAGCTTGCTTTTTAAATATTTTCTTATACATATAATCACTGCTAATAAAATAGCAGTCACCCTTCATATACTGGACCTTTTTTTTTCCTTTTCTTTTCTCTTTCCCACATTAAAATTGAACTTTGCTCTGCCGGGGCCTAAAATGATGCCATTATTTTTGCCACATTTCTGACCTCAGGTGCAAAGGATTAATTTATACTGCCAGGATTTTCTCCAAAGGCGAAGTCTGAATATGAATGCATTGATTTAATTTTGACTACCACCTAAAAATGAAGTACTCTGAAGACTAAATCAATTATGTAAAGAAACTGTCTCTACTAGAGGAATTTTATTTTCTCTCCTAGACTCCTACGAAAAAATTATAGTACTGAGTTATTTTAAGAGATAGGCTCAGTGAAGGTCGACAAGTGCAATGAAAATAAACCACCAATTTATGCGCTTTACCAAAGGAATAAACTGATTTGTTGTTTATTTCAGATTCACTTAGTAGGTCTTAATGGGTGTCATTTCCTGATTCTTACCACTACTTAGAAAAATCTAAATCATTTTGAACGTTTGTTCTATATCTCCCTTAAAAAGGGGGTTTGGATTTTTTTTTTAAGTTTTCTTACTTTTAATGAGACATTTTCCCCGAAGAAATGAAAAATGGCTTTATAACTTTGAACTTGCAAGCTGAGTCACAGCAGGCCTGAATGTAAAATAGCTGAAAACGTCTGTGTGCATTCCTACCCCAAGCGGCATTCTTTCTTCCATAGATCACTGTCACTAAAGAATTCACTGAAATATAAAGACCCTCAGGTAGAAATGGGCTGTTGAAAGCCACCCCAAGTCTGTGAGTCTGTGAGCGAGCTGGAGGAAGCCACTCATGTGTATGAGCCCTACTGGAAAGGTCATTAGTAAGTGCCTGTTACGCCAGGCTAGGAATTGGTTTCTTGGACCACAAGCAGGTTAAAAATCATAAAATAAATAAAAAAAATAGAGGTGGGGGAGGGGAGTTGCATTAAGACTCTGTCTGATTAAAATCAGCGGGACTGCTTGTTGCTCTTTGCATTTTAACGAGGGGATCAGCAGCTAAGTTATTTGGTCCTATGGCATTCTGCTTCTGCGCCGTGAATACCTGCAATATTAGGTGATGATGATATTATATTAACAGAGTCGTAGTACCTATGACCCATTTCAGTTTCACTAACTCTGACAAGTATAACATTAAAATCGGAGGCTTTATAGCAAAATATCAAATGGGAAGTCAAAAAATGAAGGTTGATTTCAAAGGTTCCAACCCACATCTTATTCCTGTGACTGCAATTTGCATTTTTATAGCACCCTGTAATCAAGGACTGCTCAGTAATTTGGTGAATATTATTAAGGCTTACAGGCTGCTATAAATTTGCACTAGCAGCTGGGTGATCTATTCAGAGTCCTGGATTTTTCCTATTTTACATTTGCTGGCTGCTGCAAATGCCCTAGAAAAGGGTGGTGGGGCTTGTGTTTTAATCCCGTGTCATTTTGTCATAACACAGGAAGGAGAGCAGATTTGGGCCCTAAATCGTGTAAATGGTAAGGCGGCAAACAGATTGGAAGCCATGACTCATGGTTCTTCCACTGGAGAGTCACATAGAACAGCACAACGGTTTTATATCATTTTTATACATCATATTTTATGGCATTAGTCATGGTGCTTATTTGATCTCAGATACCACAAACCCTGTTCATTATAGTCAATAAACAGCTGTGAGGTATTTTTGCCTAGTCTACAACTGGTTGCTGGATATGATGTGATGAGAAGCAGATGACAGGCATCCGGGGAGTTGTGCGCGTTTACCCACCGGTGCAGTTGACAGTCATCAGCTACTCGTGTTGATTCTAAAAGGAGGGCCTGAACTTTGCCTTGTGCTCTGGTCGCGGGTAATATGCTGATACTACAACGTAGACGGCTGAGATGTGTACTGTGGAGAGACTCCTGCTTTCCCCTGTCTGGAGAATAATGGGAATTGAAAAAAATAATTTACAAGATGTTCAGTTTGAATTAGAAAAATTTTGTGTATGTAACTTGTGTTATCTTCTTTACGGATACCCTTCTGTGGCTATTTGAGCCGTCTTTGTCTCCAAAGATTTCTGGGTGTCTAATAGATCTTTATTTGTAGTAATGAATCCTTTGTGTCCATGAGCCCTTTCGGGGTTAAGAAACTCAAATAAAGTGCTGTACAATTTAGTGTTCTTTGCGGTACCCCAGTGGATGACATCCAACTGGTTCTCTTTAATGCCAGGCAGGAAGAGGAATTTTGGAGGATGTTTTATACATAGGCTCTCCCAACTTTATTTCCTCTCACGTGGCTTTCATTCATACCACTTCTTAAAGACTCTTCTGAGCATCCGTTGTGGGAATTGATCACCTGTCCTTCCAAGCATTTCGTTCCTGCCACTACCAGCTGGATTTAAGGGCCTGGTGTCATCATTCAGACAGTTTAGTAAGTTTGCCCATTAAGTTGTACCCAACTGTAGGATAAAAAGAATGCCAGAGAAGGAACAAATGGTCTAACTCATGGGTTGGGAATGAGAGACTGGAAATCTAAATATTTGCTGTTGAGCTATTTCCCCCTATCCTGTGTGCGTTCTGATATTGCAGTGGGACTCAATCAAAGCATGAGTTTTGTAGAGAATGACTGGGTCACGTTGCTATTAGAGTGGAAGTAGAGGCAGTTCAAGAAGTGGTTTGAAAAGTCTTGGATTCTTAATGAATGGTTAAAACTGTGGCCAACTCGAGCTGACGAGACAGTGTAAGGCTTCAGGACTGTGCAGAACAGGGGTTTCAGTTTTCACTGCTGCCCGGGCACTGGGGCAAGGCCCTCAAACCCTCTGGGAAATTCCTCATCTGTGAATGAATGAGGTTGAATTAGATGGTTCATATGGTTCCTTCGGGCTCTCAGGTTCTCTGATGCTATGTCATTACCACAGGTCCTGAAAATAATTGCATAGCCAGATGAGACTTCATTTAATGTCATCGAGCATCATGGGGCGGGGGAGGGGACCATTAATTATGTTCAGAGTTATATTATCTCCTTGGAGGCTCCTGTAACTATTTCATTTAAAGAGGAGCTTCTAGTTGAAGGATGAGAGTTTTCTAGGTGCCACGATCAACGGATAAACTGCCAGTAGGATTTTCCAAAGGCAAATGATATTTTGCTTTCTGTCCGTTTTGGTTTTTTTCTCTGTCTTTTATTTTCTCACGTTTCCCACCTCTGCTTATTTCTTAATCGAATCTATCTGGGGACTAAGTGAATTTTAGTATACATAATGTCTATACGTGAAGTCAACACTCAAATATTCATTGGATTATTGTTTTATATGTTGAATACCCATTTATTCAATCTACATGTATTTTTTGAGCATCTTCTCTGTGTTGGACATCCCACTGGGTACTGAATTCCAGAAATGAAAAGACAAACTTGGCGGTTGCCCAAATGGCATTTATAGTCCAGTAAGAATAAAATACAATTCATTGTTTTAATTTTGAGAAGAATTTGTAACTACTGCTTTAGAACTAAATTAAGTTGCTCTTTACTTACTTGTGGACTTTCTTATTTTTCCCCTTTAATAATTAAAAGAAATAGTCCCTGTGCGTCCCTGAGGTATACTCTTGGTATCCAGGGTATGCTGTTGAATATACAACCCTTTGCAATGTGGCCCTATTTGCATTTGTGATTTCAGGCAGGAAAGGTGCCCTCCCTCCACTCTAAGAGAGAGTCAGAAGAATTAGTAGGAGAAAAAACAATCAATCAAACAAACAAACAAACAAACCAGCAGAAACTCAGAGGACCCAGGAGAAACCCCAGCATATTCATTGTGTTGCAGAGTTCTGCTATAACATACAGTGTAGCTAGCGCCTGACTCCGGCCTTCTGTGAAACCATAATTGTAGAGCTGTATGTACCAACTTCGAATTCATTTTTGTTGTTACTGCTTTTATTGCCTCTAACGGAAACTGTTTATTTAATTACAGACTAAGCTCGTAGTTTCCCCTGTTCCTTTTTGCTCGCTCGCAGACCTAGGACAGCTGTGTCAAAAACAGTAAAAAATTGTTGTCAGAGGAATAAGGAAAAGACTCTCTGCTTCATCACCTGCCGTGCTGAGAGTCGTTCCTCTTTAACCCGTCCGGGCCCCCGCAGGCCTGGGGGCTTTGGCAGTAACTTCAGCTGCAGAAGAAAAGAGAGGGGTGCATTTTGGTCTTTGGTGTCAGTTGGGAACCAAGAAAATTTGGTAAATTTTTAACCTCATATTTGGAAGGCATTTGCTCTTTTTTCCCCCCTTCTTTGTTCTCCCCAGCACTGCTTCACAGTGTCCTTCTGACTTCATAGACGTCCCTTGAATCTAAATGTACACCTTTACGTTTTTCTCAGCATGTAGCTTTGGGTCTTAACGTGGCATCGACTCCCCCCTCCCCACCCCCACAGCTTTATCGAGATGTAATTGATATGCAATAATGTGTCTGTGTAAGGTGTGCAGTGTGGTAATTTGACATACGTGTATATCGTGCAATGATTATCACAATAAAGTTAGTTAACATCTCCACCACCTCACATAATAATTATTATTAAAAAATTTTTTAAAGATTTTATTTATTTGAGAGAGAGAGAGAGCATGGGGAGGGGGGAGGAGCAGAGTGAGAGGGACAAACAGACTCCCCGCTGAGCAGGAAGCCCGACACAGGGCTCGATCCCAGGACCCCGAGATCATGACCTGAGCTGAAGGCAGATGCTTAACTGACTGAGCCACCCAGGTGCCCCTCGCCTCACATAATTAGATTTTCTCTCAGCAACTTCCAAGCATCTAATCCAGTGTTGCTAACTACCGTCGCAGTGCTGTACAATGGATCCCTAGAACTTATCTTATAATTGGAAGTCTGTATTCTCATGCTCTCCGAACCCTCCAGCCCATGGCAGTTACCATTCTACTGTTCATGTGAATGTTGGTTTGCAGCCTTGGGAGCTTCCTGGTGTCATCTGCAACCAGCCCCCTCCCATGGAGGGCAAGGAGAGACAGAAGAAAGAGGCCGGTGACTCTAGTTTGGCAGGTGTATATAACAAGGCTTGTTTTGGGTGGCCACACGATGTCTGTGCTCATCTCCCAGAATCTTAAAGTTTGTACAGAGGCCTTAACTAGGTTCAGTCACATATACTGTCCAGATGGTCTCAATAAGAACTTACTCTCTCAAGGCCATGTCCTTGGAACTGTTTCCACCGCGGGAACAGTGGGCAGAGGGTACATTCCAAGAACAGGGGAGGTGGGAAGGGGGTGAGGAGCCACCGATTGCCGGGGTCCAGCTTGAGGGTCAACTGGTGGCCATGTCCTTTTGATTATGTCCTCCAACAGTGAGTTTGACTTTTCTAGATTCCATTTATAAGTGAGATCATACAGTATTTGTCTTTCTGTCTCTGGCTTATTTCACTTTCCCATAATGCCCTCGAGGTCCATCCATGCTGTTGCAAATAGCACGATTTCCTTCTTTTTATGGCTGAATAGTAGTCCATTGTATGCCATATTTTCTTTATCCATTCATCTATCTATGAACACTGAGGTTGTTTCCCTGTCTTGGCTGTTGTAAATAACTGGCATTAGCTTTTATACTTAGAAATAAGAAAAAAACTAACAGAATTATGAAATTTAAGTTCTCTGTTCAGATGGAGTAAATTTGCTAGTCAAAACCACACACACACACACACCACAACTCACACACCACACACACACACACACACACACACACCTACAGAGGAAATAGTAAAAGAGTATAATCATTTCACGTCCCTCTTTGTCTCCTTCTCGCTACCTCTTTTTTCTCTTGTTTCTTTCACGTCTCCTTGTGGTGCATCTAACCACATTTTTATTAAATGTTTTGTCTTCTAGAAGTCTATAATGACAACACACATAGTGAAATGGATGTAATTATTTAAATGTTAAAAGCAGATAAATTACTTATATAGTGCTCAGGTGATTATAACAAGAGGGAGGGATACATTCCTGCTCAAGATGAGAGCTAACTGTGTATTTCTGTAGTTTCTGTATCTTTTGTTTTCTTAATATTGAGGGGAAAAAATGCCCCACTCCTCACCAATGGCAAAGTATGTCAGATCACCAAGTACTCATTAATTTGTTTGCCCTGTTGTATATTTCCTCCTCCTCCTTCTCCAGTTAGATTTCTGGGTCTCCATTTTTGCTCTGCTGTGTTCCATTGCTTCTCCTCTTAGTTGTACTTCTTGGAGGGCAAATTTTTTTAACATGCTCTGCTATAAAGTGCTTTAAACACATTTAAAGGGAAGTATGGAGTCAAATTATTATAGGAATTTTTCTCCTCTTTGATGTTCAAATCCATTCAACTTGATAGCAAATGTTCTCCTGTAGCTCCTTGTGGAATTTTAAAACATCCTTGAGAAAATACTAGCAGATATTTTAAATACTTTTTATGAATCAGCCTTAGTGAGAACCAAAAAAAGAATTAGGGATCAAGAGTATTATTTCCAGATTCTCTAATTTGCATAGTTAAAATTAAGGGGAATTTGACTTTTTTTTTTTTTTACCAGCTTTCTCTTTCCTCAATATCAGACATTCCTCTCCTTCATAGACGCCACACACCCACAAATAAATGAAACTTTTGCAAACTGTTTTCCCCTTAGCGTGGACAGTTTCCAACTTTGGGTCATATAAAAAAATCCACCTTTCTTTTGTTGTAACGATGTTTCCCAATAACATAAAGAAGATTCCTGTAGGGGATACTTCTTTTTTTTTTTTTTTAAAGATTTTATTTATTTATTCGACAGAGATAGAGACAGCCAGCGAGAGAGGGAACACAAGCACGGGGAGTGGGAGAGGAAGAAGCAGGCTCATAGCGGAAGAGCCTGATGTGGGGCTCGATCCCATAACGCCGGGATCACGCCCTGAGCTGAAGGCAGGCGCTTAACCGCTGTGCCAGCCAGGCGCCTGTAGGGGATACTTCTATGGGGGTTGGTTTTTTGTTTGTTTTAATCTGTTTGGCTAGCACATGATTCCTCTTCCCTTGTTTGGGAAATTCCTGACTTTGTGAACCTCAGCGGGATTCAGATCTTGCCTCTCATCATGGAATCTGGGAAGTCCCACTATTCAGTTTCCCAGAAGCCTTTGCCACAGGACATATGCTAGACCTAGCCTAGCAGGCAGCCCCACTTTGAACTAAGGGATGGAGCAGGGAGAGTGCAGAATCCACCCAGTGTGAGCAGTGGTGATAGAAATGTCAGTTTCCCCGGGGAACAGGGGGCAGTAGTCCCAGCAGTGGCGTCCTGTCTCCGGTGGTGTGATGCTGGTCAGTAGCTCAGCTAGCTAGCTGAGTGGTCCAGAGGAGGCTGTAGCCTTGAACCACACGGCATGAATTTGGTTGTGGTTGGTAGTCTCCTATTGTTCCTGTTTTCCAAAGCCCTTCTCTAGGCTTCTCAGTGATTATGTGAGAATAGTCAACATTGTTTCAGTTCATTTTATTTCTGCTTAAAGCAGCCAGACTCAGTTTTGTTATTTCTATTTATTTGCAACTAAGAACGCTGATTGGTGTGACATTTGACACCAGGAATGATTGTAGGAAATGGAACCGCAGAGAAATGAGGGGAGGGGGACAGGGATTGGTTGTCTGGCTTAGCTGGAGCTAAAGGTAGTTAAGAAATACAGCCACATAAGGGAGGAGACTCTTGCATACCATAACATTCAGTGGCAAATCAGCAAATAAATCATCTGTGAACTTCAAGAATGAAGCAGGAAGGAGGCTTTGGGAACCAAGTCGAAGCTTCCATCAATTAATGTGAAGGGAAGAGGATTTGAAGGTCTGGCATGGTGTGGTAGCTGCCTCTGACAGCGTTAGACAGCTTTTTCTTTAGAAAGAGAATATGAGGTCAGATTCCTCAATTTTTTCTCTAAGCATGGATTAAAAACGAGGGACTTTGCTGTGACTGCAGTAAAAAAATATCTCTTTTGTCTTTCGGGGATGAAAATGTCAAAAGCCAAATGTGGGTTGCCAAATTCGAGTGTCAGTTGAATTCACAGCCTGGTCCCTTGTATTGAAGTTTGGGCATTTAGAGAGAAAGGGTAGGACCCCGAGAACTATAACAGGGGTATGGTAGGGTTTGGTGAGCTTAGGGTGCCCTGGACCCCAGGGTCGGCAAGCCACCCTTGCCAGCTGCTGCAGCATCTCTGCCCTCTTCGATGAGGCTGTTCCTGTCTTGATTGCATTTTCTGTCACCCGAAGGAGCTGCATGACAAAGTCAGTTTTCCTTATGCCCCTGATGCCCCCTTCCCAGATCTATAACTGAACTTGGATCCCAGCATACTTCAAAATGCCAATGACAAAGTCAGAGATGGGAAGAGGCTTACGGTGCTAAAAGTTTGCAAGATTTTGTTAATTAATATTGAAAAAAAATCCAGAAACATATATGAGAACAGATTTTGAAGATTCTATGTCCAAGAAAGAAAAATACAATTTTAGAGGGGTTGAATTTATTCTTATGGGAGCACTTAATCAGAGGTTTTGGATTCAATGTACTAGCATGACTAGGTGACACTGATTCTACTTGTTTCCTTGATTGGTTGACCAAAACTCGGACTTGAGCTCCACTGAGATGCTAGAAATCCCTTTACAGACTGTAGGAGCAAGGAATTCAAACACTCAGGGAGATAAGATTGTTGGAAGGGATATATCTTGGACATTGAATCCCATATTTTAACTCTGTCCCTTGAGAGGATCTTGATGAAACTCTCTTCAACAAGAGCTGGAGAGATGCACTGATACAGTGATGGAACTGGGAGATACAGTTCCCACTAACATCTTTGGGAAAAATGGCCACTGGTGCTAACATAAGACGCTCAGGTTGAAGCGGGGCTCTCTGACGTTACTAGGGATATTAGGATTCCGGCACCATGGAGCTTACGTAACAGCACCTTACCATCAGAAGGCAAAGTAGGCAGCGTGGCTACCATAATAGGCAGAAGGATGGGCATTTTAACTGGATCGACCAGCAGGGATCTTTGGAAATGGCTCTTGATAATGGGATCCCTGTGATTGAAATAGATAGGCACTTAGCTATGCTACTCGATTTTTACAACCCAAAACTCTGGATCTTCTGGCAAACAGGCTTGATTTTAGTCGTTACAATAGGAAATCATGGCCCCTCACCTAATTCCCGGACAGAGATTAGTTCATAAGCCCAACATCCTTTGAATGGAAGCAAGGTCAAGAACTTGCTAGATAGAGCCTTGCAAAAGAGTCCTGAGTATATTTATTAGAGTCACTGGGGAAAAGGAAATATTAAGACCTAACAGAGATTAGTAGACACTTGTTCTCTTCAGGATACAGTCTCTTTACTGGAACAACTCAACACATGCCTCGATATTTGCTATGCATTTCTTTATCCAACAAATGCTTTTTTTCCCCTAGGCAAGTAAGCAGGGAATACTCTAAACAGTTTGTTTTTATCTGATAGCAGCGACAGAGTAACTTCACTGCTTTGCCTCAGACGGTGGCTCTGTGTCACCATTTTGTCTTCGAGTTTGTTGACCATCACCCAGGACACGGTGCTGGTCTAATATATTGTGGCATGTGGAGAGTAGGCTATGGCAGGTGCCCCTGATGTCCTGGCTATTAGCCAGCATATAGTACATCATTAGCTGTCCTGGTTTAAAATACACATGTGCTAACAGGAAGGAGACAATCTAGGTGGTCTCCTGGTATCCATGCAACAGTGAAGCTCCATTCTCTGTCCCTCTGTCCCTCATCATGTTGTAGATATTTTATTTTGTCATGAGAAATCATCCCGAAGGGCCATATGCTAGTGTGGTGATGAAAATGAATAAACGGAAAAGTAGCTTAAGAAGGTCACGGTTCCTGGGCAAAAAATGGAATTGCCGGATACATTAAAGTACAAGGTTGCATTTGGACACGGGACTGGTTGGTGAAATCTATACTGTGCTCTCTGCAGGTGTCGCCAAGTGAAACTCCTTCAGAGACCAGGGAAGGGCACGTGAGATGTATGAAATATATGGGGATAGAGAGAAGGCTTGTTCTGAGTGATTAGAGAATATGCATATTCTTCTTAAAGGCATTTGAAAGGAATTTTAAAACACTAAACTGTCCAAAAGAAGCATATTGGTTGGTGATACTGTTATGACACAAAAGCAAAAAAAATTGATTCCAAATGGTGCAAATCTTACTCATCAATGGGAGATAAGATTGTGCCAGAGACTAAAGAAGGATGCTTAGACCATGGTGTGAGCACATCCCCGTGCAGCACATACCTCTCCAAGAAGAGGTATTTTATTCACTAACCAAGTATTTGTTAAGTTCCTGCTATGTCAAAATGCTTTTCTAAGCTCCGGGGATGGAGTGGTGAAATGATTAGTCAAAATCTCTGCCTCGTGGAGCTTGTGTTCTAGGGGGAGGAGACAGGCCACAAAGAAATCAGTGAATTATGGAGGATGTGAAAGGGGGCAGGCAAGCACTGCCTACGTACAGAAGGGACACTGGAGAGCGAGTCCAGGTAGACCCTGCTGGGCGGTCAGGGAAGGGCCCAGTGAGATGACGTTTGAACCAGTGCTTGAAAGAGATGAGGGAACGAGTCATGAAGACATCTGAGAGAGAGTGTTTCAGGAAGATGGATGGTGAGGGCAAAGGCCCTAAGACAGGAATATGCCCATCATCTTCAAGGGACAGCAAGGCAGTGTGCATGGTGGGAGGGAGTGGATGAGAAGGGAGGTAGGTGAGAAGGACCAAAAGGTGGTAGGGGAACCAAACTCCTGAAGGAGCTTGACTTTTACTCCGAAGGAGCAGGGGCCACTAGAGGATTCTAAACAGAAAGGCAGCCAATGATTTGACTTCCACTTTTAAAAAAATTTTATGTATTTATTTGAGAGAGAGAGTGAGAGAGAGAGAGAGAGAACGCACAAGCAGGGGGAGGAAGAGAGGGAGAGGGAGCAGCAGACTTCTCGCTCAGCAGGGAACCCAATGTGGGGCTCGATCCTGGGACTCCAGGCTCGTGACGTGAGCCGAAGGCAGACGCTTAACCGACTGAGCCACCCAGGCCACTCAGTGGACATGTTAAATAGGAAGTGGGATACGAGTTTACATTTCAGGAGCGGTCCAGGCCGGAGCCGTACATTCGGGACTGAGCACTCTGTAGATGTGTGAGATCACCGAGGTAGCCGAGTAAGTAGAAGACAGAATGGATTTAAGGACTGAGCCTTGGGGCATTCCTCAAAGGTAGAGAGGTTGGAGAAATGAGGAAAAATTGGCCGAGGAGACTGAGGAGGAGCAGCCAGTGAGGAAGGAAGAAAATCAGGAGGGAGCAGTGATCTGGGAGCCCAGTGAGGAGTCATTGGCTCTGTCTGTGATAGGTCTCGGGGGGCCGTGTGAGATGGGGACCAGGAACTGACCGCTGCCTCAGACCTGGGGAGGACATCGGTTCTCCAGACAAGAGCAGTTTTAGTGCGGCTTAATGACTAAGTCCTGTTTGGAGTGGGTTCAAGAGACAATAGGAAGAGACAGACAGACCTGATGACAGGAAGACTGTTTTAAGAAATTTTACTGGAAAGAAAATGAGAGACTCAGAGCCGTGGCTGGAGAGGGCGTGTGTAGCAATGAACTTGAGGGTTTCAGCCGATATGAAGGTTGATGCAGCTGGCATCTGACATTTCATACCTAGCTCTTAAATATGAAACGTATGTTGAGATATATTAGAAGGAAAATATGCTAAGGCTTCAGTTTTAAAACAATATTAAAATCCCAATGGATCTTCCATTTCATACATTTATTAGCGTTATTAACTACATTTAAAGCTTTTCATCTGCACTGGTGTCACGGTTATAAATTTTTCGTTTTAGTATGGTGAGTTAGTTATAACACAATAATTATGCTACGGAAGGACAAACTCATGGTAGTTTATAAATGCACAATTAATTTTAATAAGTCAGTGATGAAAAAGTCCACTGGCTTGGTTAACTAGTGAATTCAGTTAAATAATACATTTTAGTAATTAAAAAACCTAGATTGATTAAGTGTCATCAATTGTTTTGGCATTTTGTGAAGATAGGCTGTGTGGGGAAGATTTTGAACATTAGAAAAATGGTAATTATAGTAAGGGAATTTACATCCAGCAAATGGAAGTGCTTATCTGACTCCATTTCTTTATGTGTTTCTATTTTTATGCATTTTGTATATTTCAGCCTGTCATCCTTAAATTGTTATTAAGTGATTTAGGGGAACTTGTGTTTGTGCATACTTGAATATGCATATCCCTGCATAAGTTAAAACATTAATTTGAAATTTGATTAAAAGGAAATAAAGGCTGTTCATTTTTTTGTCTGACTCCAGAGACAGGATTATGTATATTATAAAATCAGAAAGTACAAAATTTTAAAAGTTGTTACTGCTTTTTCTTCTATTTCTTCAGCCAAGCTATTTTAGCATATTTAATTAGACGATGTTTCTAATGCCATTACACCGAGCATCGATTGTACTTGTCAGTCTTGATAACGTCCACATTCCATTCTATATAAGTGACGCAGCACCCCACGTGGTACGCAGGTCAGAGCTCCTTCTAGCCCATCACTGGGAATCAAGAGAGAGAATGTTAATGTGACACGATCATGATTTATGTCCCATAAAAGGTAGAGACCTTATTTTGGCTTGCTTATTTGAAGTATTTATTTACTAATAACCTTCTGGGGCGCCTGGGTGGCTCAGTCGGTTAAATGTCTGACTCTTGATTTCAGCTCAGGTCACGATCTCAGGGTCGAGAGATTGATCCCCTCGTCGGGCTCTGTGCTGGGTGTGGAGCCTGCCTGCTTAAGACTCTCTCTCCTTCTGCCCCTCCCCCCACTTCCACCCACCCGGCTCTCTCTAAAAAAAAATAAAAAATGAATCTATTTAAAGAACCTTTTGAAAAGGCTCTTTCCCTATAAATACTTATGAAAAGAAATGGTCTTCTGCATGTTTGTGAAGCTTTCTATACAAGTGTATGAGTAGCTTCCATAATTAAACCTATCCACAATCAAAGACTGTGATTATTATTTGTTCTGTTTTCATGGCAGACCAAATGAAACCTCTATGTCAGACTTACAGTGAATACCACAGTGATAGGCTCAGAATATCAGCTTTTTATTGCACTTGGGAATTTTTGTGAACCGGAAGCATTTTTCCTTGGTCAAGGGGCATGAAGTTGGTGACGGCTGGGGGGACAGTCCTTGTTAGCACCATCTTTGCCCACAGGTCTGGGGTGTTGTTGCCTGTGGAGGGTGATATGGAGAGTACCAGAAGTATCCCCTCCCTTCAACCAGTTTGTCTGTCTTCTATCCTTGCTGGGATTTGAAATGTTAAGGAACTCTTAGGCGTTAAAGTATTGTTATCTGGCCTGGCCAAATCATAAGTGAAGGTTCCTCAGTTGATGAAACCGTTATCTTTCAAAGCTGTGTGGGGAGAGCAGGGCCCAGAGGGAACAGGACACATGGGACCACTGGCTGTTAAGGGGACGGAGTGAGACCACTGAGTTGAGTTTATAGGAGCGTGTTGTCCCTGCGGAAGGTGGAGGAGCGCCCAAGGAAGGTCTCACGTGCCAACAAACCTGTGCCTTGTGTCCATCTTGTGCCATAGGCATGGGGGAGAGATGAGGAGGACCTGGTCCCAGCCTCGAGAAACTTTATATCCATCAGGGAAGGCAGACACAGAGGGTCCTGTGCTGATGTAACCAGCCGGTCCAGGTTTGGGGGGGGGCCGGCACAGGGCAGCCGTGACCCACTGGAAATGGGTCACACTTCTTCTGCCTCATGTTTATGAGGTGAAAGTGGTTCTGTGGGGTTGCTCTGCTGGATGGTATTTTCGATGTCAAGTAGGCTGTGGGAGGGCATGTCACAGTACCCACAGTACCGTGCTATCTCGGAGTGCTCCCCTGGAAGGTGGGACCGCGTCCGCTCTTCTAGGCGTCTGTGCGAAGACAGCAGTATGAAAAGCCCTAGCCTCATATTCTGGTTTCATTTTTCGGTAGTTCTGGGCCTCGGACCAAGACATTTAATTTCTCTGAGCCTCATTTTCTATATCTGTTATATATAGAGAATGATTTCCCAGTTCCTCCCGTTGGGTAATTGAGAGACCGAAATGGGATAACGTATGTTGGCATTCCTGGTATATGGTGGCTAGTCAAGGACTATAAACCTTGTCCACTCCGTGGCCCAACCCCAGTGCAGCTGACCAATGACCAAAGGCCGGTCTGGACACCTGCCTAATAGAGGGGCCGATGACCCTCGGAGGACATGGAAAGCATTATCCCTCCGGGAGAGGGATATCCTTCTTGCCCTGTGGAAGGCAAAACGAAATGCATCATTTAAAAGAGCGTATGCTTCAAACTCTTTAGATCTTTCTGAGTTTGGATCCAATTTACTAAATGGCTTCTTTGTTGGATTTTTAGAGAATTTAACTCCCACAGTTTAGGTCATAGCAAAACTTGGAGGTTACTGTTCACGGTATCCGATCCTTATTCTCAGCGGTGGCGTGACTTCACTTTCACATCGGCAAATGTAAAAGGACAGTTCACTGAGCAGCAGTATTAAGAGAGAGCTTCGTGTTTATGTAATAGCGTTGGGCTTTGTGGGCTCTGCAGAATGCACAGCAGTAATTAGATGTTTCAGATACATGTCTAGACAGGGTAAAGCTTCAGGAGCCCTTGCTCAACCCTGGGAAAAGCTACAGGTCGCCTGCTTGTGACCAGAAAAAGCTCTCCTTGATTAACAAGTTAAACGTGGAGTTAACTCTCCGGCACTAGGTTCACACCCAAGAGGAAAATGAGATCTGATGAGATTTGACGGGACTCGACCAGGCCTGACTTTGTGACCTGATGTGAGGGTGCTGAAAACGGTATCTCCCACATCTCTTTCTACCATCCTGCTACGGGCCCGGATTCCCATTCTTAGAATCACCCGTTTGCTTAGGTCATTCTGATTTGAAGAGGCTCCTGTAAATGCGAGCTTGTCCCTTGGGAGGGTTACACAATGGCTCGCATGGCTCAGTCTTAGGGAGAATAATGAGGAAACACATGTTAGGAAAGGTAAGTTTTGATGGGAGTGCAATTTGGAAAGGTTTGGAATTGAGGATACTCTCTGAGGAGGGTGTGCTCAGGTGGAGAGGGCTGACGGGGCAGCATGAGGTCTTAGGGGACCTGCGGAAAGGGAGCAGAAAAAAGAGGGGGTTGGCAGAAAGGAAGCGTCCTGTGCGTGTCTGTGTGTGTGTGTGGGGTGCGCACACACACAAAGCAAGGGATGAACCCGGCTCACCTACGTCCCTGTGTTTCACCACTCATCTTGAGCCCTGACATTATTTTTTTTTTAAAGATTTTATTTATTTATTCAACAGAGATAGAGACAGCCAGCGAGAGAGGGAACACAAGCAGGGGGAGTGGGAGAGGAAGAAGCAGGCTCATAGCGGAGGAGCCTGACGTGGGGCTCGATCCCATAACGCCGGGATCACGCCCTGAGCTGAAGGCAGACGCTTAACCGCTGTGCCACCCAGGCGCCCCCCTGACATTATTTTAAGCAAAGATAAAGGTGTCTGGAAACCAGCCCCTTCCCGGGTACTTTCTGGTCACTACAATACTTTCTGGTACTGAAGACTAAATAGTGTCTGCCCTGAAGTGTCAACCTTCCTGCCAGGATGACTGAGATTCACATTCCATCCTTCCTTCCTGGGCGCCCCCTCTCCTGGCATCGGATGGCTGCTGTAGCCCCCCACTAATCCCTGGAGTGCACGTGACGGTTCACCTGTTGCACATTGTTAACTGTCCGATTGTTTGCAGAGCTCCATTCCCCATATCCCAGAGAGGCCCTCTGAGGTAGGGGCCACCTGAACTTGGAATGTGCGCACTTGGGTCTCGAACTTGCGAGAGGCGTCATCGAGCTACTACCGCGCGCAGCGTCTCAACTCGAAGCCGAGCGTTACTGTTGGCGTTCCGGGCCGCAGGGGAATTCTGCTTCCTAGGCATCAGGCAGGGGGCTGGCGGCTTCACCCATGTTTCTCAGGCTCATCGCAAATCGCGAGCTGTTAGTATTCCTCCCTGCTAGTGAGGAGCCAGCTAGTTGTTCGAGTTTCTGTTTTGGAGTTTAGAAATTTGAGGCTTTGAGAGGCCCAGTGATTTGTCCAATACGGAACAGCGGAGGGGTGAGAGACCTGGGATTTTAACTTAGAAATGTCCGCTTCTCTCTACTACTCCATCCTGTGCTTAAGGCTATTTCCTCTCCATCTGGAGGTTTCTATTTTTTTTTCCGAAAAGATAGCATGCAGCCTCAGGCACAGTTAACCTGGGGAAACTTTATTTACTGGCACACCAGTGTCTGTGGGTAAGGGCGCTGGAGGCACACGTAAGCCGTGGGAGGTTGTCACACATTTGCGCGCTGGCCTAGGCCCGCACTGTGATCCCTCAGTGGATGCTGACATGGAGGGGTCTGCTCCTGCCAACGCCCTGAGACCCCAGGCCTGACCTTGAACTCTGCCCACCCAGGAAAGAAGGCGGCCTCCCTTGTTTTTGTAACAAACGTGCCTTAGTCCTGAACACCATACCATCATGTCTTTTATACCCAGTGTTTGTCATTTTTTTGTCTGTTTATCTTGACCCTCAAACCTAAGCCGTGATCTTGACTTTCTCTCCTTGGCTCCAGTCCATATTCTCCCTCCAGCTGTGCCGCCTCTGGCTGCCCTGGGCAAATGTCCTCCCAGGCCTCCGCAGGATTTTCTCCATTGACCCTGCCCCTTGGGTGGTGCCCTGCTGCTCTCGTTCCGCAGTGCCAGGATGAACCAGCCATGAAGCCGTGAGCCCCAAGGCTCCTGAGGCAGCACTTTGCCTCCTGTGGCCTTGACAGTGCTGGTGCTAGCCCTGCAGTCCCTGTCCCTGGCTCGCACTGCCCTGTGAGCCTCTGACCGGTTCGCAGAGGCTGCGGTGGAGCTCTTGGCCCAGTGCTTCTGGGCCCATCCTGCACGGCTCAAGAACCCTACCAGGACTTGGGAGCTGTTGCTTATTGTGGCCGTCTCCGTCTGGAACCATCTGGAACAGCAAAATCAGAGGCAAAAGCTTATGTGCTATCACTTAGCTCATGAAAGCAACACTAGAGAAGTGGGGAAAAGGAGTGAGACAAAGAAGGAGGGAGAATAAATATGAAAGATGTATTACGGATCTGGCTACTGTTTGTTAGCAAATACAGTTGCTTGTCTGATCTTATGGGACGTCTTCGGGGCAAATCCATGATGGTGACTACGTTTTATAGCCATTCTTCCCCGGAGAGGAGGAGGCAGGGTTTTATTCCCTGGCTCCTCTCCACTCTTGGTCAAAGTCTGCTCCAAGGGCAGGCTTGTACATGTAGTTTGCAAAGCCTAGGAGTGGCCAGCTGACCCTATCACACCTTGTTAGCAAGTCACACCTGGGCAGCAATAAAGTCGTGGATGGCCGGCCAGAGGGGCATGGTGTGCTCATTGGAGACACAAGGGGCCGTGGCACTGACGTCAGTAGTGATTCCAGATCCGCAGCTGTGGGGGCAGCGCAGGCTGTGCTGGGTCCGTTCAGCCCAGCATCAGGCAAGTGCACAGATCCGGGTGATGGTTAAACTGAATCCGGTCACGCTGGAGCATTTTAATGTCAGTGCAGCTTGGTTCCTGGGCTTGTTTGTGCTGCTAGGAAACTTCTTGTCTATGCAAGGAGATCTTCAGTTTCTCTTTCCAGTTCCTAGGGTTGAGCATGTCTCAGAGGGGATAGTATCTCTTAGGTGGGTGGGGTCCAGCTGAGTGTTCTCTCTGGGAGGGTGGGGAGGCAGGATCTGGATAATGCTACAACAGAGATACTTTTCACAGCAAGAGGAAGACGCACTGTCCTCAGAGCAGCTGACAAATGTGGCATTGATCATGTACTGAGGGCCTGTGTCTCTGGAAAGAAGTACTCATGGTCAGAGTCTGGAGATCTTATCCGATCCATCGGAAGGCGTTATGAGGCCAGTTCCTACCTTCTAGGCCATGCGTATCTCCACCTTGTTTCAGCTCTAGCAGATGGCCTCCTCCGTGCCCTTCTGCACTGGGTGATCATTTATCTTCCTTAACACCTGTTGGATATGCTCCCTGACCTGGCCTTAATGAGCCCCTGTTGGGGGTGGTCCCATAGTGACCACAGCTGGCCCAGAAAATGCCTATTGAAGATAGCAGAGATGGAGTTCTAAGGTCACCTCCTCTTCAGTTGGGAAGCTAAGATGATGTCAAAGGAAGTACTTAAATTTCTAGAGAGACAGCCCTGTGGCCATACAGAGGTTCTTCAGGTTTTGATTATACTGAATTTCTCTAACTTGACTCATCTTCCGGGTGACCTCCTACAAAATCAAGGTGAGGCTTGATCTACACTCTGGCCCAGGTTAAAGCATTTAAATAGCTAATGGCCTTCTTGACTTCTGACCCCATCATGGCCTCCCTTGACCCAGCTTATTTCTACGTAGTAAAAATAGACTTTCAAACTGAGAGTAGGGAAGACCATGCAAATGATTTGCATACTTGTTACTATCCGATAAACCAGCAATCTTGCATAGGAGGGAGAGTTGGTTGCTCTGCAAGGGACACACTGGGTATACTTCCCTGGGGGGGTGGTGGTAGGTGGCTCAGCCCACCAGAAAAAGTGCTCTGTATACACACTTGCTATCTTCATTTTCAGCACCCTCCTGGCCAAGCTTAGTTTTGCTGGGAGTGTGTGGGTCCAGAGCTGGACTCTGAGCCTTGTTTCTGGAAATGATGTGGTAGATATGTGACCAAAGGGCCATTCCAGCAACTTGCTCAGAACAAGGGGAAGCTGGGGGCACTTGGGTGGCTCAGTCGTTAAACGTCTGCCTTCGGCTCAGGGCGTGATCCCAGGGTCCTGGGATCGAGCCCCTCATCGGGCTCCCTGCTCCGCTGGGAGCCTCCTTCTTCCTCTCCCACTCCCCCTGCTTGTGTTCCCTCTCTCGCTGGCTGTCTCTCTCTCTCTGTCAAATAAATAAATAAATAAAATCTTAAAAAAAGAAAAAGAACAAAGGGAAGCTGATCCAAGAGGACTCTGTGTCTCTACTGCTGGAGAACAGCAGCTGCTGGCAGCCCTCAGATGAAAAATTCCCACAGAACAGGAAAATTAGAGCCCCTTCTCAAGTCATCCTGTTAGAAATCAGAGGAGTGAAATTGGTCTGGCTTTCCTTTGAGCACATCTGCACCCTTCTGACTAGGTCACCAACTGAAGCTGAGCTCCTGGCCCCTTTTCAAATTGCAGGAATTGAGAATCCCATTTCCTGTTCTAGCTCTTCCCATCTGTGCTCCCCCTCCCCTTCTGCATTGGGATCACGCTGCATTCCCGCCCCTCTCATCCTTGTAGAGAGAAACCGGAAGTCTGGATTCCTGATGCCAGGGACACCTGCTCTGGCACCTGGGCTAAGAAGAACCATTACAGAATGTTCTGGGCTATGACAGCCTTTCACCAGGCAAGCCCATCGGGCAAAACCTTCCAGGCCCTGCCTCGCCCAGCTGTTTGGGAAGATCAGTGGCTTGAGCAAGGCGACGTCCTGTTCTGCATGGTCACTTTGAAATGCCAGGCCCCACATAGAAGCAACCTTCCAACACCACCGCGTCATTCACGAACTCATCTCAGAGCCACTTGCCTTGACCTATTTCACACTCCATATTATTCTATCCACAGCGCCTCCCGGCTTCTGACCTGGGGGCTGACTCACTTTCCTGTTTACAGCCTGGCCTCAACCCTCATTCCTAATGTTTTACATAGTTTCTCTGGCAGTGACCTTTGCTTCCCTTTTGACTAGAATTCAGATTCTCCTCTGGCCAGACAACTTCTGACTATTCTGGGTAAAGGTATGCCAGATCTCACCTGGCCCCCGACACCCTTGGTCCCTGCTGCGGCCTCCTCAGAGCATTGCACCTGCCAGACTGGCCATCATATGATTGGGGTGGCCTCAGTGTGAGAGAGGAGGGTAGAAGAATAGAATGGAGGAGGGAAGGAGCGAGGGAGGGAAGAACGAATAAGCCCCTTCCTTCTGAAAATTTAGCGCTATTGATGCAGACATTAAAAGAAGCGCCGATCATTTTACCCTCATGATTCTTTGATTTGCTCAATCTCAAAGAGTCACAGCAAGTGATAGGAACCTTTTGAGCCTATCTGAGCCTACTGGGAGCGTATAGATCGTGCTCGGGAGTGCTGTTCTGTATTCCACTGAAAGTCCAACTTACCATTCTCTCTGCAACTGAATATTTTCCAACAAGTAATTCTTTTATTTGTCAATGAACTATTCAATGAGTACTCAGATTAAGTGAGATCGGTGAAGTATGGAAGCACTGTGATTGCTAATCAATGAAGTTGGCTGTATACAACATCATTGTCAGGTCCCTTTCTGATGCTATAGATATGGTAGATTTATTTTGAAGTTCCTGATCTGCTCCTGCCTTCTTCTTTGAGAAATCTCCCTCACCCGCAGCCGTGCCAGAAATACCGCACGTTCATACCATGTGACCCTCACCAAGGTGATTGGACTAGTGATGAACACTCGAAACTGATATCGTCAGTCCTTCATCGAGTCAGTGACCAACCAGGTCATCTTGCCTGAAAATGTGAGCTAATGGACATAGAGGTCATTGCCAGTCGTTGGTGGGTGCTAGACCCTTGAGGTTATGTTGGATAGAACCAGAGTCAGTTCACGCTCCATAGGCAACCTGGGGTTGTGAGAGAGCAGAAAGCATTAGTAAGCAGAGACAGCTTGTTTGCAGAGGGGAGGGTGCATCAGACAAGCAGGAAGTTAAGACACCACAGGGACGCAGGAAGAGAAAGGAGAAGCACGTGTCCTAGGTGTCTGTGGCTTCCCAGCTCCAGACCCCAAAAGCTCTGTCTGTCCTTCATTTCCTGCTTGTTGGTATCCATGAGATGAGTTCTTAGATCCAAGACCAAATTGTCTCTATGGCTGAGAGAGTTTTCCAGACAAGAGAAAGCTAAAGGATTAGATCATCGCCTTTTTTTTTTTTTTTTGCGATAAGGATTTCTCTTCCTTATGGCTAAAAATCCTTGACTAAAATAAACTACTACTTAGGTGTTGCCGGCAGTGGCTGCAACAGAGAGTTGTAAACTTTTATCTTGGCAGTTAAGGAAAGGGTAGACTGTTTTCTTCTAGCTTATTTTGAAGTAGGCTTGATGTCATTGAAAGCTATTTACATCCATACTCTGGTTGTTAATCATTTAGGACATTCTGGCTTTTCACTCTTTTCTCACTTGTGATAATCATATTGGCTGTATAGGGTGTGTCCTTAGGGACTCTGCATTTGTGGGGAAAAAAACCCTCACAAAAAGCCCAGCATCAGACAAGCTTACATCAAAGGGCAAGATTGCCTCTGCTTGTTTATAATAGTGGACTTCTGGATAATCTGCACCAGAGACGTAATCTTGATTGCCTTGTCAACAAATTCAGTGCCCAAATGACTGGAGATTTTTATGGCTGGGGAAACTCCAGATAAATAGCATCGGAGGAGAGGCAGGGATGAAGGTGAGGTCATTCAGTCTGTGATCCGTCTCCAGCAATTACAAGCTGCACTCCTCGTCAGATTTAACACCTACACCAAATTGCTATTTACCTGGGTGGAGAAGTGCAAATAGTGGGCACCCTGGGAATGGAGTTGGGGTTGTCCTTTTTTTTTTTTTTTCCTGAAAGAGAGGATACTGTGTAAGTTCGCATAAGATACTCAACTAGTCTGGGTAATAAAATGCAAAGTTAGGTAAGATACTCTAAGGGAAGAGGTTTCATACATGAGGGAATGGACAGAAAAATGCATGTCCGGTGGGAAAAGGATACCTAGAGAGTGGTAGAGGGAGAACTCATTTATAGTGAGAGGGTATGGAGTCTAGTAGTTAGGCACATGGGCTCTGGACCTTGACTCCATGGGTTCGGATCCCGGGTTTACCATTTAGTGACCATGGACAGGTTACTTGATTTCTCGGTGCTTTACTTTCTTCATCTATAAAGCGGGAATAGCGAGAGTACCTGCCTCATAGGTTTGTTGTGAAGATGAATGGAACTGATACATGTCGTGCACAGAGCAGTGTCCGGCCCAGAGGAGGCGCCTAATAAATGCTGTTACTAGTCCGTAAGACGTCACCAGGTGCGTCAGCAAGACCAGCGAGAGGCACGAAAATGAGCACCACAAGTATTCCATCTTCTGGTTCTGTCGAGAAAATCCAATCTGTTTGCTCTTTGACTCTGGAATGTGTGTGCTTTGGCTAAAACAAGAAAGAAGGTGCATAAAAGGGCTACTAAAATGAGGATGGGAAGAGAGGGGCTTTCATAGAAGGGGAGTAAATAGATTGGGTTCTGGTCTGGAAAAATGAAGACTGAGAAGCACTATGATGAATTTCATGAAAGGCGGGAATAGCATGAATAATAACTTGTTTATGAAATACTGGAAAATTAGAACTGGCGTGAAAGATGAATACTTTGAGGTGAATACTTGAACAGATGGTTACTTGACTGTGCTTGCTGTGTGTCATTCAGTCACAGAGCTCATTAGCTCAGGGGTTTCAAAGCAATCTGGATGAAGGCTATGGGTTATGGTCCTTTAACTATCAAAGGTCGTTAGGGACGTTTGGGATAGAGCCCTAGTTTAGGCCAGTGCAGCATGTGTAAATAACTTCTACTAATGCAGCACAGAGCTGTTGCAAACCACTCAGCAACCTTAATTCACTTGACTCCCCCAACAGCAAGTTCTTGAGTTTATACCGTGGGCAAGTCTCTGCAGGGAATCCAAAGATGAGAAAGATCGCTCATGGGGAAGGTTCTGATCTGCGTTGCCACCCAGAAAACACTGTGATCAAATGAACTTAATTTGAAGGTTTAATACGGTTGGTTCACTTTTACTTAGAGTCTTGAGACCAGGGAATTTTTGGTTATTCTTTGAGTTCAGAATTGGTACTGTGAAGAAGTTAAGGAAATAAAAGTTCCCTTTTTGTTATTGTTTTGCTTTCATAAATTCTATCAAGGTGATACTCTAATGTTAATAGAAAGTTTATTCTTTCTTGTATTTCTATTATGAAAGTGGTTATTCATAAAAATCAGTTTTAGGGCTAGAGGTTACTTTAGAGACCATCTTCTTCAATGCCTCCTTTCAGCACCGAAGGAGATGGGTCCCTTGGGTGACATACATCAGGGTGGCCAAGCTTGGACCAGAGCCCAAGCTCTAATCTTCTGTGTTTTCTTTCCCATCAGGCTGCTTCCCCCAAGGATCAGGGTGATTGTAGTTGAGCTTCTTTCTATGTACACACAGACGCAGATGTGCTGTGTTTTATGCTGGAGCGCCCAGAAGCAGATTTACCGTGAAGCCAGCGAAGCTTAAGCTTTAGGACCTCTCACTTGTACGAGGCTCGAGTGGGGAGAGGAAGCTAGGTTGTAATCAGGAAACATTTCTATATAAACACTTCTGGTAAATGACCTAAAGAGATAATGGAAGAGATGGATTTGACTTTCCAAGATTCCAGTATTTATTGTGATCTTTCTCACATTCTAAGAAAAAGAAACTTGCTTTTGGACCTATTTCCTACTTGCCGTTTTGTATTCTTTTTCTTAAAGAAGTATCCTCTTCCTGCTGCAAGATTGTAAATTTCAGGTTCCATGAAACCTCAATTTGCCTCTGATGCCCAAAGATACAATTGGTTAGAAATTTCGTTTTAATATTTCAGATTTTGATTTTTGAATTAATTTTTATTTAAAAACTTAAATACACTTGTTATTTTTATTTTTTATATTTTAAGTTAATTTTAACCTTTGTTATAGTTATAAAATAAAGAAAAAGTCGTGTCAAAAGGTTTTAAACAGAAAGGGTAGCTCCTTGACCTATCCTTCCCCACCCCTTAGTTTTGCTCTCCAGAGTCAAGCATTTTTAATTCCTTTAGGTATTTCCCAACTGCTTACCTCCATATTGTTTAATAACTTGCTATCTCAATTGATCAGTTTTATATCAATTTACAATAATATAAAATTTTATATCAATAATACAATAGTATTGTATTATTTTTGTTGTTGTTGTTAAAGATTTTATTTATTTATTCGACAGAGATAGAGACAGCCAGCGAGAGAGGGAACACAAGCAGGGGGAGTGGGAGAGGAAGAAGCAGGCTCATAGCGGAGGAGCCTGATGTGGGGCTCGATCCCATAACGCCGGGATCACGCCCTGAGCCGAAGGCAGACGCTTAACTGCTGTGCCACCCAGGCGCCCCAATAGTATTGTATTATTATTCAGTTGTATGTTGGCTTCCTGTAATGGATTTAACTTTAATTCTAAACATCCCTATTTTCCCCAAAATAGTCAAATCATAATTTTTGGTTACCTCCATCATCACTATTTATATTATGATGACCATGTAAATATTATTTACAGCAAAAGCAAGTAGAATCTTATGGTATCATTTTTTTTAAGAGGCTGTGCGGGGAGGGGCAGAGGAAGAGGGAGAGAGAGAATCTCAAGCAGGCTCCACGCCCAGTGCTTGAGCCCGACCCAGGGCTCTATCCTACAACCCCTGAGATCATGACCTGAACCAAAAGCCAAGAGTCAGACGCTCAACTGACTGAGCCACCCAGGCGCCCCCTATGGTATCCTTTCTCGTGCAACTTTTTATTTGTCTTAAGGTTAATAATTATCTCATTTTCTTTTGCTTAATATTCTGTGTTACCTATCTGAAACACTACCTCTCCTTTCTTTTTATATAGCTTTTCGTTTTCCCCAGAGTCTATAATTGCTATGTTTTCCCTTTTACTTAATTTTCTGTGCCTCTAGCCAAATAGAGTATCAGAACTACCAAGCATCTATTTTATCAATATTATTTGTGGAAGTGGTCAAATATATCAGGTAATCTACCAGTCTTCCACCTCCTCTCCCTCTCCGCCCCCTCCCCCAGACCTCCTTGCTTAATCCGTCATCCTCCTTCTCCAGTTTAAAGTGATTTTTTTTCTAGTGTCTGGAAATTTCATATGATAAGCCTTTGGTGAAGATGTTTTGTGAAGATGACACTCAATGGGCCCTTTCTAAATCTCAGGGAATTGTCTACTCATTAGAAGCAATTTTATGTAACAGTTTCATATAAGCAGATTTTGACAGTGTGTTTTAAATATCTACTACCATACAAGGACTGCCTTCATTTTATAGTTAACTAGGTTTTCGAAGGGAATTCTCTTAATAATTTATAAAATACCACATCTGGATGCCTGAAACGTCTGGTGATTAAAAGTAGGATTTGCTAATATGTAAGTCGACTCCAATTTTTTGATGTGTAAATTAACCTTAGGGTGAATTACCTAAATTTTGGATCCTAGATAATTATTAAGAATATATTCCCAATTTCTAAAATATATATATGTATATTCCCAATTTCTTGTTACTCTCAAACTCGTAATAGCAGTTGCCACTATGAAAACTAGTTTTTAATATATGGAAGTTAAATATAATTTTACAACATAAAATATATTTTAAAAATTTGTTTTACATACTATTTTTTGTTAGCTGCATTAGAAACATTACACAAATAGGGAATTAACTATACTAGTTCCAATAACACCATCTCTCCCTGATACTTTATACATGCAGAATATTTGGTGAATTCTGACTGGGTCCTACTAAGTAGGGCAATAGCATTGTTTTACTTTACTGAAGTAGAAATTAAGGCCATTGTAATTCATGATTAGGTTTTCTTAGGGGACTTTTTGTTCTTAGATGAGGTATGCCCCTGTAAAGGAGGATTAGTGTTTTCCTAAATAATCCACTACATAAATCAGGAATGGCGCTGATTCTTTACAGAAGGAGAAATTATTTTCAGTGTTTTTCAATATAGTTTAATTCCATTCCTTTTGAGATTGATGCAATTCAAGAATTCAGTTGAATTCTTGTGGAACATAGCTCTATACTTTCATTTGATTTATTTTATTTCCTGAGAACATCATTAGAAGAAAATGTTTTTGAGTCCTTAGGATCTTGGTTGAAATGCTCAGCCCTGATAGCCTTTACAAGCAGAGATTAAATGTCTGTGATCAAGTCTTCCTCCCAGAATGCACTGTTATTGGAATGCCCCGACCTCTGTCTAGACCTGTAGTGTTGAAGCAACTACACATCTCCGGATGTACCGCCCCTTCGCCCTTCCTTTTCCGGCTTCAGTCGTATTGTCCACTGAAAGTTGTGGACAGACAGGAGTGGTAAATCCCCAGGGGCAGGTGTAGGCTGACTTGCTTGCCTGAGGTTTTGTTTTTTGTTTTGTTTTTTTTTCCCCAGATTTTTAAGAAATTGGAGGTGATGGGGGTTCGCCCTGAGGAGTGGTGGAAAAGAGAGAAACACCTACGGGAGACTATGGCAGGATTTCTAGCTGTTTATCACTGGGTGGTTTGCCCTGCTTGATGTCCCCAAACTTATGAAATTGAAAATGCTTTTCTAATATCTCCATTTCAAGTTACTTCTCCCTGTAGAGAGAGTTAGTGGTTAATTTGGAGCAGTAACTTATTTCCATCAGGACTGAGGGAATTTCCCCTGGATTTTGGTAGGCATGATGGATTCTAAAGCTATTCTCTAGGGATGCCGTGCATTTCTTCTGAAATTCTGGATCCTTTAAAATGAATGATTTTGCTATTTGGGTGTTTTGTGTAAGGGATTTCCTGGCGCTTGCATTTATATTGCATTACTGGAACTTATCAAAAATAAATGTGTGTACTTGATCAATTGACAATGAAAACATTTGGTTTGTTTCATCAGTTAGACTCAACATCACTTCTCTCTGAGGAACAGTTAAGGTGTCTTCTGGATGAATGCACACTCAACCAAAAGTCCATGAGTAGACTTCCTTCAGAAAGAGAAAAGGAAGACATTGAGGATATAACACCTGAGGTCCCCCATCTTTCCAGATCTATCCTCTCTGAACTCCTAAATGGATTAGAAACAAAGGTCAAAAGCACAGAGGTGAAAGATGCAGATATGCCTGAGAATGAGGAATGTGAAACACGCACAGGCTACTATCTCACCAAAGCCTTGACTGGGCATTACACGTCCCAGGCTCTTGTCATCGAAGCGGAGAATTTGAAATGCCTCCAATTTTCTGAGGACGAGGTTATTACTGACACAAAAGACTACTTTATGTCGAAGACTCTTGGCATTGGAAGACTGAAAAGGCCTTCTTTCTTGGATGATCCACTGTATGGCATCAGTGTGAGCCTTTCATCCGAAGACCAATGTCTGAAAGTCAGCCCTCCAGAGAAACCAGAAACAGGTGAGGCTTGGAGAATGCGTATATTGGTGAATAATTATTACTTGGCATCTCAATATAAAGATGTTATAGTTCCAGGTACAGAAGGATAGGAGTTAGGTTTGTAAATCACAGGTGGTGTCAATAGCAGGCAACATAACACTTATCCGTGTTTGTGGGACACCAAGTTTGAGATTTGTACTCTAATGAGATCCATTATTCCTAACGGTAATGAATACATAGTCTTGATGGTTATACAGAAAACAGTGATGATTTCGTAATAAAAGACAAATTGGTTTGAACAGATGCAAATAATTTGAATAGATTTGCTTAGTCTTTTAACTTCCCCATTTCAGTGATGGCAATTTATTCCAGGGAATGAATTTGTAAATGTGAAATGCATTTTATTAGTGGTTTTATTAGCTTCTACATAGACTTCCTGTCCCAGCTACTTGTATATACTCAGGTATTTTGTCTTGATCCAGTGTTGCTTTTTACAATGGTACAGGTTATAAATACTATCGACAGTTCTTGACATAAACAAATATTCGATTATTTATCTATGTTAGAAGTCTATTTACATAGACTCAACTTTTCCTCTAACGTGGATGTCTCTATGGATTAGTCTATTGATTACTTTATATATTGTCTATTAAATCTATATCGATCTTTTATTACCTCCATACTACCTATTAAATCTAGACTCTGCTAATTCCGAACTAACTCCTCAGCCCCGTATTTCTCACTGCCTGCCAGACAGCCCTGTGTGGTTATGGCCTCAAACTGATTTCCTCATCTTTCCTTTTAACTCAGATTTTCCTCTTTCCCTTCTGTTTCCTCCATCACCTGGGCTCAAAATCTGAGTCATCATTGAATCTCCTGTCTCGTTCGCTCCCCGCCTTCGACCTTTAGTATTGTTTGTTCGCTCCCGCAGCGTCCCCTGTGCCCCTCCCTCCCCTTCTCTTCCTGCTGCCCCAGCTGGACCGCTGCGATAACCCTTGGGTCCATCCTCCCCACCTCTGGTTTCTCCCCACCTCCAGCCATCACTGACCACCAAACTAAGCCCTTCACAGTCCAGCTTTGATAACCACACTTTGCAGCTCAGAAAACTTCTGTAGCTCTCCAGCGCCTACTGAATGGGATCCAGATTCTTTCCCTGGCTGGCCCAGGCCTCCACAATCTGACTTCCATCTCTTCCTCATCAGTCTCTAACTAGTCCTCTACCTGTTATTCTGGTTATGGCTAATCTGGTCTCGGGATTTTCAGGGCTTTCCTCTGCCCCTGGATAGCCCCTACCCCTTTCTTCTGAAGAACGTACAGGTACCCCTTCAACGGCAGTTGGTTGCCAACCCCATTCTCTGAGTGTAACCTTCCCTTCTTCCCTTTTCAAAAGGTTTGATTTCTCCTCTGAATGTCCAAGAACATTGGTCCCCTATCAGATCATTTCACACACACTGTCTTGAAGTTGTTAGGCACACACACACCTTCTCTTCCTTAAAATTGTGTGCTTTTTTTGAGGACAAAGATCCTATCTTTTGATTTATTGTAACATCTCCTTTGATGTCCAAAGTGCTGCCTTAAAGGAAGTGCCTGTTTAATAAATGAAAATTTAAATTGCCCAGTTTTAGAATAATATGCTGAAAATGTGGTTTCACATTTATTCTTCACATTATGAATGAAAGCAGATGGTATTGCTTAAGAGTTGTGCAAGCCTCACATGCTATATAAAGATTTGGAACTTTTTTCTTTTTTTAATGAAATTTTACAAGCTATGAAGTTTGTATCCAGCAGAGAGTTCATTTTTACAACATGCAATTCAATTAGATGGGTGCGTTCTGCCTTTCCCCACTAAAGATCTGCATTTAATACATAAGCTATGAAAACTTTGTTCTGCTCTAAGATCACGGTGTATTTTCTTTCTATTCGGATAAAGGGTTTTTCTTAGAGAAAGTATCTGCATGTCCTCCTTGTCTGCCTTAACAGGCAAACTTACCAAATACGGATGTGGTGATTTGTTGCATACACGATCTCATCCCCGTGGAGTCTGTGTGCAAGGGGGTTGAGAACAGTACTTTGCCAAAATATGACTTTGCTTCTGTGTGAACTTGAGTCACACTGATGTATATCTGTTTCCGAGTAGAACACGACAAGATGGAATGAACTAGAACTTAATGTGACTTGGTGGAAAGAAGCTGCGGTGGCTTACCTATAACTTCATAGAACGTGCCTCTGAAGGCACCAGATAATCCTAATGAATGATTGTAACAACCCCTGTGAGTATGGATGATTAAGATGGCAGAGAGGTGAATATGTGAACCGTATTTTATTTTCCGTTTATTATTTAATAAACTTCAAGGAATAGGTTCCACATTATCATTTTGAGTGAATGTTAGTGGATCTGAGGTTGGAGTTTTTGATTTTACTAACCTCAGTGTTTTCGATTAAAATATTTTGCTGATCAGTTTTATTCTGAATACTAAATGGTAGCTATGTGCTTTCTACGAAAGTGAACACCAGAACCGAATGCCAAGCCAGCTTCCTCGGCACAAAGCGCTTTACGGACGTCGCTTGGACGAGGAGCTGCAGTGTGTTCAGGTCTTTCTTAGGAAATAGTCACATGTGAATGTGATTTCAGAGTCGGTGTCTATAGATGGGAATGAACTAAGAAAAGCCAGTTATCATTTTCTCTTTTAATGGCCAATATTACTGATACAATCTTTTGTTTTTCTTGAGGAACTGAAGTCTGTTACAAGTATTAAAATTCTTCTAAAAGGCAAAGTCAGATAAAACTTCAAAGAGAACCCAGCTGAGTGATACTGAGGGCCCGTTTTAACTGTGACAGTGAAAGATAAGGATCTGCCCCACAGCTGTATTAAAAGTTGCATTTTTCTTGTTTGTGCTTTAGGCTTAGCGGTACCTACTGATATTTGACTTTTTGGATACAAGGTCCAGTAAATTCAGGGATGCCTGGGTGGTTCAGTCGATTAAGTGTCTGCCTTCAGGATCGAGGGGGTCCTGGGGTCGAGCCCTGAGTTGGGCTCCCGCTTAGAGGGGAGTCTGCTTCTCCCTCTGCCTCTCCCCTCCTACCCCGCTTGTGCTCTCTCTCAAATAAATAAAATCTTTTTAAAAAAGGTCCAATAAATTCATTGTTGTTCTCACCCACCCTTGGGGCTTTAGGGGATTGGTAAATATTGTCTTCTCTATTGGTGCCCGGATCAGAACCCATTTGAAGATAGATTCTGATGAATGCAGAGCAAGGAGGTTGGCTTCATTGCTGATGAAATGTAGGGGCTTGTTGTCACCTGGGTAGGCAGCTGAATGGTCTTCCTAATGCTGCGTCCTCCGAGTGAACCGACACACCCTGCCCCTGGCGGAGGTGAAAAGCCTCGAGCCTCACCTGTGGAGACCTGTCCATGTGGAACCACTCGCGTGGAGGAGCCACCAAGCGCCCTTGGCGGGGCGGGCTGGCGTGCTGAGTCCCGTGGAGGAAGGGGCTGAGCTGAGCGTGCCTTTTCCTCCCCCGAACTCAGTGATCAGGGAACTGGCTCTTCTCCCTGGCAGACTGTGGTGCAGAACGGAACGAGGGCGGATGCTTCCCCACCATAAGTTTCTCCACGTTCAAGTGCGAGGAGAGCAGGGAGTAAGCGTTCTTTGCCATCACTTCACCTCTGAGACACCCCTGAGTACGCTGGCACTTCAGAGAGAAAGCCCTTCAGGTCGGTGGTTATTCTAGTATTTAATCAAGTTATCTTATGTTGAATTGCTTTCCAGAGAATCCCGACAGAAAGGCATCTCTGCACGTATGGTATTCTTTTTTTCCCACTAAGCATTTGAGCTACTTATCAACGGAAGTTTGTATAGTAAAGAGGAAAATACGAATAACAAAACCAACAGTAGAATAGGACAAAAGGAACACCAAGTCTGTCATGTAGTAAACAAAGGGGTCAGAGCTATACTAACTCTTCGAGGGAAACAAAGTGGGATTTCCCATAGGACCCATATAATGAATGGTGCTCTTAAAATTTTCTATAACGAATGAGTTAGATACGTTTGTTTTAAAAATAACAACCTTAAATGAAAACTAGAGCTACTAACTGTCTTGGTTGGCTCAGGAGTGTCCTGGTTTCACCACCAAATGTTTCTTGTCCTTGGAAACCCTTAGTCTCTGGCAAACTGGGATGATTGGTCACTGTAAATTGAAACTGAGAGCAGAAACCCAGGGGGCAAATTACTTACTTAAAGCTTGCAGTAGTCTGGGTAAGTAGCAGGACCCCAAACTGGAACCTAGAGGAGCAGAGGAAGGTTGGGTGTGCCCACCCACCAGCAGGATCTGGCCCGGTGGTTGGGAGCGTGGGCTCTGGGTGAGGCAGATCCGGCTTTGAATCCTTGCTCTGTTATCAGCAGTGATTTTAGGCAAGTTACTTAATCTCTCTCTTCTACATCTTGGCTTCCTATCTGTAAGATCAGATGGTTTTAATCCTTCAATAAGGATCAAACGAGAAAGTCCACATAAGATGATTATGTCAGTGGCTGGACTTGGTCGTCTTACGTGGGATAGTAGTAGTCCCTCTTTATCTGTGGTTTCAGCTGCCTGTGGTCAGCAGCCTTCCAGAAGCAGGTGATTCTCCTTCTGGCCTGTTGTCAGAAGGTTAATAGTAGGCTAACGCTATGTCACAGTGCGCATGTCATTCGCCTTCATCCCATCACGTAAGCATTTTATCACCTCACATCATCACAGCGAGAAGGGCGAGTACAGTACAAGGCATTTTGAGAGAGACCATGTTCACGTAGCTTTTAGTACAGTAAGTTATAATTGCATTCTATTAGTATTGCTTTTAATCTTTTACTGCGCCTAATTTATAAGCGAAACGTTGTCAGAGGTATGTATGTCTAGGAAAAATCCTAGTGTCTCTGGGGTTTGGTACTGTCCATGGTCTCAGGCATCCACTGGGGGTCTTGGAACATATTCCTTGTGGATAAGAGGAACTACTGTATTTTTTTTTTAAAGATTTTATTTATTTATTTGACAGAGAGAGAGACAGTCAGCGAGAGAGGGAACACAAGCAGGGGGAGTGGGAGAGGAAGAAGCAGGCTCATAGCAGATCCCATAACGCCGGGATCATGCCCTGAGCCGAAGGCAGACGCTTAACCGCTGCGCCACCCAGGCGCCCCGGAACTACTGTATTTAACACTGAATCAGGAGACTTCCCCTAAAAGCGTGGACCTCTGACTTCTCTGACAAATCAGCAGGTCCTTCCACCAGTGAGGAGAGCTGAGTAGCAGACATTCCCTTTCGAGGAGGCATGTACCTCCAGGGGGACGGGGCCCCCTCCATCTGTCCCTCTCTGCTTGATGTGCCTGGCCCTTTGGAGCCATGTGATTTCCATTCCACGTTATAAGCCTTTGCTGCTTCGAGTGTGGCCCAGTTACTGGGGGCTTATTAGAAAACCCACCGACCCCTAATTTGCACTTTAATAAGCCCCCCCAACGACCCCTACTGCGAGGTTCGAGAAGCACTCTTCCAACCCACAGAGCGTCCGGATCATCTGGGGTATTTTTTGCTTGTTTGTTTTATACCTGTGTCCAAGGTCCTGGCTTGACTTGCGGAATCACTGTCCCTGGTGTGGAGCATTCAGTCTGTCACACTAATGCAAGCTACAAGATTTCGCTATACATATTTGAGAAATATGAATTTCAGTATCGATGTAAGAAAGCTAATTATGTTATTCCGCTGGGTCCTCAGAACAAGTTGACCAACAATGACAACCGTACAGTCTGAAGATACTTCACGTTGAGTCCTGCCCACTGGGAGGTTTATTTGATTGTGACTGTTTACTTATTGTTAAAGTTTATTTTAATTCCAGGGTAGTTCACATACGGTGTTAAATTAGTTTCAGGTGTACAGTACAGGGATTCACCACGGACTGTAACTTTTGAGCGTACTTAACTCCAGGCGGTTGTAGTTGGATTGACTTTTGCGAAGGACGTTGCAGTTGGGAAGGCTGTGTTAGCGTATGGCCTTACTCGGACTACCTGAACAGTTTCGAAGGCACTAGATTGTTTTGAGACAGTTTTCTTTGTTGTAATACAGGCTTTCTGGTTTGTAGTGGAGCGCTGAGATTCTAAAATAGTAACACCATTAGCTAACTTTTTTTTTTTCCGTTAAAAAATATGTTGGCTTGCTCTTAGGGAAATCTTAAACTCGTCATTGCTTTGATGGAGTTCTCTTTCTCTCAAACTGTGTGTGCCTTCAGGCCTCCTGGTTATTATTTGTTAAATTCTTTTTCAAGGCTACTCATTGCTTTTCAGATGTTCTTAGTAACTTAATCAACTCCCCAAAATTTATTTGATCAAAATATCAGAGTTGCTATTTGAGAAATTTCCAGTGTTCATTACCTTTTGATAGAAAACTTTAGTAAGTTTACATTCAATGAATTTATCTTTATAAGTTACCTTCAACTAATTTTCTTTCATGCTTGCTTTCATTCTTGGTTTGAGGTGGGCTTTTCATGTACATATGTGTCGCTGATTATTTTCCTCATCTACTCATAAAATATCACCTTATCATTTTGTTTAATAGTGTCACCAACGGCATGTTGGAGAGTTTTGGTATTTAATTGTAACATATTATCCTTGTATCAGTTAATAAGAACTTGCGATTCCATTGCTTCATTCAAATTGGGTAAAATGACATAGTTAAGATCCTAACTGTGGACTAGGTCTATGGACCAGCAGTCCTGGGAGCTTATTAGAAATGCAGAGTCCCAGGCCCTGCTCCAGGCCCACTGTCTCAGAGTCTGCATTTTAACAAGATGCCCCAGCAGGTGATTTGTGCGAGAAGCCCTGGACTAGATGTTTTACGGGTCACTCTACTGCAGGATTATCCATATGGTGGTGAAAATAATGTCAGAAATTATCTTCTTTTCCATCTGCCCAATCCCTACTTTTTCTTCTTAAATTTAATTTTAATGAAGATACTACCTTCTCCAGATTGTCTTATCTCTCTAAACTTTCCTCCTGTCCTGCTTTTGGGTAACCTTCCCTTTAGTCACCAAGAGCAAGCAGCCCTAACTTGAGTTCTCAACTCTTTCATGGTTGATATTCGGAGACACAGATAACCAGTATGCGATCATCTGTGCTCCGTATACTTTTGATTCCAGATCTCTCTACTTGGCCTCGGCTGCAGATCTGTCTGGCACATTAAGCTATACTAAGTCCATCCCTTAGGCAATGCTTCTTACGCTGGCAACGTATTAGAATCACTTGGTGAGATTTAAAAACAGGTGAATGCCTTTGTTCCATCCCAGATGAATTAAGTGTATTTCTGGGGGGGCTCTGGACATCAGTATTCATTCATTAAGGGCATTGTTCTAGGATATAAGGAATAGGACACAATCCCAACTCTGAATTATTTCATCGTCTGTTGATGAAGACAGGCCCTTAAGCAGATACTCACAGCAGCGGCGAGACAAGAGTAGTAAGAGCTTCAGCACGAAAGACACAAAAGCACACTACAGAGGGAGTGACGAAACACTGGGGAGGTGGGGAAGTGACATTCAAGTTGCGTCTCCAAGGGTGAGGGCCATGTACTGGGTGGGCAAGAAGAGCAACGCTCCAGATAGAAGAGAGAGTACCTGGGAAGGCCTGGGCCGCTCTTATCGTTCCTACTCTCACGTGTGGGATATTGGGGTCTGCTGCTCCTCTAGCCCTCCTTTATCCCTGCAATAGTTTTCATCCATGTGTTGAAAACATCAGAACATTTCTCAGTTCACTCTCTGAGACTCCACATCATTTGTCATTAATGATTAGGGTGATTTTTAAAAATAACAGCATTATTGACATATATTTTTTATACCGGTGTTTGTTTCTTATGGTACCACAACAAATGATCACAACGGAAATTTACTGTCTCAAGGATCTGGAGGCCTGAGGTCTGAAATTTAAGAGTCAGCAAGGCCATCCTCTGCCTGGAGGCTCTGGGGAAAAATGCCTCCTTGCTTCTTCCCGTGTCTCAGGCTTTTGACATTCTTTGGCTTTCTCGCTTTGGGGCCACGTCATGCCAATCTCTGCTTCTGTTGTCACATCGTCTTTTTCTCTGTGTGTGTGTCTCCAGTCTGCCTCTTCTTTTTCTCTTGTAAGGATGTTTGTTACTGAGCCTACAGCCCACCTGCATTAGTCCAGGATCATCTCATGTCAAGACCCTTAACAGTTAACGTGTGCAAAGACCCTTTTCCCAAGTAAGGTAACGTTCACAGACTCGAGGGATTAGAATGTGGACAAACCATTTTTTGGCCACTCTCCAGCAGCACTTTACAATGCAGTGGATTTTATAGCCCCAGAATTGTGCATCCATCACCACTCTCAATTTGACAACATTTTCCTCACCCCCAAAACAAATGCTGTGCCTATTAGTAGTGACTCCCCATGTTCCCCCAATGCCCCCAGCCTTAGGCAACCAGTAATCTGCTTTCTGTCTCCATGAATTTGCCTAGTTTGGATATTTCATCTAAACAGAATCATAACAATATGTGACCTTTTGTGTCTGACTTCTTACATGTAGCAAAATGTTCCCCAGGTTCACCCATGTTGTAGCAGGTGTCTGTACTCCGTTCTTTTTTATGTGGAATGGTAATCTCTTGTATGGCTATCCCACGTTTTCTTTATCCATTCGTCAGTGGGTGGACATTTGGGTCGTTTCTACTTTTTAGCTGTTGTATGTAATGCTGCTATGAAAACTGGCCTCCAGGGAGCCTGGGTGGCTCAGTCGGTTAAGCCTCTGCCTTTGGCTCAGGTCATGATCTCAAGGTCCTGGGATTGAGTCCTGCATGGGGCTCCCTGCTCAGCGGGGAGTCTGCTTCTTCCTCCACCTGCTGCTGCCCCTGATTGTGCTCTCGCGCTCTCTCTCTGACAAATAAAATCTTTTTTTAAAAAAAATTAAAGTAGATTTTGTTCATGTATTTGACAAAGAAAGAGTGAGAGACCTAGCACAAGCAGGGGGAGCGGCAGGCAGAGGGAGAAGCAGGCTCCCCGCTGAGCAGGGGAGCCCGATGCGGGACTAGATCCAAGGACCCCGGGATTATGACCTGAGCTGAAGGCAGACGCTTCACCGACTGAGCCACCCAGGTGTCCCAAATGAATAAAATGAAAAAAAAAAACAAAAAACTGGCCTACAGATTTTTGGGTGGATGTATGTTTTCATTTCCCTTTGGCATATACGTAGGAGCAGAATTATCGGGTCTATGGTAACTTTTTGAGGACCTGCTGGACTGTTTTCTGAAGTGGTTGCACCATTTTACATTCCCACCAGGATGGATGAGGGCTTCAGTTTTTCTGGTTTCTGGATTCAATTGTATTGTCTTCTTTTAGTTGGTTCTCTTATCTCTTCTGCCTTTTCTGGTAACCTTCTCATGAAGGCTGGGGGAATCTTTCCATGTCATTTCTGTTAGTGTCACATTTCTTTCCTCGCACAGTGAAGAAATGGCCGATTAGCAGTGCCCATCCACCCTGAATACCACGTTTACTTTGGGTTTCAACCTGCTTCCCAGAAACAACGCAAAGGAAGCAACAATGAAAGTTGATGCCATCTCCAAATCCATAACCATTTTAATTCTTAAAACCTAGAAAGTTGGGGCGCCTGGGTGGCACAGCGGTTAAGCGTCTGCCTTCGGCTCAGGGCGTGATCCCGGCGTCATGGGATCGAGCCCCACATCAGGCTCCTCCGCTGTGAGCCTGCTTCTTCCTCTCCCACTCCCCCTGCTTGTGTTCCCTCTCTCGCTGGCTGTCTCTATCTCTGTCGAATAAATAAATAAAATCTTTAAAAAAAAAACAAAAACAACCTAGAAAGTTCTCTCTTGGCTGTAAGCTAAATGAAGGTGAGCACCTTCTCTTTTGTTTTTTCTTCTAAACTTCGTATGCAGCCTGTGGCGAGTGTTCAAATTAATATTAAATGAGAATGGCTATTGTCTCGTGTGTAAAATGACTCACTGTTCTGGAGGTTGAATAATTTTTCTTAATTATGCACACATTTCTGATTGCTTAACAACTCTGGTTATTGTTTTCAATGTGCAGATGAACAGGAGACTGAAGATGTGATGGAAGAACGGAAAGAATCTTAAGCAAAGACTGGCTGGGTGTGCTTTTAAGAAAGTTGGTAAATTCAATTACATAATTTTTTCTGAATTCTTATATTCAGTGACTGCATTTATAAGGGCCATTCCTCAAAGAATGATTTTAATATTTGGATTTTCTCTACCTGGACTATATTTCTTTGATATTTTTGAGACTTGGAGTACAATTGGTCAGTGGCTTTTTTTTTTTCCATTGAAATCCTTGGTAAAATTGTGTTTTATTGCCAGTCTTGTAACATCAGGGATACATGATAGAAACCAACATTTTATGTATGTGCGTGCTATGTTCAAGCTAGTTGAAGTGCTATGATGACTTTGTACTTGATTTTATGTGTTACAACCCCCTTGGGATTCAGACAGATTTAATCACTATGAATTCTTACTTGGGCCCTGATTTTCCAGCTCTCCTCCTCTCTAATGCCCGGTGGTTAAGTACAACTCGCCATAGAAAAAAATGAATTTTCTCCATAAAGCAATGTTAGCATAGACTTCGCTTTCCTATTAGCAGTGATACTTCGCTTAGACAGGAGTTTGACTGAATTACTCGATTTTTGTTATCAATTATCATCTTTCAGAATGCAGCAACTATATCACCCTGTTGGAGAGAGTATTTATGTCAGAAGTTTGAGCAGAGGCTCTATGCCTCGCTTTGACGGACCCAGCTTAATCACCTTCGCATCTCTGAAGCAAATTCTATGGCCAGGGGATGGACTGTGATGATTGGTGTAGTCGGGGATTCATGCGTGCTTTTCCTAGATGGGAGTTGGGTTAATCTGCCTGGAATTACACGTAGACACTAGGGACAATAGTAAAAAGTAAGCAGTAGCAATAAGTGCTTTGCGGAAGAAGACCTATATTCACTGCGGTTTCTAACCTCCTACTGTTTCCCAATGAGAATTCTATGGTAAACGCTCTAATTTTAAATAACTTGAAGACTGGAGGGGATAAATAATAAATAATTATTCAAATATTAAATAGTGTGTTGATGCCTCTCTGTGTTAGACTGACAGATGTCATAGGAAGAGACAGCCGCTTTCTGGACAGTAAGTTAGTAGAGAACTGTTATAAAAGGACCCTATATAGAGGTCTTCTAAATGTTCTTTTTGGAGATTCTTATGTTACAGTGGTAATAGATGGATGATATTCTTAAATACATAGGTATTAATCAAAATGCCATAAGCACCATATAGAGAGGGCAAAGGGAAGACACTCAGACTTTTTTCTCTAGAGTGCACTGGAAGAAATTAGAACGCAGCAAATAAAGATCAGCTGCTTAAGTTCTGTGGTTCTGTTTTAAGAGAGAAGTTTTGTCTAGTTACAAGGCAGGCACTTGGATTCATGAGAAAATTTTATGTCAGCACTTTTTGACAACGAACTGGCACAGAACCAGAAGTCCAGTTTATTTCTGATGACAAAGAAATGAGCTGGCAACTGTGCGGCCTTAAACGGAGTTTGGAGTGATAGGTGTGTAGCATGATTATTTTTTGCTCACCTATTTTCATCTGATAGTGGCTGATATTAATGACTGCTAACATCGCATTTCCTGGACTTTAAAAAAGTGAATTCTGTCGCTACTATTTTCAGAGGAATCGATAAGCAATTTCTTTTTTGAGCCTCCTCTTTCAGTGCACATGAAAATAACAGTGGTTCGTGTCGATGTCACTGTGTGATGGCGTAGTTCATCTTGACGCGAGGAGTTTTGTTGTGGGTACCAGCAGAAGTTAAAGTCATGCTTTTAGACTCTCCTAGCTAGGAGTGACACGTGCGTCGTAAAGTTTGAGTCAGGGGAGAGGTGACATCGGTGGGAATTTGGAGTGGTGACAGAGAGGAGCCATTTTGGCCCATCACCCTGTCCGAGGAGCTCCGCTTTCTAAATCTGTGTGCTTCTGGTATTTGCGTGTGTGTGTGTGTGTGTGTGTGTGTGTGAGAGAGAGAGAGAGAGAGAGAGAGAGAAGAGGGGGTGGGGGGTTGAGACCTTATGGCTTCATAATGTGTTTCTTCAAATGGGTATAGTGAGCCTTTATGTTATAGGAGTTTAAGAGAAGGGAAGACAGAATGATCTTAAGTAAAGGATTTTGCCGTTGAAAGAGGTGACACCATTGATTCCATAGCACATCAGCTGAAGGGACCTCTAACAGGGACTGCTAAGTTGATATATAATTCAGATGAGGTCAGGTACATTCAGGGGTATAACGTAATTCAACATGAAGCCTCCAGAATTTTGTTTTCTTTTTTTCTTTTATTTTTTATTTTTTTTAAGATTTTTTTTTTCTTTATTTGACAGAGAGACAGCCAGCAAGAGGGGGAACACAAGCAGGGGGAGTGGGAGAGGAAGAAGCAGGCTCCTAGTGGAGAAGCCTGATGTGGGCCTCGATCCCAGGACCCTGGGATCACGCCCCAAGCCAAAGGCAGACGCTTAACGACTGAGCCACCCAGGCGCCCCGTTTTCTTTTCTTTTTTTAAATATTACCCTGACAGGGAGAGAAAGTGTTCTTTATTAAAAATCAGTGTATTTATTTTAGGGTTCCCTCTACCCCAGAACAAGATAGAGAAGAACAAGCATGAAAGAACATATTTAGGGTCTTACAATGTTAGGTTTTTGTGTTTGTGACTTCTCAAAAAAACTCCTGGCACTGCGTTTATTGTAAATTCCCGAAGGACCTGAAGTTTATTGCCAACTCTTTCTGAAACACGGGACAATAAACTCTTGTAGCAGGAGAAAGCTATCACCCTGATGGTGTAATTTTAATTTTTAACAAGCCCTTTATTTCAATACAACCTACTGATTGGAAGGTCAGTCTCCGAGTAAACATGGAACATACCTTGGGGCGGGGGCGTGGGGGAGCTCCTATTCCTATATACTTTTTCTGTCCTATCCGGATCTTTTCAGTGACTGTAGGTTTGCTACTTGAAAGTGAATAAGAATTCTCTCCCAAAACTTGCCGTGTTTGTGTTCCTCTGAGAAGGAATGATGTCCTGTTTGAAAGAATTATCTTTCAAATCCGTTTTCCAAACTCTGTAACCCTTTCTGGTACCTTCTAGTGCTTGATTCTTCCACCCGGGCACCAGGAAATAATTTGGCAATTTATACTTCCATATGATTATGCTGCCTTCGATGGAGAAATGTTTTTAGAGTGAGAGACAAAGATCAACAAGAAGAGTCTGTCTCAGCCAGTCATTTCTAGTGTTTACTGGATCCCAAAGCCAGACCTTTAGCCTGCTCCTAAGATTTCCAATTCTGCCCGTTCTGATTAAAACCGGAAATTCATCAGTCTGTGTTTTACCTTCATTGTTAGCTCACCGGAAACCCAAGGTCTGCTCCCTGTAATGCTTTGGCCTGCTCTTCAAAAACTAATTTGATAATTTGTATGTATTTTCAGGGTTTCTCCTAAATTCTTTTCTCGTCCTGTTTTTGACCAAAGGTGAATTCATCCTCTAAAAGGTGATGTCTGTAGAGTTTGGCCCAACTTTGTAAGGACGGCTCCTGCCTCAGTCGCGCTTCCTTCTAATGCTTCTCCACGACACCGAGTGTGTTGCCTGCACAGCGCGGTAATTCATGGGCCTGAAAATGGAGCTGTGAGAATTGTGTGCACTTTACTGTGTTTTTCCCATATTTACAGTTCTTCGTGGAAACAGGACTGTACTTTGAGAAGGATTCAATATGGGACATCTCATTACCTTAGTAAAATACAAAATTAGATCCTGTTGGGGCCCCCATCTTAAGAGCCATTTCTTTCTAAGATTTTTTGGGACTTGAACCCAGGACCCTGAGATCAAGACCAGAGCCGAGATCAAGAGTCAGATGCTTCGCTGACCGAGCCACCCAGGTGCCCGCTCTTTCCTATGTTGGAGATGGTAGGCTCGTGTTTTGTTCTTATTCTACAAATCCAGCAAATGTGTTTCCTAAGTAAGTCAATCTTTGATTATATAGGAACTGGGAATGTTACTAATATTTACTGTAATGCGTTCTTGTGTATGCGGTCTTGTTTAGGAATGGAATTTACCCATACCTCATAACAAAGCCAGCAGAGAACAAATAAACATGGATACAGTAAGTATAAATATAAATTTCCGTATGATTTATTGTTGTTCCTTGTACATAAGAAACAGTAATATACAACTTACACTGCTGTAGAATGTAAAATGGATAAAAATGTGTACAAAAAAAGCACATTCCTAGAAAAAGGTATTGGCAAATAGTAAAAATGGGGGGGGGTAACAAGCGAAAAACAAATCAAAAACAAAACAAAAACCCCAACAATTCTTCAGTTCAGTGTGCAAACATTTTATAAAAATAGAAATACTAACTCTACAGGCAGTATTTCCTGATAAATTATTTAAATAGCATATCTACACAATCTGAGATCTATTCCAAGGGCAATGAGAAAATAATTTATAAAAATAAAGCAATGGTATATAAGATAGAAAAAAAAACATAACTTTCAGAAAATGTATTTAACATTTCCATGCTATTTCCTTATTGGGAATACTTTTCTGCAAAGAGTTTTTATACTATGTACAACATTGACTTTTTTTTTTTAAGGTACTACAGTAGCTTTAAGTTTGTAAGACACTTAAACTCTTTCTGCTTGATCCAAAAATTCTTTACTCAGTCACACAACAAATGAGGTAATATTTGTATATAAGTTTCACCTTTGTTATTTTTTTTTTCTCTTTTGGAAAAACAAAGTGTAGATGCTTTTCTTCTCCCTGGAAATAGGCACAAGGGATGGGGTACAACAGTTTGAAAGGCCTCATGGCTTCGAGACTTAAAGACACTAGCAAATGGACAATTCCACTTGAAAAGATAAAAAAAGATCCCAAATCATTCACTCTGAGCACAAAGTGAGGGGCGGCTCGCTCTGCTGTTCCTCGTGCCGTTCTTGAGAGATTTGTTGCTCAGTCCCCACTACCTGCTGTCAGACACTTTCCATATGAAACCTAGATTCCAGGTAGAACAGAGTTAATAAATAATCTGTATTTACAATCTTACAGTCATGAAGACTCCTAACAAAGCTGATACGGATAGTCCTTATGCTTCTTCCTGTTCCATGAATAGTCTTTCAGACAGATCCTCCAGAGTAAGTAAAAAATAAATATTTTATATTGTAAAGTGTTTGTAAAAAAACAAAACAAAACCCTAGTCTAAAAGAGTTGGAAAACTCCATGATATTCAGGAAAAAGAGAGACAAGGAATGTTTTAGTTGATAATTTTGTGCCTTTCTAACCATAAATATACGAGCACGGCTGCCCATCCCTTGGGAGGCAGCCTGGTGCACACGGAGATGGTAGGTTTTCTGATCTTCCTGCTGCATCTGCACAAGCTACGTGTGGAATAAAACCAACAATTTCGTGGCGAGCAGGCGGGGCAGCCAGCATCGCCTTCCACCCGCTTCATTCTCACTCCCTAGTGCGCTCACTACGGGTGAGAGGTAAGGGATGGGGATCCGGGAGGAAGTCCAGAAGCCAGTCTCTCCCTCCCTTCCCTGCTTCTATGTAAGAGCCTATGTACGCGGGTTAATCAGCTAACACTGGTCAGCATCATGAAATCCAGCAAGAGTCTTCCAATCCCCTGAAAATGATTTAGTACCGAACATGTAACAGCTCCTCCATCTTTTCTTCATACAATCATCTCTTGGGGACACGCCCTCCCCTTAGGGCTTTGTCCCCTGCTCCCCCTAGTTCCGAGGGAGTCTGTCAAGGGTGGTGGTTTGCCAATTCTAGTGAGTCCTCCCTTCTCTCACAAGCCTGGAAATGCTTTGGAGTCCACTGCTCCAAGATGGCTTCCCCATAGCACTCTACTCTGACAGGAACAGAGTGGAGCGGCCACCTGCCAGCTGAAGCATGTGGGGGCTTTTACTTTTTGAAAAGCAAACCAATGTGATTGTTTTTGTTCTTGGGCGATTCTCTTCGCATTCAGAGGCTGCATGCTGAGTCTCATTGGGAAAATGGCATTTTCTCGAGGCAAGTCCCATATTCTAGGAGTCCACAATGATATGCAAGCAGAGAAAAGGCAGGGAGGAGGGATCTTGGGGGTTTTCTGAAGCCCGTGGTTCCAGAAGGTGCAACACCAGCATTGGTTAGGATCAGTCTTTTGATCAAGTCTGATGATTAGGAATCTGTTAACACACAAATATACAAGCCAATTAATTCCTGAAGGTACTAGCTTTATCAGTTAATAAATTAGCCTTAGAGCTCTACTTTTATAGTAACCAAAGCATAATTTAAGATTGGCCACAGTTCATAGGCCTTGTTCTTAGGGTCTTCCACAGCAAAGTATCAATAACCCTGTCTCTAAAACAGTCTTTTAAACAGATGCTTCCAGAATTGGCACTCTTGCTATTAGTCTGACTTAGAGATGTCAACTGCATTTGCAGTAATGTTGCTCCTACCTCTGCATTCGTATTTCAGGTCGGAGAAGAACACCATTTCTTGCGAGAAGACAAACAACCCTAGCCTACCACCAGCATAGGTTTTGTCATAGATGGGTCCTGAGTCAGCCATGATTTTCTTCCCTTCGTACATCACCACTCTGCAGGAAAAAGAAAATCTCGTGAGTGACACCCCTACTTTTTGGTCTCTTCCTGCTTCCCCATTAGTGTGACTAAGTCAAACATCGTCAGCACAATCTTTACCTAATGAAACCCGTCTTGGGCCGGTGGCTGAGACGCCATCTGTAGGCAGTGAAATCTTTCCAACCTATGTGACGAGGGTCATGCCACAGAGTACGAACCTGAAGGAAAAGAAAAAGGGTGAAACACGGCTCCATCAAGACTTAGTTTTGTTCTATAAGAAACAGTATATGAAAGGTACCAAGTGGACCTAAATTAGAGGGCTGCCATGTTGGATTTTTCCAAGGCCTTTCATTTGATGTGCCCCCTTGAATGTCTGTATAATGCAGAAAGAGAGGGAAAGTTTTGTTTGAAGAGGCTGGAAAGGTCTTTGGATTTGAAGGTAACTCTTAAGTTACAGCGAGCTCCCTTCTCAGACACTATTAGTTTTTACAAGGCAGAGCTTAATGCTGCAGTTGACGGTGCTGGGAACGTGGTATCTAAGGACCCGCCGCCCCCCACATTGGAAGTGTTGGCCAAAGCACAGCACCCCGAGTGCTAGGCAAGCACCCATCCACTCTCCCTTCTTCAGAGCCTTGTTCTTACCTGGCCAGGGGTGTTTCCCGTGTGCCACAGGGCATTCCGCAGGTGCTCGCCTGGCCCGGTGGTTGAGTTCACAACTTTCACAGAAAGGCCTGAGTATCCCTGAGCCCTAGTGGGGTTGGTGTCCCAGTAGGATTGGGTGACTTGCTTCCACATAACAACATAAAAGCGGCTGCTAGACTGGTAGCCGAACACAAATCCAGCATAGTCGTCATCCCTTTCCGTGTTGATGAAGAAGGTGCCACTGAAGTCCACGGCATTAAACTCATCGTAACCTAGGAGAAGGGGGCCAGACCGAGGTTAAAAGCTGAAGCCCTCAGAAGCTTCTGCTACATTCCCAGACATGCTCAGGGATACACGTAAGTGCCAGATTTTACATTTGCTTCTTTCCCCTGTGTGTGCTAGCCTCTGGTGTGGCGAACTCACTACTCACCTACAGCAAGTCCAGGATCACAGTTGACGGTCTGGACGAGTTCTTTACCCTGATGGCGTACGACCCAGTTAGGGTCATTCTGGGATGTCCCTTTGGGATCTAGAGGAATCATCTGGAATCGGCGGAAATCAGTCTCGCTGATATCAATGTTTTCAGGACAGATGTCATCAATGTCTGGCACATTGTCATGGTCAAAATCGTCTTTGCAGGCATCACCTCGACCATCACCTAAGGTCAAAAAGGCAAGATTATATTACATTATAATATATTCTATTATAATATATAGTGAAATATATATAATATAATATGAAATATATATATTTATTATAGGAAATATAGGAATATATGAATTATATATATCATTATAATATATAATATATATTTCATATATTATGTATATTATATTCTATTATATATAGTGAAATATATAATATTCAGTGAAATTCTGAAACATTACTAGTATCAGAAATGCACTATCTTGTTTAAGTTGGCATCTTATCTCTTCATCCTCTCAAATGCACTTAGTTTTGCTTTTATTTTCTCAATCCAGAGACGCATGGTGTCAGTCTCTTAAAGGGGCTCCCCTGACTCACCATCAGAATCCTTCTGGTCAGGGTTGGGCACGAGTCGGCAGTTGTCCCTGTCATCAGGAATGCCGTCATTGTCATCATCATGGTCACAGGCATCTCCCTTGCCATCTTTGTCATGGTCAGCCTGGTTGGCATTGGGCACATAGGGACAGTTGTCCAGGTTGTTCTGGTGGCCGTCTTCATCAATATCCTGATTGTTGTCACACGTGTCTCCAATGCGGTCTGAGTCAGAGTCGAGCTGAAAGAGAAAGGGAGAGTAAACTGAAGTGTAAGTCGTTAATGTTAAAGATGACTTATGCAAGATTCTCCCGTGTTTGATATGGCCAGTGGGGTTTCGGGTCTATAAACTATTGCCAAAAGAGAGGAGTAGTAAAATTCTCTTGATCCTTGGGGCAGCTCAGGGGCTCAGTCCGTTAAGCATCTGGCTCTTGATTTCAGCTCAGGTCATGATCTCAGGGGGCTCGGATCAAGCCCCGTGTCGGATTCCATAATTACTGTGGAGTCTGCTTGGGATTCTTTTCCTTTTCCTCTCCCTCTTCCTTCTGCCCCCCTGCTCAAGTAAGTAAAATCTTAAATTTTCTTGATCCTTGTTTTAATATGAATTTTAAAAGCTATTCAGAGTTTTTAAATATAAAACTTTCTGAATAAAATTAATGACGAAGGTGCCTCACTTTAATGGATCAAAACATTAAGATTTCAATCTATTAACTGCTTATTTCTCAACATTAAATGAAATTCTTTGGGTCATTCTTATTTTCCATTGAAGGTTTCAATTATAAAATTGTAGACATGTCCATTTCTACTCTAGGTCATTAAATCATGGAAACATGGCACTGCTTTTGGTTAATACCGGGTAATGTGTATGGTGGGGACTAAGGATTTTTATTTAAATTTTTTTTTCTATATTTGGTTTTATACATCTAGTCTATGAGGGTTCTCATTTGTTGGTTCAGGTAAAGTCAAACTTTAAGTCTCTTCAAAACTGTATATCTCCGTAATTTCATATTCAGTGTGCATGGGATGCTCAGGGGTGATTTATACAGAGACTGGAATTTTGCTTGCGAGTAAGATTTACATAATGCCTGAACTGATATAAATATTATAATCTGAGGAATGAAAAACTCTCCCAGGGAGATTAAATGATATTAAACAAGTTTATGGTAAGACCCAAACTCAAAACAGAGGACCCTCAATGCCGTTTGCTCAGCAGAGCTACCCCAGAGCCTTCTACTTTACTTTGTTATAGTCCACGGCTGTTTATCCTGTTGCTTTTTGTTTTCCAGGACCTCCTAACAAGTGTTAGGAGGAAAAAGCTGGATTTATCATTTCTGTGATCTTACAAAATTTCCATTTTTAAAAAGCTTATTTCCAAGTTTCTACAGCAAAGCATTTTTTAAAAAGACCTGCCTTAACTTAGATTCCTAGAATACGAAGGCCAATGAGACGCAAGAAAAACATGCACCCTGTTTAAGGTCTACTTGTAGTACTCCGTCACACAGAGAACAAACCGATGTGTTTGCAATGCCAAATAATTTTGAGAACGACAAACAGGAATTTCTCTAGTTTTGGAAGTATTTTTAGGTTGAGGTTTTCTTACAGCCAGGTTATAGCGTTAGCCGTGAAAACGGTTAGTCTTAGAAATGATTGGTTTTACTAGAGTTCTCAGATCTCTGCTTTGCGTAATTTGGTAGATCACACGGAGTAGGTAAGACCTGACAGACGAGGTTGTCACAGTAAGGATCTATGGGATGTCCTCTTGCAAGGAGCTCTCAGAGATGGCATTCTCATGAAAATCTAGGAATTGGCTTTGAGACTGCTGAGAGCCATGGTCATGAAAGAGTTTGAACTCTTAAAACAAAAAAACCGGAGTTAGAGGCCTAGCAAAATCTATTCCAGCACTCTCCTGGAAGATTCTCGATGGGGTCCACCTACCTGATCTGGATTGTGTTCCAGGGGGCAGTTGTCACACTGATCTCCAACCCCATCCATATCTGTGTCCCTCTGGTCCACGTTGTAGACATATTGGCAGTTGTCTCGTTCATTGAGGATACCTACAGGGAACAGGTGACCAGTCAGGGTTGGAATCTCCAGCGTCTGGGGTTTCAATAAACCACACACGCAGAGCCAGGGCTGGAGAGAACTAAGGTGAGAGCTGAGTGTGGTCACTACTGCCTACAGGCCTGCCGCAGTCAGGGGCGCCTTACCGTCCCCATCGATGTCTGCGGCGCAGGCGTCTCCTTCCCCGTTGTTGTCCGTGTCAGCCTGATCGGGGTTGTGGTTGTAGGGGCAGTTGTCACAGCGGTCTCCCACATCATCTCGGTCGTAGTCATACTGGGCTGGGTTGTAATGGAATGGGCAGTTGTCCTGCAAAAGAACGGAGCGTTGTACAACACTGTCCGTGCAACCAGCTCAGGCCTGCAGCCGTCTGCATTACATACAACTGCAACCGTCTGTGACGTCTTCTACTTAGTCCTCACTGCAGAAGTTATAAAGCCAGGGCCTAATGAATGAAAAATGGATTCCTGTGGGTTACAGGTCAGTGCAATGTAAATATAAGGACACCGCCCCAGTTCTCAGTATAACCGATATAAATTTTACTGCAATTTAGATAAGAAAGTGAAACAACTCTGAGGAGCTGTCATTTGTTTATACATTGTCATTTCTTGCTAAACTGGGGGGAGGGAAGGTGGGGATGAAAACCCAAAACCCTCATTTTAAGCCCTCTCTTGGCAACATCTAAGTGTTCAAGCTGCACCGAGTGACTGTGTGGGAGTCTCGCAGGCTGCTGCTACGTGGAGAAGGGGAATGGAGGAGGCCTGGACCACATCCTTACCCTGTCGTCCGGGATTTTATCGTTGTCATCGTCGTCATCACAGGCGTCGCCGATTCCATCCTTGTCGTAGTCCTCCTGCCCGGAGTTTGGCAGGTTGGGACAGTTATCCTGGGAAGAGAGAATGCATATGATGGGTCTGTTTCTGTGCCCCTCATTCAGCCCGAGCCCGGGGCAGGGGCCCCGGACGCCGCACACGGACCAGAAATGCTGTGCTCCCTGACAGCATCTTGTCATTTCTCATGGGAAGACAAGAAACTAAGCATTTTTTTTGGGGGGGATGGGTCTTTTTATAAATGCCCTGTGCTTCATACACCCTGGGGGCACCAGTCCTACCCTGCGGTATTTGGGAGAGTCGCGAGCATTTTCCAGGGGAAAAGAACCCGCTCTGGAGCGCACCAGCCAAAAGGGCCCTCCTCATGTCTGTGGCTCCAGGGGGTTTAATGTGAAGGCTTTGTGCCATTCTGCCTTTGTGTGAATTCATCTGTCAACTTTCATGTTCAAACTTGAAGCATTAAAAATTGCTCAGGGCGACGTGCTTGCTTTCGGGAGGCACGCGAGGGAGGCGGGCCCTACCTTTTTGCAGTGGTAGGTGGCATTGGCCACGCACACCAGGTCCTCGTTGGGCCATCCATCCAGGTCTGTGTCCTCCCCGCAGATGATGCCGTTGCCCGCGTAGCCGGGCTTGCACTCGCAGCGGTACATGGGGTCGCTGTAGTGGCCCAGGTAGCTGCACTTGGCGTTCTTGTTGCAGTCGTGCGTCCCGTCCGTGCAGGGGTTGCGCGGCTTGCACACCTGCGGGCACAGCGTCCCGAAGTGAATGCAGAGCCTTCCAGAGTCCCTGTGTCCCTCTCCTCTCCATGGAGACGGAGGCTCCATGAGGAGGAGTGTGGGTTACCTCTGTCCCTCCCGTGTCTGCCCCTGTGGCTTTACAAGGCCATCAGCTCACCACTGAGTCCAGAGCTGCAGTTTCTATTGTCATGGGCAATTTCTCCCCCTGCTGCATTTTCAATGGACTGTCTTGCCCTGTTTCTAAACCCTAGGCTGTATGCTCAGCCCTCTTCCCGTCTTGCGGGAAGGCTGTGAAAGGACAGGCCTCCCTTTGCTGGCTGTTTCAGTCACCCCCCGCCCCTCCCCCCCGACTCCGGTGTGGGAGTCTAGTCTCGTCTACCTGTTTGTTGGCAGTGGCGTAGTCCACACCCCGGCCGAAGGGCTGCGGGCCCGTGAAGCGAGGCGGGCAGGGCAGGCAGTTGTAGCCGGGGTCGGTGTTCTCACACCTGTGCTCGCCGTTGTGGTTGAAGCAGGCGTCGGGTACTTCTTTGCACTGTGGGAGGAACGACAGTGAGCCTCTTGTGTCGGTAACGCCGCCCTGGGAAGGGGCTGGGGCACGCTGAGCCGCCTCCCGAGACGTAGTGATGCGGCCAGCCCTTCCTCACCTCATCCACGTCTTCGCACTGGACGCCGTTTCCGCTGTAGCCCGGGGGACAGGCACCGCATTTCCAGCTGCCATCTGCGTAACTCGTACACTTGACCCCAGCAAAGCAGGGATTGGACAGGCATCCGTCTGAGATCAGGGAGACAGGCAAACGGTTGGTCTAAGCGGTTATTGTTGGCCCACTCGTCACAGAACAATGAAGCGTTTAACAGTGTAGGGTATGTGTAACCATTCACGTGTTGAGATTACTCGGAAATGCCAGATGGACAATATAGTCCAAACACGCAGGACCGTTCAAAGCCAGAACCAGCCCCCCTCCCCCGCCCTTGAATGCTGACCGTGGATTTCAATGAAACGACAAAGAAACCCAAACTCCCAAGGGTGCTCTTATCCTGGGCTGCATGACTCACCAATTGGACAGTCCTGCTTGTTGCAGATCTGTTTTTCTGTCGCGTCACCGACACAGTCCTTGCCTCCAAACTGGGGTGTGGGGTTGTTGCAGAGCCGGCTACGTCTCTGCACCCCTCCTCCGCAGGTGACAGAGCAGAGGTCCCACAGCGACCAGGGACCCCAGCCTCCGTTGACTGCAAGGAAGTGAAGCACAGGCCCAAGTTGAGGTCAACTGTCAAACACCTCCCCTGTCAGAGAAGACTCCCCTAGATCTGTTCAAGAAAACTTCTGCTCATCTGACACGTGGAGAGAAGGTTCGGGAAGAGAGAGTTTAAAATGGTTTTCTTTCTGTTTTTTATTAAAAGAAGCTGCTGAGCATGTAGGACTTGGCTTCTACTTGTTGCCTAGGAAGTAACCTTTCCCCCCTCCATGACCCACAGGACTAGAGGCCACAGACGCCAGGCGTCCAGCCGCGCAGAGCTGCTGCTCAGCCCTCAGCCATGTTGTACGCGCTCACTTACTGGGGCAGGCGTCTTTCTTGCAGGCTTTGGTCTCGCGGGCTTCGCCTTCACATGGTTTCCCGTTCATCTGGGGGCTCGGAGAATTGCAGAGTCGAATTCTTGTGATCACACCATCGCCGCAGGTCACGGAACAAGATGACCACGGGGACCAGTGGCTCCAGCCACCATCCTGTTTAACTGAAATACAAAGCTGCCGGTTATAGGGTGCTCACCAGGTGTCAGGCTCTGTGCTAACCGTTCTGAATGCATTACCTAAATGAAATCCTCAAAATAACCCTATCAAGAGCTATTATTCCCCGCAATGTGCAGTTGAGGAAGGAGCCTCAGGGAGGGTAAGTGGTGCACAGGGGAGCAGAACTGGGGTTCAGATGCAGGTGGTCGAGAAGCTGTGCCCTTAACCTCTATGCTGCCCAGATGAGGCCAGGGCCAAGTCTGTGCTCTCCATCGCTAAGTGGCCAAGATGCTCACATCTCTTATCGCATTCCTGAATGTGGCAGGTCCGCGTCTGGACGGAGGAGCCCTCGCATCGGTTGTTGAGACTGTCACAGGAGCGACCGCGCTGCTGGATTCCATTGCCACAGGTTGCAGAGCAGGAGGTCCACTCGGACCACGGGGACCAGCCATCATCCGCAGAGTCGCTGGCTGCAGAGGAAGCGGGTTCGTTTAGTGTGCGATCAGTGAAGACCAGCTATTCTGTAGCTCATGCTCTTTGGGACCTTCTTCCTTTGCCAGAGGGCGAAAAGCCCTGTATTTCTTAGGCCAATAGCCAAAGGGTCTATCCCACGTCCTTACATGTACAGCCCCACCCTCTCCCAGCATGTGTTGGCCTCTTCACGGGGCCTTTCTCAGCATTTCGAGTGTGTTTCCCTTTCCTGACTTAAGATAGCTTGATGGGCATTTCCAGTCTCAGGCTTCCAAGAGTACTCCATGTGCAGGCAGCTCATAGGAGGCCCTTTGGGCTGTCAGGGGAGCCATAGACCATGTGTTTGGCAGACGAGCTTGAAGGCGGCTTGGCTGCTGTCGGCTCTGCCTCCAACTCGGTCATGAGGTTAATCAGTGTGCGGCTCCTCTTACCCTAGCATGTGGGGCCTTCTCTGTACGCATTTGCACAAGAGAATGGGCTTGTTTACCGTCTGCTCGGGCCCCAGGACTACAATCACATGAAGCTGTATCAGACACAAGCCCAAGAACTTGTTCTTCTTGCCAACAGTTGGAAGTTTTCCTAGCAATCCCTGATTCAAGGTCAGGACTCCGCTGGTCTCCAGCTAGCTTTGTTCCCTTCAGCCCACACCTGATGTGAAAGCTGAACAGAAGCAGATATGCCCATGACCATCACAGCACCACGAGCGCTAACGCAGGCCCCGGAGGAGACTGCTTATTCTGAGCTGTGACCACTTGGGGGTAGGGGTAGGGGTGTGTGGAGCTGGAGGAGGACTGCTACTTTCCTGCTTCATTTCTCATCTTCGTTGTGCTGAATCATTTTATGACTTGTGTGTACTACATTCAATGTTGTCTCGGCAAAGGGATTAATTTATACGGGCAACACCCACCCGGGGATAGGGTGCCACGGAACAATATAGTGCCTTATTTCTGCCAGTGCCCCGAAACTGAAACTGTTATTCTTAGGCCCACTCCTCCTGCAGATAAAATGCATACAACCTCCAGGCCCAATTAAGTTCAGTGCTTGCACTACCGACCGTCAACTTATCTGGTGAGCAGATTTTTCTTCCCTCTAGGCCATAATGTCAAATTCTAAAAGCAGTCCACTTAGAGCTATTACTGCTACACATTCGTCTCTCCTTTCCTCCCAGCCTCAAGTCAAAATTAGTAAGCTGTGCCAAGATCATGATTGCCCATAGAACAGCCAAGCCATCAGTTACCCAGATGCCACAGCAGGAAACGGAGTGGAAACACAATGGAAATGGGGGTGGGGTTCCCGTGTCCCATTTCAGCTGTCCCATGGATATGGAGAATGGACTTTGTCACTCAAGAATGGTCATGCAGCTCTAAGAACTTACGCCAACACCGTGGGCAGCATTCTCCATCGGGGACTGTGGCGTTGGAGCAGGGCATGATGGGGCAGGACACTTTCTTACAGATGGTAACGGAGTTCTGCAGGGCAAGAGGGAGACATGGGTTACTAAGCATATTGTAAGCAGAAGTTTATATACCGTAACGTTTCCATTACAAGACGAAACACGGTCAGAGCTGTAACTGCTCTGGTGGAAGGAGTTTAATCGATCTGTCGGTCTTGTTTGCAGCGACCATGCTGTGGATACAGCTTGAGTGCTTTGGAGACTTCTTTCTCAATTGCTACTGAGTGAAGTGACAGCATGTAGAATTTATCCAAAGGGAACCACCATTATCTGAGTCAAATCTTTTAATCGGTGTCTGAAATGAACTCCTTACTCAGCCAGGGCTTTGAAATTTTACAATTTTCTCTGCATAGAGACAAGACCAGTGAACATTTCCCCCCTTCACGTGTAGATCTGGTTTTATATTATGTTGGAGAAGAATGAAAATCAAGTTAGCTCCCAAATCTAGCAATCCAGGATTTGTATTTAAACGGACTTTGCTCAGTGCATCAGGCGAAGCGTCCAAGTCGCCTGGCACTGGCTTTGGGGAGCCAGCGACACACACCCTGCAGGGGGTGCCATTTGAGCTAAGTGGACAGTTGCGTCCTCACAGTGTCGGGCTAAGTGATTGGAACAATCAGTGCTGTGTTAAGGGACTCTCGATGTCATTGCTGAATACAAGTCAGGGTTGGAGAAATGAAAGGAATGTTCCGGCCAGGTTTTATTTACCCGACATTCAACACTTAGGCTTTGAACGAAAGCAGGTAAATTACTCAAATGTCTGAGCAGGTTTGTTCTTTTAGATACTTGGCCTGGGGTATAATGAAGACTTTGAAAAACTTTCTGAGAGTTAAGGTTTTATGGAGGTCACAAATGCATCTTGAAAAAATAAATAAAAACAAAAAACCCTGCTTTCGTATCAGGCCATAGAGCATAGAAAGAGCTTGTGTGGCTATCTGGGTATTTCCCTAGGGACTGGTTTCAAGCACATGCCATCACTTCCTATTTCGTTCTGGAATGATCCCTCACCTGACAGCGGCACTCCGTGCAGCTATCAACAGTCCATTCCTCATTATTCCTGTACTGAACTCCGTTGTGGTAGCAGAGCGGAGGCCTCCTCAGCTCAATGGCCAACTCTTTGTTCTCTTCAGTCTAAAAGGGGGAGAAAGGTCATTAGTGTCATATTCATTTTCCTTGGGGGTCATCTGTGATACACCTTCAGGTGCTCGTGCTAAAGGGCTGGGAGCCGAGGCCACTGACCACTTTGCGAATGCTGTCCTGGAGTGTGGTGACAATGGTGCGCAGGCCTCTCAACTCCAGGACCATGCTGGACAGCTCGTCACAAGAGATGCCGCAGATGGCTTGCAGATCCTTCGTCTTGTGGCCAATGTAGTTAGTGCGGATGGCAGGGCTGGAGCCGTTTACCACATTGTTGTCCAGGGTGAGAAGGACATTGGTCGCTGCCAAGAAAGAAAGGAACACCATGAGAAAAGTAATGGAAGATCTTCACACAGCTGCTCTCACCAGCCAGCCCCTGGAGTTCCTAGTTGGAGAGACATTAAACCTGGGGTGAAGGACACAGGGGGAGGGGATGCCCATATGTGCATCACCCTTTGAGGCACTTTCATATACTTCCTAAGTTACCCGGGTAATGTACGCACGACCACCATTTCCGGTTTCTCCGCTTGTTCTGGGTGGAATCCCCTGAATGTCCTCATATGCCCCCCAGAACAGAAGGGTACTCACAGCTGGAGCAGCCTTTGTTCCTGAGGATGGCTTCTGGTGTGGTTCCGAAGACAAACCTCACGTTCTGCAGCACCCCCTGGGGGCAGAGGACACACGTTACTTGTAGAGCGGTGGGGGGGGGTGGGGGGGGAAATGGGTGGGGGAGACGGTTTATGCCAGGAAAAGCACACAATAGAGGTTCTAGAAGTTTGAAAGAGCTCTCTTTAAAGATCACCATGTCAAAATAACACACCAACGTAAACTGCCAAACAACTTCACAATCTTAATTGGGTCTCCTGCCAAGTCTTCAGTACTTTACAAAGAAATCCGTTATCAGCCTACTTGGGTACACAGGAAATGGAATCGGATCCTAGGGACAGAGGATATAATGACACTCTCCAGTGTCAAAGAGTTAGATGTGGGAGTTTCAAAGCCACAGTTGCAAAAACCTAGATGTTTAAGCAAGGAAGAAGCTGCGGCAGTGAATAACCACTATTTTCACCTTCGGAGACCAGCTCCTGAGACTGGCTCCACCCCCGTGGGTAATCAAATAGCCACGTGGTACTTATTCTGCTCACAGTATCCATTTCAAGCTACATTACGATTGGTGGAATGCTTTGAAAGAAGTTATTTTCTTGAGGAGAGCATAAGGAGTATCTAAGACTTGAACAGGTGGCTATAGGAAAACCATTTCTTGTTTCCGTTAGTGGCTTTCCAACGGCGGTCCCCAGAACCCCAGCACCAGCATACGCTTCACCTGGAATTTGTTAGCAATGCAAATCATCAGGCCCCATCCCGGGCACACTGAATCTGAAACTCTGGGAATAGGGTGCAGCGGTGTGTGCGTTAACAAGCCCTACAGGTGATTCTGATGCTCCCTGAGGTCGGAGAACCACTGCTTTAGGCCACAGGCAGGCTCTCCCGCTCTAGCCCCCCTGACAGGTCAGCTGCCGGGCAGTCGACCCCACAGACCGGGAACCGGAGAAGACGCCTCACCTGGAAATGGTCATTGACCCCTCCTTTGGCAACGCGGAGTCTGGCCACACTGGCCAGGTCCCTGGTGAAGATGCTCTGGATGGGGACATCCAGCTCTGCGTTCTCCATCTTCTCACAGTCGATGTACAGCTGCGCCCGGTCCTCCTGCACGAACAGGGTGATGCTCTTCCACTGGCCGGTGGCCAGGAGCGCCTCCTCCACCGACACCACATGCTGCATCCCCTGCACGGTGAGGCTCAGGTCCAGGGTGCCCGCTTTGCCATTGGAGACCACACTGAAGACCTGGCCCGAGTGGTCTTTCCGTTCTATGGCCAGCAGAGTGCCTCGGGTCTTCTTCATCTGCCTCAGGGAGGCCAAGAGAAGGAAGCCTTTCTCTGCCCGGACGGCATCCACTAGGTCTTGGAACTTGTCATCAGGCACAGGGGGAATCAGGTTGGCATCCTCGATGCGGAAAGCTGGGCTGGAAGGGTCAGGACCCTTCACCAGTCGGCGCCCAGAGCCCTTACGGGCAGCCCCGGTGAGTTCAAAGATGTCGAACACGCTGTTGTCTCCCCCAGACTCTGTTCAACAAGAGCAGGACACACAGTGAGCTTTCTAGGCTAAGGCCAGGGATGGGGACGAAAGGACAGGGCGAAAACTCCGGGCAACCACGGAAAGAGCTGAATAAACACCATGCTCAGAGGGAACCTGCCTGCTGATGTTCAGTCAGGGCTCTGGGGAGAAACAGCTGGCAGAGCAGAGCATGGGAGGGAGGCACACTCGGGTTACCCCCGCACCTCATCTTCCCTCCCCTCTCAAAAGGTATCATGTAGACTCACCTGGAATGCGGCTGGAACCACACGCATGCAACAGGAATAGGACACTGAGTCCCCAGGCCAGCCCCATGGTGGAGCTGTTTGTGCCCAGCAGAGAGCCTGTAACCGGAAACACAGAGCCCATGGTCAGCGGCAGCCAAGCAGGGAGGGTGGGCACAACCTGGAGGCTGGGCTTGGGGCCAGGGCCCTAGGGCATCCCCCCTTTGGCCCCACATTTGCTGGAATGGGGCGCGGGGAGGGGGTAGACACTATTTACTTTGGACAGGGCATCAGGAAGAAAAAGAGTCGAGGGGCGGAGACTGGTTTTAAAGGTGGGGGGTGGCGCTGGGGCAAAGACCAACAACCTGGGGACTTCTTGGGAAGTTGAGAGTAAACAGCAGGACCAGGAGATGCAGTCTGGGGGCGCAGAGACTTGGGGAAGTAGAGACTCTCATCTAGACGACTGATAGGTGTGGGGAACACTTGGAGAATAAAAGAAAATATTGGGGAGTCCTGACGAGTTGGTCTGTGAACCCCAAGGCCAGAGTGAATAGCTCTGGAGCCCTTCGACTAGAGGGACAGCGGGGGAAGGCGAGGAGTAGGAGCTGCGGGGTCCCCGAGGGGCTGAAGCCTCGGAGCTCAAGGTAGGCTGACCGGGCAGCACCGGTCCTCGGCGGCGGCCCGGGGGCTCCTTACCTGTGTGCGCTCGGGTGCAGCGGCCCGGGGCGGCGGCGAGGGCGCGGCGAGCGGCGCCGAGTCCGGGAGAGGCGCGGGGCGGGCAGGGCGCCCGGGGAGGCGGCGGCCGGAGTCGGAGGCTGCGCGGGCAGGGATCGCGGGAGCCGAGACTCGGCTGCCGGCTCGGAGGCAGTGGCTGGCGAGGCGGCGGAGCGGCGCGCTTTTAAAGGCGCGCTCACATTCCTGGGGATTCTTCTGGCCAATGGGAGGCGGCCGGGCAGGGGGCGGGGGGGCCAGTCTGGGTTCCTCTCTCCGCCCCCCGCTGCCTGGCGCATTGCTTTCCAGCTAGAGAGTGGAGGGCTGGGGGGGAGGCGGGGGTCGGGGCGAAGAGCGGTGGAAAGTCTCTGAAAAATAGGTGCCCGCCCACGCAGCCTTGGCGCCCTCGTGCTCAGCACTTTGGCTCCAGGACTCAGTGTGAGCAACCCTAGCGGGACGGGGCTTTAGCCGCCCCCCCCCGCCCCCTGACCCTTAGGAGGGCTGTCAGGAAAACCCATCTCCTTGGATACCTGGGCGACGGCTGACACTTGGGGACCGAGCCCGTTTGGAAAACCAAATGAGCCCAACGGGGTAAATGGGGCCCAGAGAGAAGCAGTCGTTAAAGAAGTTCCGGCTGGGCTATTTGGTGATCCTCCTCCATCCACCCGCTGGGGTGTAGGACCACGCGCCCGTCTTCCGCCCGAGTCCTAAGAGGGCCGAGTGCGGGGTCGCGTGGGCCAGCCGGGCGGTGAACGGACCTCGCGTTCCCGCTGCCCGTCAGGGCACACTTTCTGCAGCTGCCTGGCGCCCAGGTCCCCGCGAAAGTCGCCTCTCGCCCTGCTACTGCGCTTCCACGGCTGGCCGCTTGGGGGCGGTATATGTATTCTGATGAAGGGGACCCGCAAAGGGAGCTTCTTTCTAGACAGGATTGTTAAGGAAGCGTACTCCTATCTACTTCCCTCAAGCCAAAACTGAACTTGTGTCTTGAAAAACAGTTTTTATGCCCGCTCGTGCTTCTTAACGTGACTCCTGGTTGGAGGATTTAAGGAACCATCTGGCTCTGGGTCTTAAACTATTTACAGAACAGACCCATAAAGTAATAAATTACCCTCCACCTATCATTTTATTTCCTTTTTTCCTCCCTCAACGTTCTTTTCATTTTTCAGCTCCTGAAACCGAGGTGTGGGTTACATTTCTGTGGGTGCACCAATTACCATGAGCGCGGCTGCTTAATGCTTCTGTCATTGGAAGTCTGGTCTCCAAACCACTGTCTCAAGCCAGCGTGACTCCAGCTGCCTGGAATTCCATTCATCTCTTAGGGCTGGGATGTCAGCAGCCACACTTCCCCTGCTGTGGTCCTGCGCTATCAGGCTGGCCTTGAGACTCAGGAAGGCTAGGTAGTAGCTTTACCAAATAAGGATCTCAGCCACAGGCTGGGGAAAGCCCTCGGGTTCACCTTCCTTCTTAGGACTCACACCTGGCAGGACTCCTAACTGCTGGAAACACCCACGAGTTTGCGTTCATCAAAGGGCAGTTTCACTTTTCCTGTGTGGGAGTGTTGTGTGACAAGGTGCACGTGTGTGTATTACAGCATGGATGTTTTCTCGTTACTCAGTATACATCAAGTACTTCTGGAATATGACAAGTATGTTCCTAAGACACATGTTGGTTTGTTGCTTAAGTAATAACTAAACCTGACAGCCAGATAGATTTCACATGTTGAGAGACAGAAATAAGGGTTTCTATCGGACGATTAGTCAAATCAGATTCCTATTGCAGAAGTCATCAGTAATGACTCATCCAAACAGATCTGAAGATTCCAGAGTCAGCAGCCATACATGTCCCTCTCCTTCCTTCTTCCCTAGCATCCTGTGTGCTCCTTGAAAGGCAATTTTCTTTTCACTTGCTATTAATTCTTCATCATACCAAGTACCTAGGCACAGTTTTTGGAGGGATGGCCAGCTGATGGCCTCCTGCTTATTCACCCACTTGCTAATTTTAGACAAATCAGCTGGGGGCGTAAGGTCCACAAGAGGCCCACAAAAGCAGGATACATCTTTCCTTTTGTAAAAACCTCATCTCCCCTGGGGAGATGGATAGGCTAGAATAGAAGCTCACTGGAATGCCCCTTCAAGCTAGGCGCTTCCGTGACTAAGGGACTGTGGGAATCCCTCTGGATTTTCTTGGAACTTGGCTTCTTTTAACAAAACAAGGAGAAGAATTTTATCCTCGCACATGCTTTGCAGAGAGTGGGAAGGTGACCTGTATGGTGGCAGGGAAGAGCTATCTTGTCAAAGAAAGCTGACAGAGGTATAGGAGTTCCTTAGCTCAAACGCAAAGACCTTCCCCAAGTCACAGCACTCCAGGTTTTCTGGCGGAAAGGACTGATCACAGTGAAGCGGGGGTTTGGGCAGAGTTAGAAACTCACCCACATTCCTGCTGGTCAGTGTGTGCTGAAAATATTCCCCAGAAACCTAAATACCTCGGGGAAGCTTTGAGAGAAGCAGGAGTGGAAAAAGGGGAAAGAAAACCTACACCTTTAATTGGCGGGATATCGTCCCCCTTGGGTATGTATTTACAAATGCTGGGATTTCAGGCCAGTAATCTGACAGGGACCCGAATGATGCGTTCTTCCAGGGAAAGGGGCCAGTTCTCTCTTTGCCAAGTTGCTATCCTTGAGGATTATGTATTTAAAATTACATTGTAAGGCACAGGGCATTTTGCTGTAGGATTTCCTTTTTCCAAGTTCCCCTAATTGGATGTGGGATTGACCTAAAAACATTGCCAGTAAATAGGAGGAAAGGACTGTCAGTAACAGCTAGTTTAAAAGCTACCTGTGCTTAAGGAGAGCAGGATAATTGAGAAAAAAATTTGTTTATCTAGCAAAGAACAGCAAGGTGGACTGTGATTTTATGTAGGGATTAAACAAAAAAAAACATATTGAAAATGCTGCACAGTGGAAAATTTCTTCTAAGTGAGCAGCACCCAAAAATCATTGAATTCTAGAACAGACCAGAATCATAACATCTCTACAGTGAAGACATCACAAATTCATTCGCTCTGAATATTTTTCGGTAGCTCATAGCTTAGAGTTGTTTCAGCTCAGCTACCTTGATGGGCAAAGCCAGACGGAAATTACCAGATTTTCCTTATCTTTCAATCGAACACCAGTCTGCCTCCTTCATAAGATGTTCTCCAGTGGCTTTGTGTTGCACTGTTTCTTCTTTCTGTGATACCTTGAGACATGGCTTATCTTTACTGCATAATGCATCAGCTTACATTCTTTATTGTTTAGTTTTCCAAAGTAAATTTTATTTTCTTATGTCTAAGGACTATATTGTAAGGACCCAAAGGCTTGGGCTTGGGAAAGGGCTCTAATAGTTGAATTTCCAAGGCCCTTTGTGCTCAAGTGAATTTATGGTACCAAGAGATGGACTACTCACCATTTCCCTAACCAGCTATACCGTTTCGCGTGGATATGCCTTAGCCCTTGGGCTGCACGGGGTGACTGACTCCCAAACATGGCGCCCACCCTCACAGGATTGAGGCAGTACTCTCTGCGAATTGATCTCAGTAAGAAGGGGTAGAGCTATTGGCTTCAGGGTAACTCCCTTCTCCCTTTCCAGACAGAGATTGAGTTGGGAATTGCCATGGGACCCAATTCTGGCAAATGAGAAGCTTGCTGAAGGCTTCTGGGAAAAGTTCTTTCTTATTTTTAAGAAATCAAGCTCTCTCCAGCTCCTTTTGGACGTGAACAAGAATGCTGAGAAGCGCTGTTGGCCACTAGGGGAGCCAAACTTAGTAAGACACCAATATTGAAGGAAAAGCAGAGACCTGGAAGGAACACGAGTTGCTAAATCTACCAACCCTGAAGGTTCTCATGCCTCCAGAGTTCTCTGGATATGTGTTGATTATTTAAGCCAGTTTGTTGCTGTTTCCTGTTACTCAGAGCCACAAACATCACAACTCCTGCAGCTCTTTTTCATCTGTCTGGATTGCCTTTTCACTCATACTTTGCTGGAACGTCTTCTGACTTCTTTAGGATAAGAGAAAGAATAGGTCATAGGATAAAATATATTAAAGACTCTTCACATATATTATTCAAGTGCTTTCTGGAGAAGTTGCACCATTCTCTCTCTTCCTTTGCCTTTGCCAGCAGCAAACTCTACCCACTGTCGAGATGCAGTCCAAGGTGCTCACACAGGAGAGGCTAGCCAGGAGTAGCTGATCGTGAGCGGAGGAGTTGGGAAATGGGCCTGCTGGGAAATTGAGGACATGGGGCAAGAAGAAGGAAAAAGGAGATGATGAGATCTCAGCCTGGGCCCAGAGATGGAAGTGGGGAGAGGTAGCTAGAAAGGAAAGTGAGGAGATTCCTCTTACCAGAGATAATGACAGACCCCTTCCCCTGATGCTGTCTTTGACAAAGACCCATTGGTTTTCTGGATGGGGGTGCAGGGCCAATGGTAAAAAGTTGGAGGAGCCTCTCCAACTTCTCTTTCATGCTCTTGTCTCCATTTGACTTTTTTTTTTTCAGCTTTATTGAGGTAAACTGACAAAATGATCAGATATTGAGAATACACGTGCAATGTGCTGATTTGATATACACAACCATCGGGAAAGGGTTCCCTCCGTCAAGTTAATCAACACATCCTTCGCTCACATAGTTACCTTTCTTGTGTGTGTGAGAACTTTTTCATTTAGATAATACGGTATTATCAACTGTAGTCACCATGTTAGGCATTAGATCCTCGGACCTTATTCTCTATTCAACTTTTATGCTTTATCATCTCAGTGTCCTTCTGGAGCATTCATAGGTATGGCTGGTTTGGGTTTCAGTGCAGGAGCTTTTTCTTTTCTCTGTTTGCCACCTCACAAGAAGGGTGCACATCTGAAGGCAGCCGGACAGATAAGGGGAGGGGGCTGGGGAATCACTGGCTGGTCTTAGTGTAATGAGTCCAAAGAAAGCCTCCTGCCTTCTACTTTCTTCTTTCTCTCCCAGTGTTTGAAACTCAACCATAAATAAAATCCTGGAATTTTTAAGCCAGAAATAGCCATCTAGTCCAACCACTCAGTTAATAGATGAAGTTGGTTCAAAGAGGGGACGTGACTTGAATGAGGTCCTAGAGCCTGTTGGTGATGGACGTCCAGGAAAGAGCTCAGGTGCCCCGACTTTCAGCTCAGTCTTTCTCTTGACAGCACTCTGCTGTTCAAGATTCATTGCATATGGCTTCGAAGATGTCTCAGTATTAAAATTGGCATAAGAGCTTTCCAATTTGTCTGTTAGGAACAAGGTCTGAGAGGTGGGAGACCCAGGAGGTGAAGGGAAGAGGGAGGAAGGAAGGATAAAGAAGACACAGAACACAGTTTGTTGACTAAAGCTGCCTCTACTTTTCTCTCTGCTCCCTGCGGGGTCCCTGACTCTGGTGGTTTCCCGACTCTCTCTTGACTTTTCTGTAACACTTACTGCTGTTCCTGGGAGGGACGCTACATTTTGGCTTGAGGTTGGGATTGCCAAGTGCTTTAGAAATGCACCGTTATTTTAGATTTACCCAGCCGAGGATGCGATAGAGAATCACTCTGATTTTTGAGCAGGGTTTATGGACCTACAGGAAATCTGACCTTCAGGCTTTCTGGGAACTATGAAAGAAGCCCTCAGCCCATCATCAACCAAATCTTTTGTAGAGTGAGATGTTTAGTTGTTCTGCCTACAACTGAAGGGCCCAGCGAGTACCTGGATTAGGTATGGGAGCCTTACCGGTGGTTCAAGGGCTGGAAAAAGTACAGACAAGTTAGCTTGCAGACGAATAGAATGTGCTTTAATTCTGTACCTTGTTTTTCTTATTGAGATTGTAAAGGTGTCAATCGATTTACTTTCACAAACTACGTGGAGTCATGGCAGTATCTTTGGAAATAACGATTTCCGAAAAGTGGAGATTATGACACGTTGGAATCTTACTGAGATGGGTTGAGAAATGTCTCCCAGATGTCTTCACCAATGGCACGGATGGTAGTTAATCTGGAATTTAGTGAGCTTCAGGGGTCCCCGTCACTAAGGAAGTCTATCACATTGCAAAGCTATGAAACAATGGAGTTTCCAGGATTTCCATGAGGTAGTTTGTTTCTGATGCTGCTTAATCACATTCCTCTTAAAGAATTTAACTTTTCTGAGGTTCAACGTGCTACTTCGAGCCGCCCATTTATAAATTATAAGTTTTCAATTTTTCTGAACAGTTTTCACATGTGCAGTCCAGATTAAGTGATCTTTCCAAGTTTTCTGTTGTTATCTTTTTTTTTTTTTTTACTTTCCTGGAAGAAAATTACGAGAGTCAGTTAAAAGAGTAAGGCAAGCAAACATAAAGAAAACTCCAACTATTGAATGAAGAATTTTGAAGATTGACGATGACATGGAGATTGGCATCCAGTTTAGGTCTGGATGAAAAATTCACATGCCACTGGGGAACATGGACAGTGACCAAATGGCCGGGCCACTGGGCATTTGTTTTAAGTGATATCAATCTCTTGGGAGGTGGTTTTTTCCCCCCCTTTTCCCTTTTGTAATAGTGAGATCATGACAACTGGCATTTCGCAGAATGGAGCCAAGAGAACTGTCACCCTTTCTAATTTAAGAAGATGAGTGTATGGTCTGAAGAGAACTTGTAAATGTTATTACGACACAAAGATAAACACGGCTGCTTCCCAGGGAAGAGGTGTACACAGAGGAAACTTCTTGTTTTTCTCTTCTCTTCCTCTTTCTTCTTTGTTTCCTTTCTCTTCCCTTCTCCTCTCTCACTTTCTCTCCTTCTTTCCCCTTACTCTTCCCCCTCTCCTCTTTATGAGCCAAATGCCCATTATTCAATAACCTCCAGTCCACTTGCTTGAGTTTGAAGTCCTGACTTCATCAGAATTCTAACCCTGCCCCCATCACTCTTTTTCCCAAGATTTGAAGGCATCTGTATGGCTTCCCCTTCCTGTTTCCCTCGTCGGTGTGTCCATCTTTTTTAGTACTTTTTAGTTTGCTGTGACTGTTCTCATTTCAAGTAAACATCCATTTTTACCTAATTTTAAACTCATAACTTTGTAATCTTTTTCTTATCAAGATACCCTAAATTATATACATTTTAGGCCCACCTAACTTGACTCTTCCCCTGGAGGAGATGCTTAGGAGGGAGATTGAAGAGGGAGAGGGTGTGGGGAGCACTCCCCAGGACGACAACAGAGGCAGCCACGTGAAAGATCATCAGAGCCAGGGGCAAAGGGTCTCCGCCTTGGGGTGCCTTGCTTGTGCCTGTGTGGTAGACATTGTTAAGCGCACGGTATCAGGAATACTGTAGACCCATCTACAGACATTGGAGAAAAAATGAAACCAGAGGGGGAAAGGAAAGCATGACTTGGCTGTGCTGATTATTAGAATAACCGGCACGAATTGCTTACTGCTGATACCTCATTACAGCATAGCAGAATAAGAATTCTGTATATCAAGTCATGTTTCAGATTAACTTGTCTAAGTTTTGATTATAACTTCACATACTTTTTTTTCTTCCCTGAAGATAGAGACATTTTATTTTTATTTATTTATTTTTTTAATTCAATTAGCCAACCTTTGGTACATCATTAGTTTCAGATGTAGAGTTCAGTAATTCAACAGTTACATATCACACCCAGTGCTCTGCACGTGACAAGGTTGCAAAGTTTGAAGCGTGAACTCCAGCAACTAAAGCTTTAATTGATCCAAGATTTCAGTGTCTCAAATCATGGTGCCTTCCATGTGCATGTAGGCATGTGTGTCAACATCCTGTTCTAAGATGCTCCCCACCAATGGGGCGCCTGGGTGGCTGAGTCGGTTAAGCAACTGCCTTCAGCTCAGGCCCTGATCCCAGAATCCTGGGATCAAGCCCCGTATCCGACTCCCTGCTCAGCGGAGAGCCTGCTTCTCCCTCTGCCTGCTGCTCCCCCTGCTTGCATGCTCTCTCTCTGACAAATAAATAAATAAATAAATAAAATCTTGAAAAAAAAAATGCTCCCCACTATTAAAAATAAACAGACTCCACACTTTAGTGGTTACAGTTGAGGGTTACCATTAGGCTAATTACCTCTCGGAAGCTGTGGTCGGTTACATGTACCCTGTGAGACAGGTCATTGTTTTTTTGCTGTTTGCCAGATTTTTTCTGTTTATAGATGTAAACCACCTTTAATGTAGTGATTATTATTTAAATGTGCATGAGTATTTTTTAATATTTTCCCTCAGATGCATGGTCTGAAAATTTCATAATCCATATATTAATACATTTTTTGAATGCCTTCTATGTGCTAAAGACCCATCGTGTATCTACCAGGCCTGTGAGGGGGAGGGACCACAAACAGTGCTGATAGCGAGGGATGAGCTGTGAAGACAAGAAGGAGGTGTGAGCGTGCTGAGGAGGGGCCGAGGCTGGCTTGACTGTGTGTAGGGGCTTGGGGGCATGGAGGTCACAGAGGGTATAAGCTAAGTCTGGAAGGACTCTGTTCAGAAAGGCTTGAATCTTTCCACACAGAAGAAAGACCAATTAATGTGTTAACATTCACAGCTAACACGTTTGCTTTCACTAAGCTCTTTTAGGATCTGGGTAAGAGGATCTGACCAGTCACAAGGGTCCCAGAGAGGAACATCTGTGTTTTTGATTCTCCCCAGTGTATTTTGGAAGGATTGTTCTTTCAACTCCTTCTTGCCTTCTCTTGCCTTCTGTGTTAAGATAATACCAAAGAGCCAGGAGAGCAATTAACCAAAGCTGTAATTAACTTTCTCCTTGGATGCGTATAATGAATTGAAGTTTCTTGGCTGATGAAATGGACTGTGGACTGTTCTGTCTGCTAACTCCTTTGTTGGCAGTTTTGCCAACAACACAGATTCCACTTTTCCTTTAATTAGTCAAAAATCTCAGAAGCTCAAATCGTGGTACCTTCAATTTGTATGTATATCAATATCCTGCCCTTAAACGCTCCAGGCTCCTTCCTGTCCTTTCTCTTAGCACAGTGCCTTGAACTTGAGAGGTACCCAGTGACCTTTAGTGACTGAAAGAGTGGATGAATCAATGAATGAATATCCAGGATAAGCTTTTTTTTTTTTTTTTTAAAGATTTTATTTATTTATTCGACAGAGATAGAGACAGCCAGCGAGAGAGGGAACACAAGCGGGGGAGTGGGAGAGGAAGAAGCAGGCTCATAGCGGAGGAGCCTGACATGGGGCTCGATCCCAGAACGCCGGGATCACGCCCTGAGCCGAAGGCAGACGCTCAACGACTGAGCCACCCAGGCGCCCCACAGGATAAGCTTTACTATCCACATACGTAAGTCTCAAAATACGGGTAGTGTGGGAAATAGTTAAATTATTTTCTTTCTTTTCTTGATTTGCTTAATTATGATATTCCCTCTGCACCCCCCCCCAAGGAAAACCAATACCCAGTCACGAAAACACTTTAAATTCCAAAGAGAGAGGAAATAGTTCGTTCTTGGTCTATTTTAGAGCTCACAGGGGTTTTAAGACGAATTTTCTGTGAAAACGCATCTAATTCAGAAAACATGCTTTGTAGATGTCCAAGAACAACACATATTTTCTTCGAACGGTGTAGGTTTAAGACACACACACAAAACTCAAAAAAAACAAAAACAAAAACAAAAAACCCAACAACCCTCCAACCGCAGTTATGGCTAAATGGCAAACACAGACGAATGAATTACCCTGGATGACACCCATAGAAAAAACAACAGCCCTCCTCCTGGCTAGCCCGGCCTGGTGGGGGAAGACATGTGGGCCAGGTTCAGGCATGAGGATCTAGTTCCCCTCCGGCCCCCAACCAGCCCACTGTCACCTATTAGGATGTTGCTCTAAAGCCTCACTGATTTATTGTCTGAAACAGGGAGGGACATAGTAAGACACGCTCAGATGACCCTGTAACGAACCACTGCTGGGGGATCGCTGCCAAGGGGAAAGTTTGCACAGGTAGGCGCACCGTGGCTCTGGTGCGTCTCTCATGAAGACCCAGCTGTGTTTTCTTTTCTTTCTTTCTCTCCTTTTGAAAAAATATTTTATTTATTTATTTATTTGAGAGAGAGAGCACACACGAGCATGAGTGGGGGGAGGGGCAGAAGGAGAGAATCTCAAGCCAACTCCGTGCTGAGAGCGGAGCCCGACGCAGGGCTCGATCTCACGACCCCGAGATCATGACCTGAGTCGAAACCAAGAGTCGGACGCTTAACCCACTGAGCCCCCCAGGCACCCCCCAGCTGTGCTTTCTTGATACCTCTCTCCGCCACCTTGGATTATGAGTCTAGAGTGAAGTAGAAAGCCGTTCTCTCCTAGGTCACAGCCCCAACAACTAGGAACACTTACTGTATTCATCTTCCAGGCTGACCTTGATAGGTTTAGAGATTGAATCTAAATAACACTAATTCTTAGACCGAAAATTATGGAATGAATTATAGGAGTTACTTTAAAACATCCTTTTGGTGGTAAGGATGAAAACAGGTGTGATCTTGAGCAATCTTTTCCGTCTAGAACTCTGTTTCTTCATCCGTAATAGATGATTGCTGCAGTACATTCCAGGTCTGATATAATACGGTTCTCCAGTTCCTCTCCTCCTGCTTCAGGGCTAAGGTGTCTAAACATAGGGTGCCCAGCTGGCCAAGCTGTGATTTATCGTTGCGTGAGAAAGGAGACAACCACACTATATATAGTCTCTGGACATCCAAGGACTGGTAGGTGACTTGACTGCAAAGAAACTAATTCTGGCTACTTTAAGCAGAAGAGGGACTTACTGCAAGAATTATTTTTGAGGTAATGCACAGAAGCTCTGGGAGGCAGAGAGCCGCTTAAAATAATAAAATACAGGGAAGCCGCACTCAGGGTTGCTTCAGTAAGGACACTGCTCAGTTTATGAATAGCTGGAGCGTTTGTTGCTATCTCCTGAACGTTTCGGTATAAGCAACCCTTGAGTGTGGATTCTCTCCTGAGGTAATTGGCTGCCCCTAGAGTTGAAGCTGGCATACACATAAAATCATACTGTGTATGCTGAAATATGGACAGGATACAGATAGTGCAAAAAGGAGCCCAGTTATAGGAGTCCCCACCTCCCAGTGTATAAGCCAGAAACTTGCTTTACCAGCCTCCCTTGCTACTAGCTTCTGTCAGATGGTGCCCTTGTTCCTGACTGATTGTGAGGCCAGCCATACGACGGAGCAGTGAAACTGTTGATTAGCGTAGTAAAAATCAGAAATGGGTTTTCACTGTGAAAATTAGTGACTTACGAATTAACAAGATGAACATTAGATATGAGACACCATTTGGATGAAATCGATATTTCGGATATTATTATGGACTGAACTATGTTTCCCCCAAACTCATATGTTGAATCTCTAAGCTTCACTACCTCAGAATGTGGCTGTATTTGGAGACAGGACCCTTAAAGAGATGATTAAGTTAAACTGAGGCCATTAGAGTGGGCCCTCAACCACTATGTCCTTTTAAGAAGAGGAAATTTGGACACAGAGTGGGACAGCACGGATGTCCATGAACAGAGGGTAGAACGTGTGAGAACACAGCAAGCAGGTGGCTATCCACATGCCAAGGAGAAAGGCCTCAGGAGAGACCAAACGAGCCAACAGCTTGATTTGGGACTCCTAGCCTCCAGAACTGGGAGAAAGTACATTTCTCCTACTTAAGTCCGCCAGTCTGTAGTATTTTTTCTTTTATCACAGTCCTAGGAAAACTAATATAGTTATATAGGTTAGCTAAAATATTAGAGCCATTCCACGACCTTTAATAAAGAGAGCATAGGAGTCCAGCAAAGCCTGTAGCCTTTCCCTAGGGATAAAGTCTGAGACTTGATTCCTAAATTGTCCTTTACCCAGCCACTTAGTTGAAGGACTTCTAGTTGTCTGATGTGGACTCTGAGGCTTTTAGAATCCTTCCTGTGGAATGTTGTCAGGTCTGCTTGAAGAACTGCTTCATTCAAGTAATAGTGAGAGCATCTAAAAAAACAGAGGGGCTCCTGGGCGACTCAGTTGATTGTCCAATTCCTGATTTTGGCTCAGGTCATGATCTCGGGGTCGTGAGATCGAGCCCCAAGTCAGGCTCTGTGCTTAGCAGGGAGTCTGCCGGAGGTTCTCTCTGTCCTTCCTTTGCTCCCTCCCATCCCCACCCCCCCCACTCTCTCTCTCAAATAAATAAATCTTAAAAAAAAAAAGAAAGAAAGAAAACTGGGACTTATCTGAGATTACCAAATATACGGTAAGAGCTGTTGATAAATATTTATCTAATAAATGTTTGTATGTGAAACAGAATTTGGTCTAAGACTTGGTTTCATTATAGTTGGTAGTAAGACAATATACAAGGGTCAATTTACTACAGGTGTTTACAGGTGCTGAGAATCCCTTACAAGGACAAATATTTATATTAGTGACCAAATGGGAAAATGGGCTCCATATCAGGTATAAGGTCTTAGTTTCCTGGGATCTGAGTGGTGGGCTTCTCTTCATCTGCTTATTTTATTTTATTTTTAAAGATTTTATTTATTTATGTGACAGAGAGACAGCCAGCGAGAGAGGGAACACAGCAGGGGAGTGGGAGAGGAAGAAGCAGGCTCCCAGCGGAGGAGCCTGATGTGGGACTCGATCCCGGAACGCCGGGATCACGCCCTGAGCCGAAGGCAGACACTTAAGGACTGCGCTACCCAGGCGCCCCGCATCTGCTCATTTTAAATGAGGTTGTCTTTTCAACTAAACGCTTATTTATGCTTTTCTTTCCTTTAGAGTAGAGATTCCCAATATGTGTGCCACAGAACATTTCTCAAAAATTGGGTTCTATGTTTAAATAAATTTGGGAAACAGCTAAATGCATATTTAAGATTGCATTGGAGATTCAGAATGCGTATCAACATCACGTTAAAGATATAGAGAAGTCTATGAAAGAACATTGTTTAAATTTACTTAATCCAGCATTACCTACTGGACCACAGATCTTTTTTCGTTTTTGTTATGCTTGTTAATATCCCAGGGAATTGTTGTCCCAGGGAACATACTATCTAACATGTGTTTCTAGAAGGACATTTACACCTGTGATTAGATTTTGCTCCTTTTTTTCTTCACATAACAGAGAGAGTTCACACATGCAGGCACATTTGAGGAAGGACGGACAGTTTTACATCTAAGGTGAAGAAAATAATTACATATCATTCTAAATTAACTATATATCACCTAATTATATATCATCTTCTCAGAGCTGGTGGTTTATTGTGAGTGGCGAAGAACTTGCTTGGGAGTAGCAAAGTGTTTCATGTATTGGGACCCAGGCAGATATCCTGCGGAGCATACTGGAAAGGCTTTTCGGGGCCCTTTTAGTCATGACTGTCAAATGGTCATTCCGTGCTCTGTTCAATTGCACCCTTTCCTTGTTTGACTTTAAATGCTTGTTCTTTTAAATACCCATTATTTCCTAAAATTGAAATGAAATGAAACAAAAAGTTACAAAATGAAAATGGTACGAACCAGACATTTCTGGACACAAGTCAAAAACACCAATGAAGGAACATAATGAAGGAAAAAAAAAACAATAAGGGACACCCTATGACAGTTAGGAGCAGGCACTCAGAACTGTCACCCAAAATGGGCCACTCGTTCAATTAGTCAAATTCTGAGCAGGCACAGAGGAGTTGGGTTGCAAGTGAGAAATGTGCTCCAAGGGAGAACAGACAAAGAATAGCCATTTTTATTTATTTATTTATTTATTTATTTATTTATTTATTTATTTATTTTAAAGATTTTATTTATTTATGTGACAGAGAGACAGCCAGCGAGAGAGGGAACACAGCAGGGGGAGTGGGAGAGGAAGAAGCAGGCTCCCAGCGGAGGAGCCTGATGTGGGACTCGATCCCGGAACGCCGGGATCATGCCCTGAGTCGAAGGCAGATGCTTTAATGACTGCGCTACCCAGGCGCCCCAAGAATAGCCATTTTTAAACAATGCTAACTTAGCTAATTGCTAAGGCTAATATAAACCAGAGGAGAGGTGGGGCCCTTTCAGGGTGGTTTGGTGCTGGATTTTCCCTCAGTGGTGTGTGTCACTTTAATGGACCAAGACCTTAACCACACCCCAAACAAACTCCAACATCCTGATCGAGGGTCTCCTGTGATAGGACAATATGAAGAACAGCAAGTGAAAGAACATTCTTCTCCAGGATCATGTTGAAAAAATGTATATATGCATATGTGTGTGTATTATAAGTGTTACTATATGTATCATGATTACGGAGTTTCTGGGGGGTAGGGGAACTCCCACTTCTCTCCCAGTCTCCTCATGTAAATAAGTGTGTTATCATAGTCCTCCAGCCAGAGTCCTCACAGTCCATACCACTGAGAGCTCTCACTGGGGATTTTAATGTCCATAGATAAATCTCTTAAGGAGTGCATGCTCCTAAGGAGTAAATACTCTGTTTTTCTGTGTCACTAATCAGAGATTTAATACCATAATTATATATTTGCAGGCTCTTGGTTCACTGACATGTTTTGGGGATTCAGAAGAGAATTTCTGTGTGATTTCATGCCTTAGGCATGCCAACCACATGGGCGTGATGGAGGCCATGGAAATGGAAGATTCTGTTCGGCTTGGGATGGTGAGGATTGAATGACTTCCTCCACTTTCTCTGTGGTAACCAGTTGCTTTATATAAGAAACGCTATTAACCTCAAATAAGGAAAGATTTGATGATACCTTCGACTTCAGACACAGTTAGGAATGATTTACCAGGCTGAATTATTTAATAATTACTTGACATTTATGAATATGTGGCCATCTCTTTATTGATCAGGGTCATAAGGTAAGGACTTTCCTAGATCATGGATTAACCAAATTTTTTTAAATCAGTAAGATTTGAAAGTACACTGTGGCCTCTTAGGAATTACTTGCATTCATGATTAAATTGCTACCTATGCTGTATGGGATTATGAACCTAAATCTGGAAATCAGCCACCAGTAAACCGTAGTAACATTGATTAATTTAGACTAGGGAGAAGGGAAGAAGTCAAAGCCCTAACAATTCATGTAAGTTTAAAAAATTCAATCTTTGAATTGGAGGTTCACATTATTGGATTAGAGAGTCTATTAAAAATCATCTAGTTAGGGGACGCCTGGGTGGCTCAGTGGGTTCAGGGTCTGACTCTTGATTTCAACTCAGGTCATGATCTTGGGGTCATGAAATTGAGCCCCGTGTTGGGGCTGAGCAAGGAGCCTTCTTAAGATTCTCTTTCCTCCCTCTGCACTTTCCCACTGTGCTCTCTCTCTTAAAAAAAAAAAAATCATCTAGTTAGTACAATTAACATGGATAACTTCTGTCACTGCCCAAACCCCCAAGATATCTTAAAAACTATCATCAATGGTGAAGAATCTATTCATGTCCGTTTGTGGGTATGTATACAGATGTGTGTGTTTAGACCGACATAGTAGTTGTTAGTGCCGTCCACCCCTATTTCCAAGTTGTTTTCTTTTAGGCAAATGGTAGGATAGAATTTCTATGTTCTTTTGAAGGCAGCCATGGTCATAGGACTTAATGTGGCCGATAAAATGTGATTGGAAATGACGTGTGTCCCTTCCAGACAGAAGGCCGTGGGAGCCAGTGCATAATTTTCCACCTTTCCTTCCCGCAGCCTGAGTAACATTTGATTGTATAACCTCTAGGGGAATGGCTCCTGGAGTCTGGCTAACACCGAGCTTCCCATGATCCATGGTGATGATTTCCCTAAGTGAGAAAAAACCCTCATGGTTCTAAGTCTTTAAGATTTCATGGTTGTTGACTAACATGGCAACGCAATGTAACGTAGACCATCCTAACTAATAGAAATGATAACAGCAACTCCAGAGTTGGCCATTGGCCATTCTCTTTAAGAGCTGGAAGAGTCTTATGAAGAGAAACTATAGATAGCATTATAAGTTATCATTATAAATTTATTTATTTATTTATTTATTTATTTATGCCAGAAGGATCAAATAGGTAGTTGTTCTAAAGTTTGCAAAAAGAAGTACTGAAAAGGTGAACAAGATACTAATAAAATGGATACCTACAGGGAATGGGAGGGGTGGAGTGAGGAAGGTAGGAGTGGAGGCAAGACCACTATGTGTATATGTAAATCTATAAATTTGTAATCATGTAAGTGCATTATTTTTTTCAAAATATATATATATTTTATATAAAAATATAAAAACTGAACCATACTAACTTGAAGAAAATGAACAAGGATGTTGGATCATGTGGGGAAATAGTTTCTATACTTAGAAACAGAGAAACTGAAAAGGAAAATATGAATAGATTCGACGACATATGAGTTAAAAATTCTGAATGTGAAATGACACCATGAACCAAGTCAAAATTAAATGATGGTGAAAATTTTTGTAAGATACCTATGACCAAGGAGATATTAATATGCCTTTGTAATCTTTTTAACTCCAAGAAAACCATGAATATTCCAGCAGAAAAGTAGGCAGGGGGACTTGGGGGCTCAGTCTGTTAAGCATTTGACTCTTGCTTTTGGCTCAGGTCATGGTCTCAGGGTCATGGGATCGAGACCTCTGTTAGGCTCTGTGCTCAGTGGGGAGTTTGCTCGACATTCTCTTCCTCTCCCTTTGCCTCTCCCCCAGCTCTCATGTATGCTCTCTCTCTCTCATATAAATAAATGAATCTTTAAAAAAAAGAAGTAGGCAGAAGACACAAAAGATAATTTACATATGAAAAAATACAAAGGGTCATTAAATCAAAGGAAAGGAAAAGCCAATCTCACTAGTGACCAGATAAATAAAAATTAAGATGAGACAATTTTTGGTTTATCTATTTGGCAAAGATTAAGAAGAAAGCTAATAAACACGGTGTTGATGACACTGCGATAAAATGGACAGCTTTATAGTAAAAAATGAAAAAGCAGATGATAAAAATGTTTGTATCTTCTAATTAAAACAAATAGATGCATATATCTTTAGAGTAAAAAATCTGGACAGAAATACAGTGGAATGTTCACAGCAGTTTACATCCTGTTGGCCATGCATAATCTATATTTTTTACTTTTGGTTTTAATGTGTTTTTCAAAATTTTTACAACGTGCGCTATTTTTTATCAAGAGGAAGTGTCATTTTTTTTTTTAAGATTTTATTTATTTATTTGACAGAGATAGAGACAGCCAGCGAGAGAGGGAGCACAAGCAGGGGGAGTGGGAGAGGAACAAGCAGGCTCCTAGCGGAGGAGCCTGATGTGGGGCTCGATCCCATAACGCCGGGATCACGCCCTGAGCCGAAGGCAGACGCTTAACCGCTGTGCCACCCAGGCGCCCCGGAAGTGTCATTTTTTTTAAAGCATGTGAGATAAGAATCTAAAGTCCTTCTGAGTCCAGGTTTCCTCTTACTTTTCCATAAAAATCTCCTCTTTGTCATCAAATTCTACTGAAGTATTATATCCCGAGTCTATTGTCATTAAAGGTAACTTTTAAATGGTTTTTTTAACAATTATTTTATAAAGTTACAATTTCTAATTATAAAGTTAGTTATAATCAGGTAGCAGAAATGTTTTCCCTGTTTTCTTTGCAGGGAATAATGTATAATTTTACCTGCACTATGAATCATTAGGTGTGGACTGAATACCTGACCAGTTGGACCTGTAAACAAATAATAAAAAAAAAAAACCCAAAACTTTGGGATACAATTCCTTTGTCAGTAGCTAGTGCTTTCAGATCTTGTTATTTGAATTTCTGATCATTTACTGCTCCTTAAAAAACCCACAGGGGGCTCTCAGGGTGTCTTTTTATCTCAAGCAGGATGCGGGCCGTTGCTCAGGTTTACTCATGCTTGGCTGAAGGGGTCAGTTCCCTGCACTTCCCAGAGTATCCATTAGGCACTCAACAAACGTGAGCAGAATGGAGTAGAAGGGAGTCTTGCTCTGGAAGAAGGAAGGGCGTCAGGTTGCTACAGAGGGGAGAGCCCTATGCTGACAGCCTGCATTCCAGCAATTTCCAGCTGAGGGCCCGGCATTGTCTTTCTGGTCCCTTCACCTGGATCACTGAGCAGATTGCATTTCACTTCAGTGGATTAAGGTGGGGAGTTGAGCTTGCCGGTTCCTCCTCGATCCTGTTCGGTTTCTGTCCCTCACACGCACCTGGGGAGGCATTGAACTCTGGTCCCATGAGGGAGGGGCTGTTTCCTGAGCCCGGAGTTTTGTGTGTCTGAGACTTGAGCCTGCAGGGACACACCTCCCAAGACCAGTCGGCTTTCCAGTGGAACATCCCTCGGCTCTGAAGTCCCACTCCCTCTGTTGGAGTACTCAGACAAATGCCCCTTACTACTCTGTTCCTCTTAAAAAGTCTGCCATTAAGAATTAAGCCAGTAATAACATAAAATTAAACTTTTATGGTGTTCTGCAGGATACTGAACTCTCAATTTACCCATATTTTATAATAATGGAGGGATTGACCCTGTCGTCTGTCTAAAACGAAGCAATAAATACCTCTGTGTTTTCCAGGAATTTTCTCTCCCAGGGACACAGGCATTTACGCACAAGGCTCTTCTGTGGCAGGAATGTCAGTGGGGCAGGGGCTGTGGTTCGGATAACGTCACTCTCCTTCTCTTACCACTCATCCCCACCAGAAACTCCTCTTCTGGTTGACCTGGGACTTGTTTGCTGATGAGTGGGTTTACATGTCACCCCGTCTGGAAGATTTCTATCTGCATTTAGTTCTGGGAGGCTGTGGCGTCCGTTCATTTTTGAGAGACTAAGGAGTTCTCGTGGGGGAAACGGCGGCCAGCACTCTGATCATCTTAGAAGCTCAAGGTAAGGCTACCAGCAAAGTGGGGCTTAGAACAGTTGTTCCTTCAAGTGTGAACCACAGACCACCTGGATTGACATCACCTGTGGAACTTGTTAGAAAAAAAGCAAATTCCTGGGCCCCATCCCAGAATCTCCATTTCTGGGGAGTGGAGCTGTAGGATTTGCAATTTTAACCAGAGCCTTGGGAAATCATTGCACACACTAGCCTAGAGGCTGGGCGCCAAGTCTGGTTCTCTCCCTCCCAAGCTGGGACGCCTCTTATCATTGCGTGCTCTGTTTAGCCAAATGCTTTTTCCCTACTCCCTCTGGGAGTAGGCTGCAGGGGCCTGGCCACCCCTTGCATGCATTCTTTGAGTTTTTTTTTCATTCTGCAGATGTGTTTTGAGCACCTATTATGTTCTAGATCTTGGAAAATCTCAAGAAATCCAAAGATGGCCCCCAAAGCTGCCTTTGGGGCCAGTAGCTGCAGTGAAACCGCATATTCTCATTTCCCTGTTCCCTGCCTTTTCTATCGCTCCTGTTGGAGGCTGTGTGCTAGGAAACCCTTTCGGAAAGCAGGGTCCTCGTCTAGTCCTCTCTCCTTGGTGGCAGAAACAGCAACAGCTGTCACAGCTGAGGGTTTTTGAATGATGGTGAGATGTGCTAAGAAGAGGGACCGGCGGGCTCGTATGGACTTGTTCATCTGTTTTTTGGCTTGGGTTCAGCACCCTGTATCCAGATTGAAATTTTCAATATCTCAACCGCCTGTCGCTGACAGCCACCAGCGTCTGCGCACACTTTGCTGATTCTTTCCCGTTTCACTTGGGATAAATCGTTGCAAGAAGAACTTGAGAGAGGTCTGTTGCTCTACACAAAAGAGGAGGAACACGGAGTAGTCCCTAGAGAAGTGAACAAGGGAAGTAAGTCGGTGACCATTCTTCATCTAGGGATGTTGAGACGTTTGGAATCCTCGCCTCTACTCCACTTTTGTGTTCGTAGCGTCCATGGAGCATTCCTAAGTGCTTCACTCTGAATGCTCCCTACAACCCATTTTACTGATGAGGAAACTGAGGCAGAGAGAATTGGTCAAACTCACACAGAAAATGCCAGAGCCAGGATTCACACCCAGACACTTCAGCTCCAGCGTCTGACTCCTCATTGTTCCGCCATCTGCCCATCTCAGGGGACCCCACATTTCCCTTCATGTACTTTTAAGTGACTGACGGCCGTATCACTCCTTTTCGTTTCCTTCTGCCTGATTCTTGACCCATTGGGCCGAAGTCGACACACTGGAAGTCAGAAACCACTGAATTCTGCATGAAACCTTTCCAAGGAGTAGAGGCACTCCCAGAAGAAGGGGATCTTTGTCCTCTCTGGCTTGGTAACGAGCCAGAGGGGCCATGAGATTGGCAGGAACCATCGATAGATACATAAAAGAGAGGCTTGTTCATTGGCTGAGCACCAGTGAAAGGGTGGGTGTGCTAGCACTGTCCACCCACGCTCCGAAGGCTCTAGAAGCAGAGGTGGGATTGAGGCCAGGAATAAAATGGGGGAGGAGCCCTCTTAAAGACAACAGTGGGTGACTGGGCAGCGGAGGGAAAGAGCACAGACCTGGAGCTCGGCGGACAGATTCAAACACAGCTGATTGCACTCAGCGTATGTGCACTCGCACGCAAGCTGCGTACGCCCCCGGCTCCTGAGTGTCACAGCTGCCTCCCCGCTCTGCGGTTGTATGTAACGGAGCAGCGTGAATCACATGTCTAATACAGGGCTATGCCCACAGCAGGCTTTCAGTACTTGCTGGCTGTTGAGATCTCTTTCTCCCCTCCACCCGCCAACCCAGACTCCCTTTTTTCTTCTTAGATCAGGCTGCTGTGGAAGTACGCAAGCTTTCTAGAGTTTGGCCATTGGCACATGCTGTCCCAAGTATGGCAATGGCTGGGAAAAAGATCTTGAAGTGGATTATTTTGTGATTAGATATTTCTTGTCACATTTTAGTTTTCTGGAAAGAAGCCATCTATGGCTGGTAATCAATACAGTCAGCATGCTTTGCCTTTGTCCATGCTGTAGCTGTGGCTGGTGCTGAATGATGGGTTACAGTTATGGGCTGGGGTGGCTTGCTGGCTTTGCTATAGCCTGACCCTCCCTCACTAGGGGGCTGGCCACTCTTACCTCTGTCAATTTGGATAGTTTTGTGGCCTGGGTACTCTTGTTTCTGCAATATAAGGGGTTCTGATTAACGCCCCTCCAATGAGCGAGTTTGTCTTTTTATGAATAATCTCAACTTTCTGCTGTTTTGTCCATAGGTTAAACCTCGTGGGCCCATCCATCTCAATCTGCTTTTCTCCCTGGGGTTTGCCAACATCTTCATTGACAAGTCTTCTTCAGATTTCTTTCAGGGGTCTTTTGTTTTCTTTTCTACATTGCTAACTAGAATGTAAAATTAAATCTGAAGTGAACAAGCACGGATCCCAGGACAACCCACTAATCACCTCTTCTTTCCAGAGACTTGCCGAGAGTCTCACCTTTCCTTCATCATCTTTTGTTAGCATTCAACCCACGTGACTTGCTCCCTCTGCCCATTGGAAACATTTCAGCAATTAAAATTTCATGAATTGCTGTACAAAATGCCGGAACTCAAGTCCAAGAGTGCAGCGTCTGCTGCGTTTCTGTCCTCGTACAGTTACCCTTTCCAAAACGAAAAGTAAGTTGTCACGTTGTTGCATTCTTTATCCTTAAGCAAGGCTTTTTGCTTATTGCCTGGGAATTCTACCTCCTAGATAAATTTACAAATTACATTTTTACTTCTGACTATTTTTACTTTGCTAATTAGGACCTCCAGGTGCTGGTTAATTTCAGGGCAAATGTCTACTTTCAGTTTCCACTCCTTTCCACCTCCCTGCTGGCCAATAAATCCTGAGAAGTAATGAGACTTTTCCCTGATTTCTTACCCGGGTCTTTGAACATCCCAAACTATCCCCTTTGATTTGTAAATGTTCAGGTTGTCCAACACCTGCTTTTCGTGTTATTTTCCATCAGCTGTACTTGTGGAGTCTTTGAAGTGATACCATGGCATCCAATTTCTTTTACATAGAAAAGTCCTTATCTGGGAAAAGTGGTTTTTTAGCCAGAGCTGCACATTAGAATCTAGGGTGGAGCCTTTGAAAAATACAGATGCCCAGGCAGCCCCGCCCCACAAGGTATTCTGATTTAGTAGGTTTGGGGTGGGCTCTGGCTGTCTGTATGCTTTTTAAGGCTCCCGAATTTGTTCTAAGGGCACCCTTGTTGAGAGCCACACTCCCGAAGAAGTCCCAGGTCTGCACCAGCCTGATGGGCTCCAGCAGACCCCTGGGCCCGGGGCCACAGACATGCATCCTGGGCTCTGGCTTCTATTACCTTGCCCTGCCTGGGGGAGGGTCCATCTGAGCTGGAGCGCGTGGATGTGGGGAAGGTGAGGGGCAGACAGGAAAGGAGGGCTCTCTGGGTGGAGAGAAGAGCAGGAAGAAGGGCACAGAGGCACAGAAGTAACAGGTAACAGGCAGCAAATCCCAGTGACCTCGCTTCTGTAAGTATAAGCCAAGTCCTATCTTTCTTTTCTTCATTATGTCCAGGACAGACTCTTTAGAACCCAGAGCTTTTTGGAGCAACCAAGAATACATTCTGCTTTTCATTCTCTTTCTTAGAGGGGATTATGACACTGATAGCTTCTTCCACACATTTTGCCCAGAGGCCTGGCTCCTGCTACGGTGATCCCCTGGATCTTTGCACCAGGCTCTGGCCCCTCCCCTCCCCGGCCAAGGCAACCAACAACAGCAAACCACAGGTGGGACTCCTTATTCACGGGGGGTTTCTGTCAATGCCTATTTTCTTTTGTCTTTTAATTTATCTATTTTAAATTTATTTTTGCTGAGATCTATAGATTTCCTTTACAAGATGAGAAAGGATAGGATAAGGAACAAGAGCATGTTTATATTTTAAACTTTCCCTAAATGTATTTGGATGGACATTATTACCTACATTTTATAAGCCATGAACATTGAGGCTTGAAAGAGGTTAGGTAACCTGCCCGCAGTCACAAGGTGGTAAGTGATGGAATGAGGGTGGAGAACCGGGTCCTTCTGGCCCCGAAGCCCTGCTTTTTCCTTGACACCGCTTCCGCCTGTCTGGGTGGAGGATTGGCGGGGGGCTGCGGAGGCATCCCTGGTGAAATTAAGCCTCATTTGCATTTTTAATCAGACACCAGTCTTCTGGCCTGTCTGGGCTTACCGGAGGATCTGGGGCCTATTTCAGGCAGCTGACAGCGGAGGTAGTGTCTGGGAGATGGATAATGAGGTTAGGCTGGGACGGTTACAACTTCGCCCCTTGTGCAGTTCTGCCCAGGGCTGCCCTGCACCCAGGGCTGACGCTCGCGCTGAGGCTTTGGCACTTCTCTGGCCTTTGAACATCTAACTCTCTCCAGTTCAGTCTTGTCTTCCCGCTTGGCAGCGGCGGAGGAGAAGGAAACAGGTGCAGCTCTGAAGATTTTCTTGAGTTGTTCCAGGTGAGCCTTTCCTCGGGAAGGTTCTGGCTGGTGTTTGCCTTTCTCAGCCCTCCTGGGGGCATCCACGGGACAGAGGAGCCCGCAGCACGGCCGGGTCTGACAGGGGCGTGCAGCTGGCCAGGTCTGGAGGACAGTTTCCTGACAAATCTGTGAGCTGCTAGTATATCATTTCCATGAGGGCAGAGTCGAGGTCTACGGATCTCTGGCACCTAGTGGAGTGCCTGACACAGAGCGTGGGCTTTCGAAAGAGTTGTTGAGTAAACACAGGTTTTCTGGTTTCACATGGACTTTTCTTCAGCTAATGATCGTACAGCAAAGAGATTTCCCTGGTTCTACAGACAGAGTGGAGAGGGCTTAAGCCCTCTGTACCACCCTTATTGATTACTGTTACTTTCCTTGTGTCATCATGCAGTCTCTTTGGGATCCCTTTGTCCCTTTCAGTTCTCTGACCCATTCCCCTTGGTATATTCTTTCTTTTTTCTTTTCTTCTTTTTCTTCTTTTTTAAATCTGTAATCTTTTTTTTAAATTTAATTTATTTACTTGACAGAGAGAGACAGCCAGCGAGAGAGGGAACACAGGCAGGGGGAGTGGGAGAGGAAGAAGCAGGCTCCTAGCAGAGAAGCCTGATGTGGGGCTCGATCCCAGAACGCCGGGATCACGCCCTGAGCAGAAGGCAGACGCTTAACCGCTGTGCCACCCAGGCGCCCCTTCTTTTTTTTTTTTTTATAAAGATTTTATGTATTTAACAGAAAGAGGCAGAGAGCACAAGCAGGCAGAGCGGCAGGCAGAGGCAGAGGGGGAAGTAGTCTCGCTTAGCAGGGAGCACGAAGCACGGAGCAGGGCTTGTCCCGGGACCCTGGGATCATGACCTGAGCGGAAGGCAGACGCTTAACCACTGAGCCACCCAGGCGTCCCACGCCTTGGTATGTTCTTGCCTTTCAGCCACATTACAGAGAAAAGCCAGGTGAGGAGGGAGGGAGGGACCATCCGCACACCTCCGTGACTTACCGAGAGCACCAAGTCGTGGGTCCCGTTTGCTCTGAGGGACTCCTCGCCCGTGGTCAGGCCAGGACCTCCTTGGCTGGAAAGCGCAGGGCAGCAACGGGGCGTGGCGCTTCTCACTGAAGGGGGGGCGCAAAGAAGACCCACAAAGGGCTCATCTGCCCTTGGAGCGTGAACGGCGTCTCCTCCATCCTCGGCACAGACTGTCTTCCCCGAGTGTGGCCACGTGGTGGGGGATGGTGATTGAATCTGTCCCCGAAAAGCCTTCGAACTGCCCACCCAGGGGTTGAACTATTGTGGGGGTGGGGTAAGGAACCGGGCAAATGAGAATGCTTGCTTTTATTCAGACCTAGAAGCGTCAGGGGCTTGGCGGGGGACCTGCCTTGGTGTGGTTGGGCTCTGCTGGGAGTGAGAGCAGACGCTCGGGAAGGTTCGAACACGAAGCATAACTTTGCATCACCTTAGTTTATCTGCGTATAAAACCTGACTTTTAAAAAGCATTCCCTCCCCCATAGTATTAGGGCTGGGTTGCTCCTTCCTATTGCCTAGAAAGTCTTGGTGGTGTCATCTAAATGAGTTTCTTGTATTTGAGTTCTTTTCCTCTAATGCTTGTGAGGAAGGCCTGAGGATTTTAGGATTTTGAGGTGGGAATGACCAAGCAAATTCCTTCTCCCTGCTTTGTCAGAGGAAGCCAAAGAAACCCGACGTCTTCAAGAGCGAAGTGGTTGACGGAGAAAAACCAACCAAAGCAAAGCAAATGAAGAGAGAGTGAAGGAAAGCAGACTAAAACCACGCATCTCCGAGACACTTAGCCACTGTGGAATGGAGTTCCAGACAGCCGAAAGGTACCTTCAAATCGTAAATTAATACTAAATTCCACTCTACACCAAGCTTGCCAAGAGGTCATTTATGCCATTCTTGAAATATCCAGTGCTGGAGATCTCACTGTATTTTATTTTATCTAAGAATCGGTCTGGCCGTGAGATAGAATTTTTACTTAAATGAAATTTGACTGTTTTCTTGGATTTTCCTCATACCTTCACCTCTGAGTCATCGAATTTCTCGTACACCGTATAGTTCTTTAAGTGATATGTTTGTGGGCCATTTATAGTTTTATAGTTCTGTATCCCTCTGTTTTCACTTAAGTTATATTGTGAATACTTTTCCCACATCACTACATATGTTTCAAAAATATGAATTGTCATGGCTGTGATGAATCCTAGGTCATTATTTTAGTTATCCCCTCTTACCGAACATTTAGGTGCTCTATAGTTTTTAAAACTATAATGCCACAGCAGTGAACTCAAAACTCTGATTTCACCTCTCATTATTTCCTTGGACTGTCTTGGATGTGAGACTCTGGGGTCAATGCGTGTGAATGTTCTTTAGGATTTTTTTGCCTATTGTATTTCAGATCGTGTTCCAAGGAAATAGACTCCGAGCTAGAGATTTGTGTACAGGAAATTTACTAGGGAGTGCCCTCAACATCTGTGAGAGAGTGAGGGGAAGGGCTGGGCCGAGGAAGAAGTTGAGCTATGATGTATTACAACAATGACCTCAGCTGATCCTGGGGAGATCTGGAGTTTGGAGGTCCCTTTACAATTGTCCCAAAATAAGGCGCAGGGGCTGAGCCTTTGGACCCTGGCCACTCATTGGCTGCAGGTGCCTCCTGCTGGGAGGGGGCAGGCATGACCTTGGGAGAGGTGTCTCCCTCGAGCCAAGGGCAATTCCTGGAGAAGGATTCAACTGTTAGCTTTCAGCAGCTAATGATGCTGGCAACTGGGGGAATGAATCCTCAGCACTGAAGCAGGGTATCAGGTAGTCTATCATAGCAGTCACTGAAGTCGCTCCTTGCAGCTCTTGGACCCCCATGTTTCTTATAAAAAAGTCATCGCATCTGGGAACAGATCCTCTAGAATTCTGGTCAACCTCGTTTCCTAGGGAAATGTACAAAAGGAAATTTAATGGGAGAAATTATAATGTTCATCAATGCACCTGTTCTCAGGGACTCCTGACACTCCATCAAATCCTTCCTGTACAACATTGTAGATTCACTTCCCCTTAGCTAGAAGTTCTGCTGGTCCGGGGGGTACCTGGTAGGTGACCCAGATCCTCATCCTTAAAGGAGATGTGCTCCTGGTCCTCATTCTCTTCTCAAGCCATGACTCCTGCTCTTACCATTTACCATTGCAGCTAGTTAGGGGATTATCAAGAGACATCCCAGAGGTCCTTCTCAATGCCAGACATAGTCTTTTCTATCCTCATTGTGCAAAAACAGCCCAACCTTCTTCTGATGACCATGGTCAGTTGCTCCTGCAAGAATGATGTCTTTCCTTGCCTGTTGATCTCTTGGCACAAGGGGTTTAAAGTGCCTGGGTAGCAGCCTTAGCTTAAAGTTTAGTGGGATTCCTGCAGTGCCCCTGGTGGAAGTATTTATGTTCTTGGAGCCAGAATCTCTGTATCCTCAGAGCCAGGAATTTACGGAGGACATATATTCCCTGGGTAGATCATTGGGTGGTATGGTAAGTGGAACTACCATACATTTATCTGGAACCATGTATTCCATATGGAGAGGACACAGTACCATATACGACTCATTGATTAAGGGGGCTCACTGAAGCCCGAAAGATGACACCCCATCCTTAAGCATAAACCATAATGTGCTTCAGCAGCACCCTCAAAAGGCTGTTCTTCACCCTAAAATCAAAAGCTTCTGGGTGGTACAGTATGTGACAAGACCAGTGGATCCCTTGATCACATGCTCATTACTGCTCCCCCTTGGTTTTAAGTGAGCTCCTTGGTATGATGGGATAGTGTGGGGGATCCTGTTTAGTGAACTAAACATGAGGCAAGCCCTCAGATAGTGATGCTGGGTGAGGGTCTCTGGGCAGGAAAGGCAAATCCATACCCTGAGTATGCGTTGCTTTCATTCAAGGTAGATTGCTGACCCTCTCGTGTAGAAAAGGCTTCAATGTAATTAGCTGGTCTCTTTGAAAAATGCTTCTGTATACCAGGGGTGCGGAATGAGCTCTGTTCCTATAGCTGGACATTCAGCAGCAACCATAGATAGGTCAGCTTTTATTGCAAGCTGGGTTTAGGCATAGCCTCCATCCCTGCCACCGTGACTAGTCTGTTGCCGTGCCTGTTGTACCAGCACTGGGGTGGCTAATGAGAGAGGCCGTCGGACATCAGCTGGCCAACGCGCTCTGTCTACTTGACTGTAAAGTGCCTTGTCCCTGGAGCATGCATTTGGTGGGATTAACATGGGATACAGAAATCTCTGCACTTCATGCCCGGTTCCATAGTCTTCTTCCCTAGACTGCCTTGTCCCTCATCTTTTAATCTTTCTCCTTTCAGGTCACCAACCAAGCAGCCAAGTTACTGACCGCTGCTTCTAAGTCTGTATGTATTTCACAGAGTGAGTGGCCGGGGGCATCTCCTGACGTCCGTTGGGAGGGTGTCCTCTCACCACTATCTCTCAGGGTCAGTCGTGAGCGGGACTGAGAACACTAGAGTCCATTTCTGGCTTGCATTTATCATGAGGCTGACGCATCTGTGAACAAAGTGTGGCTGTTTTTTTCCTCCTCCATCAGCCGGACATCAGAGGCCCCCATGGAGCCATAGGAACAGTAGTGAATGACTCTGTATCCATCAGTCTTCAAAGGGCTAGGACATTCTTTCTTCCTCAGTTTATGGTTACGTGAGTAGATGGCCGTAAGACCCTTTAGAGAAGACGGAGCTACTTGGCACCTCGTACGCTCACTGTGGCATTGCAGGAGCGTTCTGTTTGGGTAGCTGGCCTTTCCTGCAGTCAAAAGGTAGAAGATCTGAAAACTGGTTTAGCTCTGGAAACTGGGCAAGAGATCACAGCCTTTTATTAGGTGGTTGCTCTTAGCTTCTTGATCATCCAGTCCTGGTTTCTTTCAACAATACAGATTGAGAAATGTTTGCATTGACAACCCATCTTTCTTGCCCTTAGGGATTCCATGTTCTAATAACCAGTCCATAGCTCCCTCCCTGTCTGGATTCCCGGCTGCCCCTCCAGTTTTGCTGCTCAAGACAATTACTGCACTCATCTCGTTTCTGGTCCGTTAAGTGCTACTATTTGGCCTCTGTTATGTCTATTATTTCCTACCACCTCCATTGCTTTCAGGGGGCCCAGTGCTATAGCCGTACCCTGCTCTGGTCAGGCCGGCTGACAGAGGACAGTCACCGCTAAGCTGCACGCTGCTGCTGCTGCCCTGCCTGGTACCTTTCTCATCACTCTGGTGAGTGCAGTGTCCTCCTGGCCGCCTGCAGAGCGGAATCTGCTCCCTGGTTTTCCAGCTTCATTGTCCGCTCTGCCTCATGCCCACCTCTCTGAGCCTTAAATCTCTTCTTCCATAATATATCACGGTAGTCTGGCTTTTCTGTTTTAGTTATTGTGAACCATTGCTTTTACCTAGTTTGCATGAGCTGTTCTAGCAGAATGTTAACCCCATCAGTTCGGGTGGTCACCAGGGTTGACAAATCCTGTGTCAAAGACAGTGCTTTCATAGCCACGATCTCACCCTTATTCAAATTCGTGTTCCACCCTCCTCGATGCTGCTCTCTCAGGATCCAGTCCCAGCTAGAGTTGACTGACTTCTGCTCCCACACGTTGTCTGGGACCTGCAGCCCCTTTGGAATAGGGTCTCTTTCTTCTCATTGTAGATTTAGCCCTTTCCTGGCCGGGTTAGGTTGTA
>NW_024426119.1:6125545-6194946 GCF_017311325.1 Ursus maritimus | reverse complement strand
TTGACTCTCTGATGGCCAGGAGGAGAAATGGACTAGGTCCTCACAGAGACCATGTTATCTTGCCAGGCAGAGGCTCCTGCATCGTCTTCAAGTAAGAAACGAACATTAGCTTCAGCAGGAACGAGGCTCGGGTCAGTTGTGTATCTCTAAGAGAGAACTTCCCTTCTATGCCAGTTTCTCTCATTCATCATTGTCCTGTCTCTGGTTTTGATTCCCCCTTGCCTTCTTGGGGCAACTGGGTGGTTCAGTCCATTAAGCATCTGCCTTTGGCTCAGGTCAGGATCTCAGGGTCCTGGGATCGAGCCCTGCATCAGGTTCCTGCTCAGCGGGGAGCCTGCTTCTTCCTCTCCCTCTGCTGCTCCCCCTGCTTGTGCTCTCTCGCTCTCTCTCTGTCAAATAAATAAACAAAAATTTAAAAAAATGTTTGACTTCTCATTTCCTGGTGTATTATAGTGACTCTTCCTCCTCTAATTAAATTAGAGAGAACAGAAGTCTTCATCAACCCTTAACTTCTCCTCCAACAGGATAGTCTACTTTCATTTCTCTCTCTCTCACTCATTGTCTTTCTCTCACTCATTGTCTCTCTCTCTCTCTCTCTCTCTCTCTCACACACACACACACACACACACACACACACACACACACACACACACAGTCCTGGTAAAAACAAACAGCATATAGCCTAGCAAGCTGCTGGAGCAGTTTCTCAGTACCCATAGACTTTGCCTAGAGCCTTCTAGAGTGGAATGGCCATCCTTTGCAGCTCTCATTGGCACCACCCTCGGCTCATTGCCCTCGTGCAGTAGCAAGATACAATTTAGCTGCGCTGTCCACTCCGACCTTAAATTGCCACAAGGGCACCAATAAATCATTTTTTTTTCACGTTGCCTCCTTTCTTGCTTTATCCCCGCTACCTCCTTCCCTTAGGCCATGCATAGTTCTTTGGAAATTCTTGGAAAATAGCTGCCAGCAGTCTAGCTCCTCCAAAGTTATTGGTTTGTTGTCTATCCAGTAAATAGAAAACTTGGAAACATTTTAGAGAATTTCTCACCTTTCCTACCTTCCAGTCTCTGTAGCAAGGCCAAACTGGGATTCTACTCCAGAATCTGAACACAGGAAATAAGCTTAGGAACCACCTAGGCCTGATGGTTCCTGGGCATTCTTGGGATTGGAGAATGTTTCTGTCTGGCCAAAAATGCTCAGCTGGCTGCAGGCCTTGGAGGGCAAGGCAAGGACAGCTCTAAAGACAGAAGCAAAACTGTACCCTGTGTTCTGAGTCTGCCATTAAAACAAAACAGGAAAAGACACGCATCTTTCAGGTCCTGGGTTAAATTCTGTATAAAGATGAAATGCTGTAAAGGTCACACATTCATGAAGGAACTTTCTCCATGAGCTGCCAAACTTCTTGTGGTTGTCTTTCCATTGAGGAAGTTAAAAGTTCATTCTTTGGGATTTTTGGGTGGCCATTCAGCTCAACAATGCAAAAGCTTTGTTGCTTTTATGTTTGGCCTTGTGGCCTTTAACCCAAGACAAGGCAACTTTCTCCTCTGTCTGAGATCATATCACACCTGATTTGCCAAAATGTCAGGCGCTTTTCTCCCTGGGAAAACGTGATATTTGGTTTCCTCAAATTGTTTATGGGACACAAAAAATTAGGGAATCAGAAGACTGGCTTAACTCTACAACTTTTTTTTTTTTTTTTAACACCCCAACACACTTTGAATAAATGTTTTTCTGGGAGAAGTAATCTATTTCTCTATTCACAAAAGACAAGCTATCAGAGAATAATTTACCAGGAAAGACAATAACATTTTAGGGTGAGGATGTTGGTTCTTTCCCGGTTAGAGGGCTTTCTATTCCCGTAAGGTTTTCAGCTAAGCCTTAGGAATCTGGAATGCAGTGGGATTGGCCCAAACCGTGGCAAGCCCTGATGAAAAATGTCTCCAGGGATCGCTCATCCTTATGTAAAGGAGGCAGAGCCATAGACCTATCAGTCTTCTCCCAAAGTCTTTGCTGATATCCAATGAGGGGGGAACCTGCTATGGTTGACTCGTGAAAAGCAAAGAAAACAACAGGGACCCCAAATCAATACTCTCTGCAAATCTTTACCAACAAGGGGTTCTTGAAGAAACAAAGAATGACTTTTCTACAGTTTGATAGAGTGAGTAAACAGGTAATTCTTGCCTATTCTTATTTGCCCAACTTGCTGATCAAGCTGCAGGTCTAGCCTACAAAGCCCCAAATCTCCGAGGGTTAGACTATGACCAGTGACTACTGATTGGCCACAGATGCTCACTACCATGTAAACTTAGGAAAAGGTATGACGGGGGAGATACAAGGCTTGAAAACTGTCTTTTGGTTCCTTTGCTTGGTTAATTTGAGCCTGTGAGGGCAGATGGACATTCTCATGAGAGGGACCCTGGAGATGTGTGTACTTGGCATCCTTCATGGATTCGCCCATCTGTCAGATGATCAATATTACTCCTTATTTTAATGTAGTGAATTCTGCTCATTAGCAGAGTTTGGGAAGGCCTACTGTGTGCAAAGTATTCTCCAGGCATTGTGGAGCATACAGTGTGTTGAGTAAGGAATAGTTCTTGCTCTTAGGCAGTTGAAAGGTGTGTGTGTGTGTGTGTGTGTGTGTGTGTGTGTGTGTATGAGAGAGAGAGAAAGAGACAGGGAGAGAGAGAGAGACAGAAGCAGATTGAGGAGGAGAGAAAATAAATTGCATAATTCCCTAGGGCATCAAATTTGTCTTCTGTCAGTGATACTGCAATGGATTGTTTAGTAGATGGGTTTTTGCAGGGACCTGATTTGTTCTTTGATCACTAAGCCAGCTGGGGATCGTGTGGAGTTTAGTGGAGATTAGACTTCAGAGTTCCTACTGGTTCTAAATGCCAAAGGCTTTGGAGCAACAGGTGAAGCTCAGCAAGAGTAAGACTCCCACGGCCCATCTCTGGTCCAGTCCAGGGAAGTGACTTCCACTAATGGCCAACTTGTCAGACTTTCTTTTATATTTCGGTTGTGCTGCAGATTTTGCCTTCCTGTGTGGCCCCAGCAAGATGGAGGAGACTATGCTTGGCTAGTGCTTGACACCAAAGCCTTTATTTGACTCCAGAAACAGTCAGTCTCTCCCTTCCCAACAGAATAGTTGGGCTTAGGAAATACTCTGATTGAAAGGGAGAATGTTATCGCTGACCTTAAAATGTGGACCCTTCTCTCTGGCTACTACCCCTTATCTGCCAACTCTCTTTTCTCCTTCTATACACACCCCACTTGCTCTTTTGCTCGTGAGTATGTGAATTCTCCGCTGGAGCTGGAAAAATCCCACGGAGCTCGTGCACACGGAGCCTATGCCAAGGTCCAAGAATGTGAGGATGTGGGGCTGACCTGGACCAGGGACCACGTTTACCTCTCCAGACTGGCAAAAGACAATGTGGCTGGAGAGGGTTTGCAAATCATTACTGTATTGAGAGTGGGAGAGAGGGCAGCAAAGGTCAGAACCGGACTGGTATCTAATGTCAGATTCAAGAGCATGGCAAGACTTTAATAGGGAGGATGGACTGTTAGAAGCCAAGAAGAGTCAGAATGGGGCAAGAAGCCAAATGTGGGTCCCAAAAGGTGCAAGTCGGTGAGAACTGATGTGATGAGATGAAGCAGGGTGCCGAGGTCTATTTTCATACAGGGTCAGGCGTGCCAGAAGGAAGAGCCCAATAGGAAAGATAATGAGGACCTTAAATCACTCAGTCTGGAGGCTCTGCTCGCTCTATGAGCTGCTTCTTGGCTTCCTACCCTTTTTGTACTCTCGATTGTGGTCAACGACTAACTCCAGTACAGGGGTTGAGCGCAGGGATATATGTTTTAATAAGCTTCCAGGGGGGTTTATACATACTAAAGGTCTGAATAATCACCTGTTCGGCCCTGCCATTTGGTATTTGGTCTGGCTCAAAGTCTTTGCCCGTCTGGCTTATCTTGTTCTTCAGCTACTGAGGACCCAGCTTTGGGATGCCCTCATCATAGTATATTAGACACCCCTGATCCCCACCTGTAAGGAGGGATTCTAACCCTGCGGGTACCTACTGAGTTTGCTACCTTGTCTCTGGTCCCATATTCTATCCTCAATCACCCTTTGGGGGGACCCACCCTATGCTGGAATGTATGTCAGCTGCTTTCAGAGGGACTAAGAGCCACCCTAGAATTGGAAAGCATTACTTATTTTTCCTTCCATGCAAAAAGGGAGGTAACCATGCGACATTCAATGGAGTAATTGAAAACACGTTGAGGTTTCTGCCGCTTTGGTCACAAGTGGGAAAAATGTCTAGTGTCCACTTCCAAATAGGAGTGGGGGGAACTGGAAATGCAGCAGCCCAGTCGTTAAACAGAGCAGATAAACAAAAAAAAAGCCCTGACTTTTTCCTGCTCAGCTTCGTGATTTTAAAAGGGTAATAAAATATAGAGATTATAAAAAAAATAAAGGCCAGCTTTGCCAGGACCATTCTGAAAGGGCCATTACAATCTTTTGTTCTGATGGGTTCTTCGCACAGGAAGCAGGAGGTGAGGAAGGCCTGGCTTGGCCGCCAGGTCAGAGGCGGGAAGCTCCCCGGTGCCGCCTGCCTGGAGAAGGGGAGCAGACCCCCCTGCGAGTTCCTGCAGATGCTAAGGCGGTTTGTGTGGGCAAACCCTGCTCATGCATTGACCAGAGGGAACATGTCTCCCCGCCCAACGTGTTCTTCAGCTTTGTATCCGGGGTGGCTTAGCAGAAAGAGGGCATTGGGAAGCCCGTTGACTGAAATCCTGGTAGAATTCCATGTTTCCGAAACCCACCCCAAGGTGATCGCTTTGTGGCTTTATCAGAGTGTCATCAAATCGAAGGTTCGTTGCTTATCTCTCTCCAGTCTTGTGAAAGCAGGAAAGACCTAGAAATGCTTTCTCAAAGGGGGCTTCTGAAAAGCAGTCCCCGCTCTCTTTGCTCTGTGCTCACTCGTTACTTGTTTTTCAAAGGCTGCAAATGAAAAAGAAAAAAATCGCATACATTCAGACAAGAAGGGACAAAGAGGCCTGTGAGGTTGGAGGGCCACTGCTGGGGAAGGAGCTCCGAGGATGGGAAGGCAGCACAGAATGAGGGCTGGCTCTGGCTTCTCAGTGATAGCCTGGCCCATTGTTCCTAGAAACGTAGGCTCTCCGGCAAGGATTTTAGGGCCTCTGTGACACAGCCTAGGGAAGGGTGTGACCTTAGCTTTGCATCCCATGCAAATCTACCATGATTCTTACATTTGGTTGGTGCTCAAAGTATAATTGGTGAATATCTGCTTTTTAATGGGCTTTTTGGTTCATTTGCCAGCACGGAACTATGCCCTCTTTGTTTCATTCAGTCACACATTTGGCAAACATGAAATACTGGTTGGTAGGCATCCGACTCTTTCCTCCTTGTAATACTGAATCAGAGGTACCCCAAGGACAAGGTCTCCTGGCCTCTTCCCAAAGGGATGGTTCCCTCAGGTTCACAGGCATGTTTTTCCTATGCATTGAATGAATGAATGAATGAATGTGCCTGGGACAAAACCGGCTTTCTCTAGAGCACTGTCTTGTTCCTTCTAAGTCTCTAGAACTTTTGAAAAACATGTTGCCTATTTAATGAAAAGCAAGTATCCACCTTTCTCTGAAAAGAGAGCTTTAAAAAAACAGCTAGCCTCCAGATGGCTTCTACCCCTATTATATTAGGAAAACAAATCCCTTCTTCTAGAGCATTTCTGGCCATTCAGGCTTACTTGGCATTCTGTAGCAGGGAGAGGTCAGGGCTGGAGATGTAATGTTGGGAATCATTCATGGTATTCAAGTCACAGGACTGGTGAGATCACCAGGGGAGTGGAGATAGAGAGAAAAGAGAAGAGACTGAAAGAACTGGAGCACTGTAACATCAAGTGGTTGGGGAGACAGGGAGAAACCAGTGAAGGAGACCAAGTAGGAGCAGCCAGAGAGGCAGGAGGAAAGCTAGGCATGCGTGTTGGGGATTGTCCTGGGAGCCCGAAGAAGAATCGATTTCAAGGATGAAGGAGTGGTCAATTTCAAGAAATACCACTGAGAGGTGTAGACAGAAGAGAAGCTGTGTCAGTCATTCCACAATGGGAAGTTATTGGTGACCTTTGAAAGGGCATTTTTGGTGGAGACGTAGAGGTGACAGACTGACTGGAGTGGGCTCAAAGCGTTCACTCATCCTTACCGCTTACTAAAATGGAATAAATCAAGAACTTCAAAAGCTTCTGGTCAGGGCAGATAGTAACTCACCCTGCCTGCATTACCTCCTCTTACGTCCTACCTGGAATTTTCTACACGTTCCTAGTTGATGGGAATACGCACTAAGCTCCAACCATCAGGAGCCCTGTCATCAAAATTTTGAGATTATAGCAGTTCTGGCAAGGAAAGCTTCAGCCTTTAGGAGGACAAAAAATGTTTACATAGGAAGGTAGAGATCATCCAAATTGAGTCCTTCTATTTTACATGTGGGGAAGTTGAGACCCAAATCCCAGAGGTGACTTATCGAAGGTTACACAGCTGCTCTTGCCTCTCTTCTCCCCCCAAGTGTACCTGGCAGGTGAGTATCTCTACTTTTTTTTTTTTTTTAAGATTTATTTATTTATTTGAGAAAGAGAGAGAGAGAGCAGGGAGGGGCTGATGGAGACAATCTTCAAGCAGACTTCCCCGCTGAGCGCAGAGCCTGACCACTCGGGGCTCTATCCCATGACTCTGAAATCATGACCTGAGCTGAAACCAAGCCACCCAGGTGCCCCTGAGTGTCTCTACTTCTAAAAGATTACTGGGGCCAGATCTTTTATTTCTACCATTTCCCTTGGAAACCCGTTTGGGGGCGAACACATTCTCTTTATAAATCAATTACTCAGATTGCAAGGTAAGCCAGTGTTGCATATAAAGGATTAAGCCTACTAGGGTCTAAAAATCTGGGAAGGCCCTAATCAGGCAGCCCATTCCTTGAGAAAGGAGAGGAATCCTCTGGCCCAGTAATGGACCCACATTCAGAAAACCCTGAGCTGGGTCTTACTGTCCTCCTCCTTGCACTTCTCTGTGATGTAAGCAGAGTCCGTTTGGCCAGCTTCCCCGGGCTTATTCCTTCATCGATGGCGGCTGGCTATCTCTGCCTCCTGCCAGTTGCTGTTGTCATTCTTGGAGGGTGCCCAGGTTGGACTCTGCTCATGTGATTAAGGTTTGCTGGTGGTGGGGGTGTTCATCCAAAGTGTGCATCACCTCCTGGGCCTAGAGCCAAAGGGAGGGAGAGAGCTCAGGTGCTCCCACAAGAAGGCATGGATTCTTAACCAGGAGCAACAGTGAGCCCTTTGGGCTAGTCATCTGCCCGACCCGTCCCTGGATTCTCCTTCTGTCCAGATATGAAAGGACAAGTCCTCACTCTGCCTCCTGAGAGGCTGCGGTTGAAAGGCTGTTGATTCCCGGGCTAAGCCTATGTCCGAGCCCCCTTCCTTAGCCCTCCATGGCCATGGAAGATGTAAGATGTCAACTTGGGGCCATGGAAGATGTAAGATGTCAACTTGGGGCTCCTTAGAATTAGGAGCACCGAACATTGATTTAAAATTGGTTTATATATAACCACAAGGAGGGATTACTGCTTTGTTGAATAGCTGGATATTGAATGAAGGAGTTAGGGAGGGGCTAAAGCAGCGGTTCCCAAGCTCTGCTTCCCATTAGAGTCATCTGGGGGAGCTTTTAAGACCCTCAGTGCCCACCGCACACCCATACCAATTAAATCAGAATGTTGAGAAGTGGGACCTAGGGGTCATTTTTGGTGAAGACTCCCCAGGTGATTCCATTTACACCCACTTTGACAGTCCAGTAAATCAGTGCTTCTCAGACTTTCCCATACAGAACAGTCACCTGGGGGTCCTTTGCACTCTTGCTTCTGAGTCAGCGGTTCTGAGGTACAGCCTGGATTTCTGCTCTGACCAACGCCCCGGTTTTACTGAGGCTGCTGGTCTACACCTTGAGTAGCAAGGTACTAAGGGGTCATTAACTTTAAGCCGAGGTGCTTGCTGCTGAGTGACGAAGGAGAGGCAGAGGTGGAAAGAGCTGTGAGGGCTTCTGGAAGGACTCCGTCCCTCTGCTGGGCCCTGAAGGAAAGGCAGACCCCAGGGAAAAAGGGGGAGAGGGGGAGAGAGAGAGGGGGGCAGCCTCATCTGCTGCTGCTCAGGTCTGGGTTTTTGAGGCCCTGGAACATAAAACACATTGGCTTACTCAGTAGAAACCTTGAAGAAAGCTGATGGATGATGACAGATCTCTTTCCGCAGCATTACAATCTTAGGACTTCAGTGGTGGAAGGCCCTGGAATGATCATCTGGTTCAGTCCCATCCTTTCGATGTGCATGAGAACACTGGGGTCCCTCAGGCTGTGTGGCCTCAGTCGCCGAGCCCACTCATCAAGGTGAAGTGTACGATGGGGTGGGGGTGGGGGTGGAGAGGTGGGGAGGAGGCACGTAGGCGCAGAGGCATCTGAGCTGGCTGCGTGGCCCCAGAGCGCGTTTGTCCTATGGAAGACTACGTGCCACGTCCGCCGCCTAGGCCGGCGAGGAGCCCCTCCTGACCGCACAGCCTAGGCCTCTGAGATCCAGAGGCAAACCAGCCCCTCTCCCCCTTTGCGTCGCTCCTCGGGGCTGGAGAGGAGATGGGTGAAGGCGACAGCATCTACGCTGAGATCCAGGACTGGAGGCTAGGCTGTCTGTGGGCACGGGAGGGAAGGCTGCAGACTGTCACTGGGCCCCTTCTTGGTTTCCTCTCCTCTACGCCTCTGGATCTCTGCTGCTCTTGTCCCCCCTCCCCCACCTTTCCTTCCCCGAGTTCAGGCCTCACGGGAGGTGGTGGGCAGTAGACATTCACACTCGGAGCCAGATATATGCTGACTCCACAGAAGCGCCCGACTGCTCCTCAGGCCCCGGCATAGGTGACCAGAGACCAGGGGGGCTTTGGCAGGGAGTGAAGACGCCACAGCTGCAGACCCTCACAGTCACTGCCACAGGAGGCCAGCAGCAGGACCCTGTCTGAGGGGAGAAGGGTTGTGTGCTCTGGAGGCGGCAGGAGCGACAGGCAGGGGCTACACAACACCTCCTGCTCATGGGAGGTGAAGGGGGGAGGACCACACGTGCGAGCTCTAAGTAGCGTCCCGGACACAGAACTAGTGAGGGTTCTTTTAAGCCCTCAGTTAGAATGGGAGGAAGCGATAACAGGCATGAACGAGGTAGACAGTTGGTGCTTATTTTTGCTCCATTGCCTTGGAGGTGAGAGCCCAGGGAGGTGAGAGCCTATGGAGGTGAGAGCCCACGGAGTTGAGAGCCCACGGAGTTAAGAGCCCACGGAGGGAAAAGCCCTTGGGCACTGTCTTCAGAGCTGAGCGCAGAGACGCACAACCACCTCCATGTTCTCTTGGCTTACTCGCCCACTGGCTTCCATTTGCTTTTCCATAAATGGCGCTCTGTGGCTTGGGGACACCAGTGCCAAGGCAAATACACAGTCACTTCCGGCCCCTGGGGCTCCCTGCTGAAATTTGTCATGAGCTCCACCATCAGATCCTGACATTATCATTTCCCCAAAAGCTATTGCCTGCTTCGCTTCTTGTGCTAAAAGACAGCTGCCTTCCAGAACAGTGGACTGGTCCAAAGAAATCGTTTGGAGAAAACTTTTAATATGTGGATGTTTTACGTGAATTCGGATTGTATTCTTCAAAGAGCGAATGCAGATGAATGGGGAATGGCGAAAGTCCAGAGGCAGGTTGGGAGGCCGAAGGAGAGGTTCAGGAGGAAAACCACAGTGGGCTTGGGATTTCACAGGGACGCTGGGGTGAGGGAAATTGGTACAGTACGTAGGGTAGGTTTTGCTCATAAAGATGTGGTCTCACATGCGCTGAAACAGTGTCTAACATCTGCACAGATGTTCCCAGGCCCTAAACACTCAGCCCCCTGCTGCGAGCATTCATCTCATTCCTGATTTCATCCTCCCTTCTGTTTCAGCGCTAGATTTTCAACTGTTCCTGAAAAGTTTCCTCACTTAGTCTGATCTGCTTTCCCGTCTGGAGCAAGATTGGGAGTTGGCAATTTTGTATTATTAATTGGATGGGCAAAGAAAATGCAGTTCATAGTTTTTTTGTAATGGATCTAATCTTGCTCCAGCACCTTCGCCCAGCTGGGTAGAAAAACTTTCCTAGTATTTCAACTTGCCAATTAAAGCATCCTAGACTCTTCTGGTTTAAAACAACCACTTTTGGGGTGCCTGGGTGGCTCATTCAGTTAAGCATCTGCCTTCGGCTCAGGTCATGATCCCAGGGTCCTGGGATCGAGCCCCACATCGGGCTCCCTGCAGCAGGTGGTAGATGGATCTGGACCTTTCCAGCATTTTAAGCACCCACTGATGAAGCCCATTGTTCTGGCGATTTGCTAAATTAACTCACGCTCCATTGAGAACCCAGCGCTTTCCATTCCTTCAGTAGATTATATAGGACCTTCTTCCCTGACTGGATTTTTTTCTGGAGCCTGTCCTACTCTCTCTGATTTATTCTCTTCCCTCAACCCCAAACCCAGGGTGCCATGTCCATGAAAAGACATTAATCCTGCTCTTCTCCTTCCTTTGGAACCATGGAGCTATCTTTGGTGAAGAGAGAGAGGTGTTACGGGTTTAGTTGTATCTGCCCCCAAAAAAGATATGTCGGAGTCCTAGTCCCCAGTGCCTCAGCGTGTGACCTTACGTGCAGATTGGGTCTTTACAGGTAATCAGGTTAAAATGAGGTCCCTGGGATGGACCCTAATCCAATATGACTGGTGTCCTGATGGAAAGGGATAAAGAGTGGGAAATTTGGACACAGAGACACATATAGAGGGGAGATGGCGTGAAGTCACAGGGGAAGGCAGCCATCTGGAAATGAAGGAGAGGGGCCTGGAACAGATCTTCCTCACAGCCCCTCCCTCAGAAGGAACCAACCTGCTGACATCTTGATCTCAGACTCTTAGCTTCCAGACTGTGGGAAAAAAAAAATCAATTTCTGTTATTTAAGCTACCCAGTTTGTGGTCCTTTGTTATGACGGCCCTGGGGAACTAATATGGAAGGAATTGACTTTCTTTCTTTCTTCTTTTTTTCTTTTCTTTCTTTCTTTCTTTCTTTTTTTTTTTTTTTTTACTGCAAGTGAGTAAAATAGTTCTTCAAATTCTAGTAGTCTGCTCTCTTGTCAGTACGGGGAGCCCTGGATACTGAATCGTAAAACCCCCTTGGAAACCCTGCTGGTAGGGATTGATGTCTTTCATATGTGTTGAACAAAGTAATTTCAAAGGGATTAGGAAGGAGATTTCCCTTTCCATTGTAAGGACGATGTATGGTTCCAGCCCCTCCATGAAAATGAAAGTTATTTATCATCATTTTGCCTTAGAATGCATTTCCATTCGGGCCTCTGCCACTTCTAAAGCAGGATGCCAGGACCACAGGCCCGGCCTCCGCTTGCCTCCATGGCTGAAGCAATGCTTCTCCAGCGTTCCACAGCCGCCCGAACGGAGACTAAGTGACGGTATGATGCACGTCAGCCTCCCTATCATAAGGGGTGTTCGGGCCTTTATCAAAGTCAGGGTGTCATTGAAATCCGGATTTTGGAAATACTCCCCCTGGGAGTGGCTGCCAGACCCTGGGTGCCCTCAGCTGTGACAACTGTGTGGCCACATCGGGCCATGCAAGGTGATGCTCATTCTGCTGGAGCCCAGGTTCTTCGACTAAGACCTGGCCTTCGGCTCGTTCTCTTCACAGGACTTCTGTGGCTTTTGAGCCTTTTGAAACATTCCTTCCAAATCCTGCTGGAGGAGCAGGGGTTGCTAAAACCACAGATGGAAACTCGACACAGGGAGAGGCCGGGACTCCAGAAAAACTACTTTGGCCTCCGGTGATGTGTTACCATCATGTGGCCCCACCGCTCGACTTTACTGGTGCCAAAGTAAGAAGTCCGGTGAGTGGTCCAGGGTCACGGAGGGAGGTGGAGGCAGATCTGCCTTCCCCGTCGGGGCTCCTTCCTTGACAAGAAACGAGTTGAGGTGCTGGGCTTGTTGATTGAAAGCTCAGTGGCCTCTCAATTTAGTGATCTTTTTCCTGTACCAAAGCTAGTCTTTTTTCCTGATACATGAAAACCTCAAGGCTCCTTCTCTCCTTTCCGCCTCTTTCAGAGTCCCCCCCCCCCCATAGATTCCATCCTCCTAAATTCTTTGGGTCATATACTATGCTGTCCCGTGACCATGCCTCCTGCTAGTGTGTCCCAGCTTCTAGCATTGGCAAAGATTTTCTAGAAAGATTGTGAAGATGCAGATTCCCTGGTCTGAGCATCAGCCTTCAGACGTTCTGGATCAGGAATCTGAAGTTTTAATAGGAGTCCTCTGTGATTCTGATGCAGGGGAGCCAGAAATCTCACCTTAACAATCTCTCCCTTACAATCACCCACCTCCACTGGGGGGCAGTTTTCTGCTTGTGTAATCGAGGTCTTTGGAATTCCCACTCCATCAAATACTAGCTCACCTGAGCTTGGTCACTGAGCATTTGTTAAAGCTGACTTCACACCTGTCAAATCTGGATACCAGTTCCTATATTCTAAGCGGGTCATGGAAGATTAAAAACACAATGTTCAGAGGCGCCTGGGTGGCACAGCGGTTAAGCGTCTGCCTTCGGCTCAGGGCGTGATCCCGGCGTTATGGGATCGAGCCCCACATCAGGCTCCTCCGCTATGAGCCTGCTTCTTCCTCTCCTACTCCCCCTGCTTGTGCTCTCTCTCTCACTGGCTGTCTCTATCTCTGTCGAATAAATAAATAAAATCTTTAAAAAAAAAAAAACAATGTTCAGAGTAGTGAAGAGTAGTTCTGACCATTGGTAGTTACAGAGAATAGGGCATAAAATTTCCTTCTTTGGCGTAGGCATGGTCTTAAAAAGTGGTCTGGGGAAGACCACAAATCTCTCGAGGTTTAAAGAAATTAATGGCAAGATATTAAGCAAGAGGCTACGTAGAGAAAAGGGTAGGATTTTGACTGAGATGTTTGCACAGCCCCCTAGATCCAGGGGGGCGAGCCACAAGCCTGACCCTAGCTAGGTGACCTTGGGCAAGTCACATGGTCTGTCCGAAGCTCCACTACCCACCTGTAGGATAGGGGATGATAACGGCTGTCCTCACCTGTCCCGCCAGACTGTGGTGCGGATCAGATGGAATATATCTAAGCATTTTGTGGATTATCAGCTTCTTTGGAAATACACGTAAGCTGTTTCCACACCAAAAATGCAGGTGCCTAATCCACTGGATAGTTCTCTCAGGATAGAATAAAGAGACCAATTAAAAAGCAGATTTTCAGGAAAAACACTGACCAAAAATAGAGCCGGAGTTGGATCGGTGCCTCATGTGGTCAAGAAAAGTATTCAATTACTGTCCCTTTATTTGCCCATTTCTGGGAGTTGGGGTGTTGCTGTATCATGTGAGTAAGGCTTTGAAATTCCTGTTCTAATCTTTAGTAGCAACGACACAACCTATAATCTCTTCTGTTTTTCCTTTTTCGCCGACCATATCAAGCTCAAAGTGTAGGGACCTAAAGGTAAAGCTCATGGGTAGTGAAAAGACCGAAAACAAGCAGAAAACCAAAGGCCTGACACAGTCCACACAGACTTCCTGAATTAATGCTGATGGAAGGTCGATGGAAGTTTAATAAAGTGGCATCTGGTTTCTACTTGGGGCACACAGCCTGGCCTTTAAAGATTTCTGTGCTCTGTGCCTTCACCTCCTGGGTCTGTCCTTTGTAAACTCTCTGATCCTGCTTCAGGCTCAGCTTGATTTCCCCCATCCATCGTGAACATCCCAACCTGCCTTTCCTCACATCATCAGACCAGCAGCCCCACCCACGGGTCTCCCCTGCTGTGGCCGTGCCTCTCTCTGCTTTCAGCGCACAGGCTTCCTCTGGAAAGCCCTCCAGAGGCCTCCGTCCTCTTTGGAGGATCTCAGCCTGAACCACGCATGTGCCCTGGGTGGAAGCTGCCTTGTGTTGCATGTTGCCTATTTGGACAGCTGTTCAAAAGACTATAAGGCCCTCGTGAATGTCTTTCCCCCTCTGCATCCCAGGGTCTAGCGCTGGTGCTGCAAACAGGGGAGTACAATCATTACTTATTACTGTTGATAAAGGTTCTGAGATGATAGTCTCCTCTGATGAGAAAGAGTAAACAGGGACGGATGCTAACTTTCAGACAGCAGCCTGACGTGAGGCAAGAATGTGCTAGGGGAAGAGGTTACGTGCGTGGGCTCCGGAATCGGACCGTGAGCCCATTTCTCACTTCCAAACATGTGTTAGCATTAATTCAAGACATTAAAAAGTCAGATAGTCCACCTCTCTAATAATAACATTTTTTTTTCTTCCTGACTTAGCCAGTTATGTTCACTGGCTCATGAACCAAAATGTCTTTTCATTTAGGCGTTGGAAACAGACATGGAGGTGAACATTGAACCCATCTAAAAGAATTTGGAACAGCAGCTATTTTGCCAAAAAGGCTGTTTTGTAACCCAGCAAGAAATGATCTTCCTTCAAAGGCAGTAGACCCTCTCACCAAGAGAATTTGTAAGTGGTTCTTTTTTGTTTGTTTCCACCAACGTGATCATAGTCACGTTTTTAAAAGTCTGACGCTCTCCCGACTGAGCTATCTGGGCTCGCACCACACTCACGTATGAATAATTTCATCTGATGAAGGAATCTGCTTCTGAGACCAACTCCAAGTACTTAGGCCGTGCTATGGGGAATTTGCCAGGGGAGGCCACGTTTTTCAGGTATTTGGAGCGCAAGGACTTGAATATAAATGTACTAACGGCATGAACGTCTGCATAACCCTTCTACTGTCCAAGCACCACTTGGCGCTTATAAATGGCAGATTACAATTATAAAAAGTTTGCCTTTTTTCTGAAGACGTTAGACATCTGAATTTAACTGGACATGCACACACGCGTGTACACGCTTGATGAGGCCTGCCAGCGATCCCGTATTTTAAATGAGTATCCCGAGACAGCACGGACGAGACACAAAGAACAATGCCACCAGGGAGAGGCAGCTGCTGGCCACTCCTGCCACTAGTGGTAGGTGGATACCAGGAGAGGAACTGCAGCTGCTGCTGTCGGTGGTGGGAGGTGCTGCAGAGAGACACCTGCGGGCTCTCCTACCTTCTGAGCGCCAAACTGGCCTAGTCCAGACCCACACACGAGGAAGGCGGGCACTCCTAACTAGAGTGTAATGAAACCTAATGCAAGGATCTGGCCTGGCAGCTCTGCAAGGTTCATGAGCCCCCGATCGCCACATTTCCAAGTCGATTTACCATGTGAGGATGAATGGAGACTAATAACGCCTCACGGAAGTGAGGCTGCTGTTGGTGGGATAGTTTCTCTCTCTCTCTCTGTCTCTCTCTCTCCCTCCCTCCCTCCCTGAACCCATTTTGATGTGTCTCCAAGCAGGGAGCAGGACTGAACTGTGTGCCTTAGCAAATGACAGGGGACTAAAATAAAAATGGATCGTGGAAATGGATCCTGAATAGTTTACCTCTCAAATACCAGGAAGTCCTGTAATAGAATATTTTCCCTCTCAATCTGACCCTGGGACAGGCTGCTCGAGACCTCGCCTGGCTCGGTGGCCTGAAAGGCACGGAGGCTTGTCGTGGCTCTAGGACTGACAGCAGCAGGAGCACCCTGGGCAGCCTCGGAGCGGTGCTATGTGCCTCACTTTCTCCATCCTCACACTGCAGTGCTTTAGGCTTTGGAGAATGCAGTGCTCTTGGTAAAATGAAGTTGACCTTGAACTACTTCTACCCGTGGCTGGAGTTCTTAATGATGCATGGCCTTCGTAGTTCAAATCTGGTGCCAATGGCCCCTGTTCAGAGAACCACCCCGAAGTGTCTGCATCTAGGGCTCCATGAGAAATCCAGCAGTCTAAGCCCTAGGGAAAGGCTTTTTTTTTTTTTTTTCCCCTTTGGAAACACATTTGAGAAAGAAACAACAGTGCTCCTTTTCTCTGCTCCTCCCACCTGGCCAAGGAGCGAGTGCTTTGCCTTTTACTCCGTGCCTCCTCTAGGCAGCTGGAATGCAGCTGAGAGCGTGGGGGCACTGGGCGCAGAGCAGAGCCGTGGACAGCTGTGCTGAACTCGGGCCTGAGGAGCGTTGTTAGAGCCGGTGATCCTTGGCAGGAGCTGGTGAGATCCGCGTTGCTGGGAAATTTCTGAGTTCACTCCTAAGTCTTCCCCTCTTACTTTCTTCCCTTAAGGGAAGGAACGCAACAGGGGAAAGCAAATTTGTTGACTTTCCTGACATTCCTTCATCTGCAGAGCATTAGCGGTCTGTTTGTGATGGTCCTGGGCTGCTACTGGGCCAGAAGGGAGGAAATGGGACGTATAGGCAGAAAGACTCCTTGATTTAAAAAGACAACAATGCAACCAAGCAAAATCCACCGATGGAGCCCCAGGCCTGGTGCCTATTGGTCAAGAGTCTGTAAACAAGGACCCAAATTGCCTGCACCCCAAGGTCGTGAGCCGCTCTCTCACTCTGAGATGCGTGTCCAAGCCGACAAGCGAAAGTAGCATTCTGTGTTTTGCATCTCTCTTCACGGTCACCTCTCCTCGTGTTTCTGTCCGATGACCTGGGAGAGCTCAAGCACCCTGATTGCCCCTGATTCTTGGAGCCCCCCTCTATGCTGCCGCTGAGTTTAGTGAGAGAGGGTAGGAGCGTAAGCACTGTAGCCCAGACATCAGGGTTCGTGGAAACTCTCCGGCCGCAGGCCACGGTAATTGAGACTGCTACCAGATCTGTGAGGCCATGAGTGTGAACTGGCCATGCTATCTTACAGGCTGGAAACTCAGGGCAGGAAACACGTCCCTATTGCAGGTAGAACTCTCAGGGCATATTCTCTCTCCCCTCCAGGTGTATGCATCCTTCCGGGGGAAACCCGTCTCTTAGCTTCTCGTCTGGATCACACCTGGGAATTAAATTTGATTTGTTTGGTGCCAAGCCCCTGTCAATGAAGATTCAGGCAGCAACCAGAGTCCCCATCACCTTTGCTACACTTTGCAAGGTAAGGGCTGAGGCGAGCGTGCGTACAGATGCCAGAATGTATATTGATGTCTGGGAAGTGCCTGGCACGTGGTAAGTGTAGACCCGTCTCTTGACCTCTGGGCACATGGGGAACTCCCCCAGGATGATGGCTCCTCTGAATTTGTGGAGTCCTATCACCAGAATTTGGCCTCATCTGTGTCCTTTCTTCCCAAAGTTAGGATAACTGACAGCTTGGTTGTGAATTAAATTTTGACTACGACTGGTATGAGGCTACCATACCAGTGGTATATGCTTTGGATTAACATAATTTCCTTTTTGATTAAGAGGGAAGATACAACTAAGAAAGTTGAAAGGTATTAGCAGGAACTTCGGTCGAGAAAATAGCTTGAGTTACTGAGAGAATTCTCTTTGAGACTCGGGGCAAATCCAGGCCACAAGGAATGCTTTTGGCTGATAAGCACAATGGCAGCGTGGAGAGGGGTGATATGGTTCAAGGAATCCTACACTTGCTGTCTGAAGACGTGGGTTCTAGGAATGAGGCTGTCCCTCATGAGCTGTGTAATAGCAAGTCACAATCTCACTCAGGCTCTGTTTCCTCCTCTGCCCTCTGGGGATAATAATACTTGCCCCGGCCACTGCATGAGGTGGTTCTGAAGATCGGAAAAGACGCGGTGAAGCTTCATGTTCCATGAGGTTCAAAAGTCAGCACCTGTGTTGGAAGTCAAGGGTAGCACAATTATCCTTATGACTGGGGAGATGCCAACAGCCAACGCAATTAGAATTCTCTCCAGTTCTGGGACAGGTCATTGTTTCCTCTGTTGAGTGTAAGCTGGAGCAGTTGGTTTGCATTTCGAGGCCGTGTTGTACAGAGACCTGTGTTTTAAGCACTAGAATTTCACTTCAAATGATGAGATTCTTCTAAAACGAGAGACATATGGGCAATCTGGAGGAAGAGCACGGCCACCTCACCCCTTTTGGGCTCCTGGAATGGAAAGGTGGAGGGAATCACTCACACTGTGTACACGGTTTCTCTACTTGTAAAAACTGTAATTGCTTTTCTTTACTGCCTCATGTCTGTGGTTGAATTCTTGTAAGTTAAGTGCATGCATGACCACACAACAGTAAAATCTTTGGGAGAAAAATCTAAGGGCTCTATGAATGGAAGGCCAGTTATAAGGCAAAGAGCAAGATAAAAGGGGCTGCCCAGCGTGGTGGGCCAAGATGGCGGTGTCAGGTCCAGGAGCTGCTGTGGAGGAAGGGCACTGCTGTCTCGGTCCTAAGACCAGGAGCTCAGCAGAAAAGGTGTGTGTGTGTGTGTGTGTGTGTGTGTGTGTGTGTGTGTTTTAAAAGCAACTTTGCAGATGTATGACAAACTGCATATATTTAGTATGCAATCTGATGATCGCTGACAAACGTATATGCTCACGAAACCATCACCACAGTCAAGACGACGAACATTTCCATCAGTCCCGAAAGTTCTCAGAGAGACCCTCTGTCATGCCTCCCTCCTTCCACCCTCATTCCCAGGCAACCCCGGCTCTACTCGGTGTTACTGCATATTCATGTGGGTCTTCTCGAATTTATATAAATGGAACAATACAGTCCCTATTCTTCTTGGAGGGGGGGTTGTCATGTTTTACATAGCATAATGCTTGAGATTTGTCCATGTTTTGTATCAGTATTTTGCTCCATTTTATTGCTGAGTAGTATTTCGTTGGGTAGATAGGCCACAATTTCTCGGTTCACCGGTTGAGGGACATTTGGGTTGTTTCCAGTTTTGGTCATTACATGTAAAGTGGCTATGGAGAGTCACGTTCAAGTCCTCATGTGAACGTGTGTTTTCATTTCTCTTGGGTAAATACCGAGGTGTGGAACAGCTGGGTTGTCCGGTAGGTTTATGTTTAATCCTTGAAGAAACTGCCAAACTGTTTTCCATAAACCATTGTATTGCTTTATATTTCCACGGGTATTTTGAGTCCCAGTGACTTTGAATCCTCACCAATACTTGGTGTGGCCAATCTTTCTAATGTAAGCCATTCTAGTACATGTGTAGTGACAGCTCATTGTAGTTTTAATTCACAATTCCCCAATGAGTAATGACGCCGAGCTGCTTCTTTATGTTTTTTGGTCCTTCATATTTCCTTCCCTTCGAAGTAGCTCTTCTTTTTTTTTTTTTTTTTTGGCCCATGAAAGAAAATAGATTGTCTCTTCCTTTTATGGAGCTCTAAAAGTCCTGTGTACATTCTGGGTAACAAGTCCTTTAAAATTTTCTCCCAGCTCATGGCTTGCCTGAATGTTTTCCTTCCCTTCCCTTCCCTTTCTTTTCCTTTCCTTTCTTTTTTCTTGAAGATTTTGTTTATTTATTTGAGAGACGGGGCATGAGTGGGGGGAGAAGCAGAGGGAGAGGGAGAAGCCGATTCCCTGCTGAGCAGGAAGCCTGATGTGGGGGCTCCATCCTGGGACTCAGGGATCATGACCTGAGCTGAAGGCAGGTGCCCAACTGACTGAGCCACCCAGGTGCCCCTCTTTTTTTTTTTTTTTTTAAGATTTTATTTATTTGAAAGAGACAGTGTGCACGAGAGAGCACAATTGGTGGAGAGGGAGAAGCAGACTCACTCCTGAGCAGGGAGCCAGATGTGGGGCTCGTTCCCAGGACCCTAGGATCATGACCTGAGCTGAAGGCAGCTGCTTAACCGACTGAGCCACCCAGGTGCCCCGCCTGTATGTTTTCTTAATGGTGTTTTTCAAAGAATAAAAGTTTTTAATTGTGATGAAGTGGCATTGATCCAAAAACATTTTTTAAAAACGGACCATTCTTTTTGTTGTCCATCTAGGAAAACTCTGTCTACCCTAAGGTCACAAAGGTTTTCTCCTTTATCATCTCTTAGAAGTTTCATAATTTTTGATTTTACGTGGAAGTGTATAAGCCATCCCAAGATACTATCTGTGTGTGGTGAGAGCTAAGAGTCAGTCTTCATTTCTTCCCCCACAGGTGTCTGGTTGATACAGTACCATTTGTTAGCAAGGCTACCCTTCCCTCACTGAATGACCTGGGCACCTCTGTTGAAAATCAGTTGACCGTATATGCGTGGGCTTTTTCTTGGTCTCTATTCTGCACAGGGTTTATAGTAGTAACCTGAGGGGAAAATGGACTATATGGAACTCATCCTTTCATAATGGAACCAGACCTCTAAAATGGCCTTTGTTTATACTTTAAAAAGTTTATATTTACCATTATGAAATTAATGTATTAATCCTAAATAAAATCAAGAAAAGAGCAAACACATAGGAAGTGGAGGGAAAAACCCACTCATTTCACTCTCTGAAGAAAGCCACTCTTAACTTGAAAAGTGCACGTTCTTCCAATTTTTCCCCCCCTTCTGTGAATATTTAAGGGACAGATTCAGAGGCAGAATTGCTCAATGGTTCAAAGTACACTCTGGAGTTAGATTACTTAAATTCCAGTCCCAGCTCTTCCACTCGCCAGCTTTGTTATCTTGGGCAAGTAACTTAATATCCCTTGGCTTTGTTTTCCACATCTATAAAATAAAATCTACAACACATGCTCATGTGTCGGGGTGAGATAACCTACGTGAGGCACCTCGTGTAGTCTCTAGAACGCAATCCGCGCAGCCTCATTCTTGGTCCTCCCCATCGTTCCCCTCACTGCCACCATTGATTTGTGAACACTGCTGTTTTCTTGGAGCCAGGCGAGCAGATGGGAGCAGGGTCCACAAGAACTAACTAGATCTCACCGTGTTCAGACACTAGCACTGTGTTCCATGTCTAGGGAAGGCCTTGGGCCCCCTGGCAGCTGTTGGGTAGGGGGGCTGGATGCTGGTTAGCAGGATGTCCTCACCTACCTAACTGGGCAGTATTGGGGGAGTGAAGGCCGCTGGCCCTCAGGGACTGGGTGGTCTCCACAGAGCTGCTTCTGATTGTACACGTGGTTTATTCCCTGCACAGATCTGTCGGCCTTTTGAAAGTGAGCTGGTTTAGTTCCTCCAGCCTAGGATATGTGTAAGTCTTGTTACAAATACGATATGCAGTGTGAAGACGATATGCAAATGTGGGTAGGTTACAAATACTACATATATTCATGAAGTTAATTTTTATTAACAAATTTACCCAAGTATTACTAACATTAAAAAATAAATTTACCTGTAGGTTATTTATGCCTGGGCTCGCCTTTTATTTTTTTCAAAGCACGGTGAGCCCGTTGCTAGATTTTACAGGCAGAAATTTATAGTATGAGGAAGGGCAGCAAAGGCATGATACAGCTGTGGAGTCCATTCCACGGAACAGGTGGGCCCCAGATGTCTAGACTCCCCCAAACAGGAAGAGATACAAGGTGAAATTTCAAACTCTCCCCTTGGCCTCAGTGTTTTGGGGACAATATCTTGTCTTTTGTAGTATAAAGCTGCTGAAGAACCTAGGTAGATTAGGAAAGATGGATGTGAACATAATCCCCTCGAGATTTCATGGGTGTCCCGGATGTTCTCCACTGACAGCACTGGACCAGCCCCGTCCTCTGCGCTCTGCTGTGTGGGAGCTGGCTTTCGTGGACCTCCTCAGGGAGCACTGGGTTTGGCCGTTGGGAGGCATCAGTGGGAGAGCAGAGGGTGGGGTTTTCATTCTCCCATCTCCCTTTGGGCTCTCACCCCTCCACTGACGGATTTCGCTTCTCTGGAGCTGCCCTCTCAGCTATGGCTGTCTCTCAGGGTTCTGGTAGCAGCTCCCTTCCTTGACCCTCCCAGTTTAGGGGAGATGGCTTTCTTTCTGTTGCTGGTTCTGAAACGTGTAACCGTTCCCTGCTGGTTCCCTTAATCCTGCCCCTGCCCTCCGAATGTCCCCTTCATTAAGCTCTCCTCAGCCGGAATGCACCATCTGTTTCCTGTCAGGACCCTGACTGATACAGTGGCCAAAATAAGCTCCTCCAAGCGAGGAGAGGCAGAAAATAATAATAAGGAAGATACTGCTGTCCACTCAGGGCAGCCTTCCATGTGCTAAACACCGTGCAGAGCGTTTTGCAGGTACTCAGTAAATATTTTCTCTGTGCTCACTGCAGGCCCAGCGCTCGGATGCGACAGATTCTGCTCTCAAGGAGATAGCTTAATTCCCCTAACCACCTGGTTATTGCTATCCCTACTTCAGACACGGGTCAGCTGAGTCTCAGAGAGCTTAAGAGACTTTCCCAAGGTTACCAGCGAGTGAGTGCGGAGCTGGGGTTTGAACCCTGGCCACCGGGTCCCGACGCCTATGCCCCACTCGTGCCCTTGTAGCGATGGCGGCTCAAGTGCCCGCTCAAGTCCGCAGCTGGGCGAATTCCCCGGAACCGGGCGCTTTAGCTCCGCCTGGGGAGGAGGAAAGTCCGGGAGAAGCCTGGAGGCTTCGCGAGCCGAGGCCAGGGGCTGAAGTGGCTTCGGGCCGCCTGCGTCCCGGGTGCGCCGGGCCAGGGCGGCGTGTGGTGGGTGCTGACAGACCATGACGACGTCGTCGGCCCGCCGCGGCCGAGGGTGAGGCGTGCAGACCCTCACTGCCGCCCTCCCAGTTTGCCACGAGCGGCCGCTGAGCGCAGGGACAGGCAGCTCTTCTGTTCGGGTCCAGGCGTTTCCCCCGGCCCGGCTCAGGCCCCGCGCGCCGTGAAGGCACGGGGTCGTGCTCGCGGGGGAACCTTCCATGGGAGCTGGCGTGCCTTTGCAGTTTCCTGAAGGACAGGCGAAGTCCCAAGAGGCAAGGAACTGCTGGCATGCTTTTGGAGTCAGGACTCAATCTTTGGATCCCCCTCCATTTTTCTGAGCATTGCTTATCAAATCCTGAAGAGAATGACCTTGGAGTGAACCAGCTTCCTGCGGGCCAGTCCTGACCACAGGCAGGAACGGTCTGAACGCCCGCGGCGGATCCTCCGAGGGCCCCTGCCTCCCAGACCGTCCGGCCTGCAGGCCGAGGCCCAGGGGGCTCCCGGTTCTCCTCGGTTTGAGGCTGGCGGGGCCAGGACACCAATCCGGGGGGAGGCTTGTTTCATTCTCTTTCATTGGCAGGGGAACGAGGTTTCATATTTCTGGACTGACCAGTAAAATGCAACAGGCTCCTGACAAGCCCAGGCTCTCTCCTTTCCTTTTTTCCTAACATCCTTCTTCTACTTTGCCTTCTCTCTCTCTCTCCCTTCCTTTCTTTCTTGTCTCTTTCCTTTCCTGAACGAGCCACCTCAGCTTCTGTCATCACAACAGGTGCTGCTACTCAACGTCTGATGGGACTCCTTCATTTACATCCTTCTGTGGTACTCACGTGGGTGTCCCCAAGACCCCATCACATCAGGCGATAAACATTTGGCTCTTGACAAAGAAAAAGCCCAACCCTAAAAAGATTCAAATGAGGAAATGATGGGGAATAGAAACATGGGCATCAGACTAGAATCTTTTCTTCTGAGGAGCTCAAAGAGATGTGTTGGTTTTATTCATGCCCATTTCCCGTCTGGAATGAGCAAGTGGGGTACAGTCAAGCCAATTGTACCAGCAGCCGAGCAACGCTGATGGCAGAAGAGCTCATTTGTCATGGAATTAAAATACAGGCTGATTTTGAACCCTCTTTGCCTCTTGGTTTTGGAAAAAGCCAGGAAGGGGGCAGGGAGTCAGGTGGTCTCATTGTGGGGGCTTTTCTCCTGTTCAGCAGAGCTCTGCTCTCCTTTCAGTGAGCCAATGAGCTTTCTTTGAGCTCTTCCATCGTGTCCTCATATATGACCAACAGCACAGCCTTTTCCATGACCCGGAGAATAACAGTTGATGATAGAATTGAGAGGCAAGTGCCAGGAATTTTTATTTGTAGGGAGATCTCTAGAGAAGCTCTTGTGCATCCCCACCCTATTCCAGTATCTGTTCCACTCTGATTGGCCCAACATCCGTACAAGCCAGTCCAAGAAAATAGGCGAGTCTGTGCCCCAAAGGCCCTATAACTTGAAGTGAGGGAAGGTCTAGAGCTGGACGTCCATCTCCCACGCTGCCATCTGGCCCAGGCTGGGTGGTGGCCCGTGAATGAAGCACCTGCAGGGTGTCAGCAGTGCCAGGACACTAATCCTGACATCACCTGGCACACAGAGAGCTGGGCTCCCCGGAGCTGTGAGCTCATTCCGCAGGGCGGAAAGAGGTAGATTAGCTGTGTGTTTTCTGTCTAAAGATGGCTGCTCCAGGCTTGACCTTGTGGAGGCTTGTTGGCTTGGGGGGAGGTGATGTCACCCAGTGCTTCCTGCAGCTGCTGAAGCATGAGGGCTTGCTCCCACCCCAAGGCCCCAGAGAGGAGTTGCAGTTGAGAGCCAGTGTGTGTGGGCTTCAGGACCAAAATGTCACGGTGGCTGGGGAGGTAGGGAAAAAAACCATATTCCACATAGCAAGGGGGTTCATAGAGAACCCATGTGACCTTGAAGCAGATCCATGTTTCCTCCCTGACCCTCTGGGGTGTGACCCATCCCCAGGCCAAGTATCTTTGGTGTCCAAGTGGTCTACATAGACCTACTGAGTTGTTCGTAGAAAAGGTCAAAAGCTCCTAAATACTAGGGCTGGGCTAGGGTTAAAGTGTTTTCTTTTTTTTTTTTTTTTTTAAATGATTTTTTATTATATTATGTTAGTCACCATATAGTACATCCCCGGTTTCCGATGTAAGGCTCGATGATTCATTAGTTGTGTATAACACCCAGTGCACCATGCAATACGTGCCCTCCTTACTACCCATCACCGGTCTATCCCATTCCCCCACCCCCCTCCCCTCTGAAGTCCTCAGTTTGTTTCTCATAGTCCATAGTCTCTCATGTTTCATTCCCCCTTCTGATTACCCCCCCTTTCTTTATCCCTTTCTTCCCCTACCGATCATCCTAGTTCTTATGTTCCATAGATGAGAGAAATCATATGATAGTTGTCGTTAAACAAACCCAAAACAGAAGTATACTCAAGTACATTTAACAAATGCTGCAAAGTATTTCCTTTTGGACAGTTGAACTGTACTTAGCATATTAGAGGATCAGAATGCCCTGCTGAAGTTTTAAAAATCATGCGTCTATCAAATGTATTCGACCGTGCCACTTTCCAGCACGTCTGTTTTATGCTATGGAATACAGCGTTCCTTAGGCTATTCTCCAGCACATTCTATCCTCGGTGAGAAGACAAAGCCACACATGGCCTCTCCTTTTGAAAATCTTTTTCACCTTAATTTGTGAGTCATTAAACAGACATTAACTGAGCTCACTTATTCATACATATATTTAAAAAAATATATGAAAAGCCTCCCGTAGTGAGAAGCCTTGAGGGATACGTGATGGTGAATGAGGCATGGTTCTTATGTTGGAGGACCTATCAATCCAGTGAAGAGATCAAGGCCACCAGTGGAGATGAAGCAGCCGAAGGTCCAGAACCGGAAGCCCGGGAGAGAGATCTTGCCTGGGCCATCGGTCTGGGAGGTGTGAGCAAAGAGGTGGGAGCGGTGGGACAACACGTAGGCTAGGAAGAAGACTGGGTCAAAGGTGGAATTCCAGGAACCACACACACGAAGGCCTGGACAAAGGGAGAAGAGTCCATGAGAGAGAAAGGAAACAGAGTCAGAAGGCAGAAGGCAGCGTCCTCACCACTGGAGGCAGTGTGGGCTCTGAGCAACCTGGTGAGGCATTGAATTACCTCCCTGGGCAGGGAGAGAGAGGAGGACTGGTGGTGTATTTGTGTGTGTGTGTGTGTGTGTGTGGGGGGGTGACTGAGTGAGGGGGAGGTGGCGGTGAATGAGTAGTTGGGAGGAAACTTTTGTTCGCAAAGTATAAACAAATGTGTAAACTGTTTGGGAATATGAGTCTAGAAGCGAATGGTCTGGTGTTTAAGAGCATGAACCATAAAATCAGACAGATCTGGGTTGAATCCTTATTCTGCTACACAACAAATTTTTCTTTGAGCCCTACCCAACTCTACCCTTCCTTCCTTAATTAATAAGTTTATTTTAAAAAAGATTTATTTATTCACTTGAGAGAGAAAGAGAGAGAGAGAGAGAGCATGAGAGCTGGGGGGAGGGTAGAGGGAGAGAGAGAATCATCAGTCCGACTCCGTGCTGAGCCCAGAGCCCAATGTGGGGCTAGATCCCAGGACCCTGAAATCATGACCTGAGCTGAAATCAAGAGTCAGCCAGCCAACTGACTGAGCCACCCAGGCGCCCCCCTCATTAGCAAGTTTAAAGAGAAACTTCACTGGGGCTCCTCGGTGGTTCATCAGTTACCTCTGTCGGTTACATCTTGATTTTGGCTCAGGTCATGATCCCGGGGTCATGAGATCAAGTCCTCAGCGTGGAGCTTGCGTGTCTGTCTCTCCCTCTCCCTCTGCCTGCTCACGCTCTCTCTCTCTCTCAAAAAAAAAAAAAAAAAGAAAAAAGAAAAAAAAGAAAGAAAGAAAACCTTCACTGAATCAGGGATGTAGTGTAAATTATGGTGACCTGCATGGAAAACCTGGCACCAAATTTGGCCTTTTGGGGACATGTGTATACGAAGGTCTGTATTAGCACCTGCACCGGAACCCCCCGCAGCAGCTCACAACTCCGACAGCAGTGGCTCTGGAGGTGGGTGACGACGCCCCTCACATTTCCAGAGGTCCTGGGAGTTGTTGCTGAAGGACCCTTGCAAATCTTTATCTGGTCTCCGTGGTTTTCAGTAAGAGAAGAGCATTTCTCTCCTGCCTGCATGTCCGTGTTTGTCGAGTGCTGCGTCCTTGGCAATGTCTCAGGTATGTTGCTTCCGGTATCGTGTGGGTCTCGGGGCACCCCTGTGTGGTTGTCACTGCTCCCGGGTGCTGCCCACGTGGGGGGACTGAAGGCCAGAGAGGCTCAGTGACGTGTCCGAGGCATCTGGGTCGGAACTTGTGACTCTGAATGTGATCCCAGGTCTGACACCCAGTCTGGTCTGCTTGCTGTCACCGGCTGTTCTTCCATGGAGTTCTTCTATAGTTCGGGGTAACATCATGTGCTGTGAGTGGATGAAGGAGCAGTCAGGAAGAGGGAGCTATGCACACCCACTGCAGAAACACTTGCAGCTTCCACTTTTTCTCTCAGCCCCCGGCCTGTCTTGCTAGAGAGAGAAGGAAGTCCAGGCTATCTTGCTAGAGAGAGAAAGAGAATGGGGCAGCCCGGCTAACGGCCGGCACCAGGGGCCCAGGCACGTGAGTGAGACACGTGAGTAGGTCCTTCAGCTGAGCGGCGTCAGCCACTAGCACGTGGGGCACGGAGAGGCACACCTGCTGAGCCTTGCCCCAACCCCCGACTTCTGTGCTAACTCGTGTGATCAAATGGTTGTTACTGTGAGCACTTTGGCTTTGTTTGTGACAGAGCAGTGGATAACAGATACGTGCTGGCTTTGGTACTAGGAGACTGAGGGGAGACTGAGACAGAAGATCTGCCTGTAGAACCCGTCCATTTATGTTCCCCTCTGCTGACTGTGTTCATATCAATATGCAAGGAGTTATCGGTCCTCGGAGAGGCCAGGTGGAGGTGGAAATTGAGGTACACTGGGGGAAGATGTTGATCTGTTTCCTTGGACTACTCTCCTAACCCTCTTCCTAATCCCTTACCCTATGCCCAGCCATGACCTTAACACCACTGGTCCTGGGCCCCATCCAAATGACATCGTTTCTTATGACTGGTTGGACTCAGCAGACATGCAAAAGACCAACGTGATCCGGGCACTAATCTCTGGACGTTTCGTTAGGTGTATGCAGAGTGAGGTGGGAGGGAGCCCGGGCCTGAGGTGAGGGAGAAGGGAGAGATGTGGTAGGAGCCATTGCTTCCTTCGAATGCGCTGTGTGCTGGGACACGTGCAGTCACCACGCCAACCCCTGGGTCCCTCATTTGGGTTAGATCTGCTCATTTGTAGGCACGAGGCACGGGGTCTGGAAGACCCAGCCGTCCTTGCTGGAAAGCCTTGCAGTTCCGAAAAACTCCAACCGAACTGTAAGACAGGTTTTCTCAGGTTCGCTGGGCCCCATGGGTCTGGGCAGCTCCCTGGTGGCTGCACCTAGGAGAAAGGAAACCATGTTCTGAACGATGAGGGGCAGCTTTCAGGTGGGATATTTGGGAAATATTCATTTGGAAGCAATTGTAAGTGTCTTAGAAATGTAGCTGGGAAATTGCTGCCTGCAGCCCGGACTGCAGCGCTATGGACTGAGCTGGAATGTGCCAGTCTTTTCCTGCCAGTCGCCCGGCCACATAGGAGGCCCCTTGTTTTCTTCCTTGAAGGAAAGTTCCTGGACACTAGATCCACTGCTTTATTTCAGAATATCATCAATTCCCAGCTATTTTCGTCCTTGGGCTGTTTATGCAACGATGGTGGGTTATTGCTGCTTCCCACGTGGCCCCAGATGGCTTCCCGCTCAGGGCCCCGGGGCTGCTGCCTCCTCCAGGCTTGTCCTTGGCACAAGCTGGGAATGGAAATAGGAGACCCCCCAAGGCCTTCTCTGCACAATCCCTCTTTCAGTTTTGACACACACACCGTCATCTCCCTGTGGGAGCCGGGGGCACAAAAGCTCCTTGAGGGGTTACAAGCTGGACGATGCTGACAGCATCAGAATTCATCTTATTTTAAAAAGTCTCTGCAGCTGTTCTAAGATGTTATCACCTACTACGATCCTCGCACAATTGCGAACATTTCCCTTTATGTCTTGGTTGCAAGGCGAGTCACTGCCCTGCTCTGTGTTCAGGAAAGACGGTGTAAAGCCATGTTTCCTCATCTTCCCGCGTTATCTGCAGCGGCTCACGGTGGGAGGGTGGGAGTCAGACAGCGGGTTGCATTTTAGCTCCTCCTTTTCTGCCACTGCTCTTCTGGGTCTGTGAGTAAAAGCAGTGTTGCTCATACAGCCCCGAGGTCTGGGTGCCTCCTATGGGAGGACAACTGGTGATTCCCTTTGCCGTGGCATTTCTGCCTGAGTGTGTGAGCTGAACAGGGAGAGAGAGCCCCACAGATCCTGGCACGTACAGCAGACCTTTCCAGCCTCCCTGTGGCTCCTCGTGCCATTGTCCAAACCATCTGCACCTGTCCGCAAAGTCAGCTGATGAGCCCAGTTCACCACGAGTGTAGGTGAGTTACCCTCAGTTGCGCTCACGGCTCTGTCTCCCCTTACCCCTTCGGTGGATGACTGTCTAGGGAAGTGATGTAATGATGGGGATGATGACAAGGCCTCCAGCCAGCTATCCGTTTAGTACCCCTCCGTTGCTAATCCATTCTTCTTGGTCCTGTTGGTGATGTTGGAGCTTGTCTTCCTTCCCAGCTGTCAGACCACACTAGCGGAAACACAGAGGCCGTTCCCCTGGTTCTGGTGCACGATTTTTGGCCTGCTCCTAGGGTATGCGGCGGCCAGCAGCACCTGGACACCCGCTGGTGCTCACCTTCCAGCTGTGGTTTCCTGACTGGTGGCATCTCGGCAGGGGGGAGGTGCTCCTCATGCAGTTTGCCGCCTTTCTGCCTCTTGACCAGTTCTGGCTCACAACTTCGCCACCGCCACCCGTGGGCTGCAGTCATGCCCGCCCCAGTACAGTGGGAATCCCAGCCTGGGGAAAGCATCCTCTTTTCCAAGGTTGTTCTTTCTTTGTGTTCTGCAGTACTGCTGTTTATGAGAAATGTATGTTTGGCTATTCGGATGACCCAAATATGTTTCTCATTTATATTTTGTCATAGCGCATGGTTCCTGGCTCACCGCTCCCAACGCTCTTGGAATTTCCAGAGTGATAAGAGCATTGAAGCATCTTTTGTTATAATAGTTGGTCTCTTGTCCTCAGTTCCTGAAAATGCTTCATTCACAACTGTAAAGGTGAAATGGGAGACTTATTATTCATCACAAGCCCCTTTCCATCACAACAGGCTTATGTTAATAAGGCGACCTTTGGAAAGCACTTAAGGAAGGGGGATGGTTGCCAGGGGAACTGACATTGAATACAGGTGTGGAACTTTCGGTCCCACTCCCTGGTTTCTGGGGTGGGGAGAGGGGCTGGAAGTTTAATCAATAGCCAATGGTCAATGATTTAATCAATTGTGGCTATGTAATGAAGCCTCCATAAAACCCCAAAAGGACGGGGTTCTCAGTGCTCTGGTCTGAACACAGGGGGAGAGTGGTGTGCCTGCAGTGGGCGTGGCAGCTCCATCCCCTTCCCCCACACCTTGCCCTCGCACCTCTTCTATCTGGCTGCTCCTGAGTTTTGTCCCTTTATGATGGACTGGTGTTCTGGTAAGTACAATGTTTCTCTGAGTTCTAGGACCTACTCTAGCAAATTAACCAGACCCAAGGAGGGGGTTGTGAGAACCTTGGATTTGTAGCCTTGGGGTTGGAATTTTTGTCAGGACCTGGGCTTGTGACTGGTGTCTGAAGTGGGGGAGGGGGCAGTCTTGTAGGACTGAGGCTTTAAGCTGTGGATTCTCATGCTATCTCCAGGAAGATCGTGTCAGAATTGACTTGAGTTGTAGGACTAATTAAGAATTTAATTGTAGGACTAATTAATTGCTTTTTGTGTGGAGGAATGCCTCCCCACCCCCACATTGGAATTGGGTCTCAAGCTTTTGGGCTCTCTCGTTCAGACCTAGGGTGTTCTTTAGAGTTCTCTGTATTCTCTTTTAGTAGCCTATCTCCTATAAATAGTTAATTCTTTATATTAAACCTTCTTTGTTCTTATAACTATATTGTCTGGTTTTAGTCCCCTGATGGGACCCTGACTACTATACCCTCTTACAAAATCACCTCATTTAATCCTAACTATATTTTTATGAGGTAGGTTTCTCATTCATCCCATTTTACAGGCGAGTAAACTGAGGGCTAAGTAGTAGTCCTCAGATTTCAACGTGAGTTCCTGACTCCAGAGTGAAAGACTTGGTTCGATATAAGTTCTTTTCCTATTTCCTGAGAAAACTCTCCAGAAATCCTGAGTCTGTCACTTTCTTGTCTCTCTTTATTAAATTGGCATGATATTTGTTCTCAGATTACATCAAGGACCCTTGAGAAAACTTGGAGAAGAGTTGCAGCTCTGTTCATGATCCTGAGTAAAAATAAAACCTTCTAGGCTGAGGTACCAGGCCTTGCCTGGCTTATCATGTCTTCCTTTGCTTTTCCCACTTGTAGTGTGTCTAAGCCTTCGGGGTCTCCTCTGGTGACTGCTACATCTAGCTAAAAATGGAGTTTTGAGCTTCTGAGAGGGACTTTAGAGTAAGAGCCTTACGCTATGATTTTGGAGTCCTTGTATCTCCTGCCCTCTTTTCATCTGGTCTCAAGTGAGATTGTAAGAGCTCCTGGTTTGTCTTTTCCATCAGGTGGGAGAGCCTGGCTCAGCTGCTTCAGAGTGGGGCCTGCTGGATGTGACTATAGAGACCCTGTTTGGAGGAGGCTAGTCTTGGGGTCCACTGACGGTGCTTCGGGGGAGGCCATGTTCCCTGCTTTTGCTTGAGAGGGAGTGTAATGAAAAGGATCCCTGGTAAAAGAAAGGATATTGGTTCAATCCAATCTTTTGATGAAAGAGATTGATTTTTTTTTTTTCCCAAAAAGAAATTAAGTTTCTTTGGGAGAAATAAGAGAGGTTTATTTTCTCCCTGGGGAGACATTTGGAAGTGCCTGTGTTTTTCTGGAGAGGAAGGGGAAGCCTTGAATATTGCAGGGCTAAAGTCATTAAAATACTTTTTACCCTGTAATCTGAAATTTGAAAATGTGCTGAGTTTGTCTTTTGAGCACACGAAGAGGGGCAGGCTTTTCCCTCCTCCTGTGTGATCTCTGGCAGCCTGGCCTGGGTGAGAGTTTTGCCAGTGCACAAGCACCAGGCCAGTGTGTTGGGACCCCTCCTGATGGTGCTGCAGCCCACGACTGGCTTTCGGGGCACTGACATAGAGCGGACAAGAAGCCTAGCCTCAAATTCCTGCCTTCTGATTGTGTGATTCCAGGAGAATGATTTCCTGTCTTTGGGTGGTGGCTTCTTCGAGTCTATAACCGCTGATGATGATAACGCCTGCCTTTGAAAGTTGCGGGTAAAAAGTGAGAAGACCGAGATTGTGGGTGGCACATGGTGACATGTGGGTGTTCAACCAGCATTAGTTCCCTTTGCTGGGGTTTCTCTTCTAGTTTATCTAAGGTCTTTTTTTTTTTTTTTTTAAGATTTTTATTCATTTGAGAGAGAATGCACGTGTACATGACGGGGCGGGGGGCAGAAGTATACTCCCCACTGAGCAAAGAGCCCGATGGGGGGGCTCGATCCCAGGACCCTGGGATGATGACCTGAGCCAAAGGCAGATGCTTAACGACTGAGCCACCCAGGCGCCCGTGTCTGAGGTTTGTCTTGAAGAAAAGGCTTTGTCGTAGGGCTTTGTGAGTTATGTCTTTAAATTAAAGTATAAAGTGTGGATGACTTTATGTTATTAAAGAAGAAATGTTGGATGTAGCCGTCAAGCATGAAGCAAAGAGCACAATTTTTAAAATATATATATATTTAAGATTTATCTATTTTAGAGAGAAAGAGAGAGCATGAACAAGGGAAAAGTGCAAGGGGTGGTGGGCAGGGGCAGAGGAGAGAGAGTCTTAAGCAGATTCTGTGCTGAGTGCAGAGCCTGATGTGGGACTTGATGTCACAGCCCCATGATCACCACCTGAGCTGAAACCAAGAGGCGGATGGCAGAGAGCCCAAAGTTTAATCATACAGCTTCCTGTCCTTATTTTGGTCCTACTACTCACAGCCCCTCAATACAGAGTAACTATTATTTCTCCAAAAAACTCCCTTTGCCACTGTAGAAAATTACTTTGCCAGTAGTTAAGTATTAGGAATAGGCAAAAATAGTGCCTGGGTTTTCCATGGCTCAGTCTACTCGTTCCTATGTTGCATGTTTGCTCATTCATTTAACAAAGGCACAAGTATCTATGAAACATACCATTAATAATATTTTATTTTTTCAAAAGGTGGTTTTGAATGCTTACTCTGTGCCACGCACTATGTTAAGAATTTTACAATGATTACTTTTATTATATAATAACCACCACCATTTACTGAGGGTCCATCATCTGCTGGGAGCAGTTTATCTGATGACTTACAAATATTGGCTCTGAGTTTCCAAAGAGTATTTATGATCTCAGTTGTCTGCTAAGCACTTGTGTAGACACTGTGTGCAGCCCTTTTAATGGTTCTGGTGATACCGGACCACCCCCACCCCCCGCCTCCACTTCCCGCTGTCTTTGACCATATTGGAGTACTTCACAACTCTTGAAATTTATCCTGCTTCTCTGACCTCAGAACTTGCTCTGACCTTTTCTGACCTTGCACTTGCTGTTGCATTTACCCATGTGTTTGCACAGTTGCCTTCTTCGTACCGGACAGACCTCCGCCCTGCTGTCCCTTTCCAGTGACCCTGCTCTGACTTCCAGTCCCGTAGCTGCTGCTCCCACAGCAGTCTCTATCCTGTCATCTGGTGTTAAGCAATGTTTGTGTTGTTGTTTTGTCGTTGTTGTTTTTAAAGCACATTTCATTTATGAAAACAAAAGGTTTTCAAAGAGGACCTACTGGCGGTTTGCTGTCCCTGATAGGTAAAACAGAGAATATCCTTAAAAAATACTCTGCAAAAACATGACAAGTTCCAATCAGTTCCAGAGACTATCTTAAAGACTGTAGTTTTGATTCAGTTCTTGTTGGAGTTCAGTGTTATCAAACAAATACAACTGAATGGTTTTCTTAGACCACTAACTGGATAGTCCATCTTTCCTAAATTTCCTCGGTCAGTAGTTGGCAAATTATTGCCCCAGCCGCTTCAGTCTCTTCATTGGCACAGTGGAGGGTTGGGTTGATTGATCGCCATGGGCCCTTCTGGCACAATCTCCTAAATTTGCAGATGGCTGCATTTATCGAGGTATGACTACGTGCCAGACCCTGGAAGTGATGTCCATATATTATCTGACTTAGTTCTGCCAGCACTGTCAAAAGGGATCTGGCATCATTTAGTCTCTTTAGATTAGGAAAACGACACTCGGATAAAACAGACCTTGCTCACTAAGTTCCCACAACTAAGAACCTTCGGATTCAAGTATTAAGCTCCTGTGTTGGCACCTTGCCTGTCCCAGGGCCTCTGGAGCTTCTAAGCAGGAGGTTAGATGACCTTCAGCAGAGAGATAGCTCTCTAGGAAGGACTCGTGAGATTGCTGTAGTCCTATTAGAACTAGAAGCCCAGCGAAGCAAAGGCCCCAATCAACCTGAAGCTTACATCTGTTCTGCCAAAGCCCCGTGAGGCCTTTCTTACGGATTCGGATCACTCACTGTACCTGGAAACTGGACTTAGTGCTTTTCACAGCAACTTTGTAGAATTGAAGTAAATTATCTTTTTTTTTTTTTTAAAGATTTTATTTATTTATTCGACAGAGATAGAGACAGCCAGCGAGAGAGGGAACACAAGCAGGGGGAGTGGGAGAGGAAGAAGCAGGCTCATAGCGGAGGAGCCTGACATGGGGCTCGATCCCAGAACACCGGGATCACATCCTGAGCCGAAGGCAGACGCTTAACCGCTGTGCCACCCAGGCGCCCCTGAAATAAATTATCTTAAGTAAGGTCTGTACTGCTCTTTTAGAGTCTTGACTTTCAGATCATCTTCCTGACTGTACTTGCTCTGTTTTCCTCTTGGTCTAATTCAAATAACTCAGGCAACTCCCTGTAACATGTTAACGATGCAAAACACAGCTCTGTGTATTGGGCCGGGCGGTAGAGCCCATATATTTAGCGAGTTATATGGATTTAATTATATAACGCAGACATAGTTCAAATGTTTTTTGAGAGAATTTGTCCCAATCTCTAAAATCAGATCAAAGTGCACGCACACACATATTTTGGCTTCGTTCCTCGGTCTCTAAAGCTTCCTCTGTTGACTGGCCTCGTCTGGTGTCTTCCAGAAAAGGGATTTTTTCTTAAAGACAAGAAATAGGTCTTTGATTCCACATCTGTTCACTTCCACGACGGCTGCCTGTGAAGGAGCGGTTAGTTCATAGCTGCTGACCTTGTGAGGGAAAGGATCTCAGAATTCACCTTCTCTACCGTGACCCACACTAGCCTGGTCACGAGAATCGCCTGCATACTCTTGGGCCCGCGTAGGAGCTTTGGAGTCTGAATCCTCAGGGAAGGTGCCTGGTCGTCTATTTTTAACACGCCAAGCAATATTTAAAATCGTTTTTGTCGTACTAACCCTGTTTAGTGTCCCAAACAGGGTTGGGCAACAGATCCCCTTCGTGATTACAAAGGGTGTACAAGTCTCATTGCAGCCACACCAATGATTTCTGGCTTTAGCTCTTCGGTTTTAAGAAATGGATACGTTCATTTTAACCCATGGAAAGGAGGATTTATAGGACAGATTATAGGGGGTTGTAGGGACGTAGAGTATCCTTTTGGGACTCCAAGAGTAAGCAGGGAAGTACAGCCAGCCTCACGGAAGGGAGGCTCCGTGCTCTCTCACTTGTGATGCTCTTGCTTTTCTCTGTACACCACGTTCCTCTCTCTACCAGCCCAGTTTCCCGTGGCTTCACTTGTCCTGATCCGTAAGGGCCCCTTGGCCCCAAGTCAGCTCACCCTCAGCTCTTTCCTTAGACCTCGCTGATTCCGTGTTTGTTTCCCAGTTCATATTTCAAAGCGATCGCTCATAGGCTCAGCTCAGAGTTGTACCGATAACATTCGCAGAAAAAACCTCATGATTGTAATTTTGGATCTGTGAGGAAATGTTTGAACCAGTTTGCACTACGGCTTACTCCGTGATAGCCAACCACTCCAGGGGGTTGTGGAAACCGAGGTACACACATGACTAAAGAGCAGCAAATAAGGAGCTAATGTGAGAAAATTTTGGTTTTTTTAAAAAAAGATTTTATTTATTTATTTATTTGAGAGAGGGAGAGAGAGAATGAGAGAGCACTAGCAGGCGGCTGGGAGAAGGAGAAGCAGACTCCCCACTGAGTAGAAGGCCCAACTCGGGGCTCAATCCGAGGACCCTGGGACCATGACCTGAGCCGAAGGCAGACACTTAGCTGACTCAGCCACCCAGGTGCCCCAAATGTGAGAACATTTTGAATAGCATCAAGATTTTGTATGGTCAGAATTCCCAGAGTTTTCACTCCCTTCTAACTTTAGCCTGGATCTAAATAGCCTTTCCAGAATGTACTCGGTAGCTCTGGGAAAGGATCAGAAATACAGAGGCTGTCGTTGAGGTGAGACCGGCTTTTGGTAATGTTCTGTTTCATTTAGAGTGGATCACTGGCTTTCCAATTCTTTGAGACCAAGTTAGAAATTAAGGATCAAGCCTGTTTATCTTTTTTGGTTCCCATTTTCCAATCCAGGTGAGTTGTTGTCCCAAGGAAGAACACAGTGTGACCTGACTCCTTCTGAATCACCCGGCTTCTTTCTCGGGACTTGTACGCACATCATAGGGCCATCTGTTGGCTCTCATTGAGCAAAAGTTTAAATCAAAATAAAATCCCCTTCTGTCTGATCTCAGATTTACTGCTGTTCTGGGAAATGTCACAGAAGCAAAGGCAATGTTATTTCACTAAAAATAGTTGTCAGAAACTACGAGTCATGTCAAAAACTTCTGGAGATTTTGGCTCCAAAAGCCCACATGATGTCTGGTGACAAGTTCATTGGAGGTCCAAATGATAAAAATGTTGTTTAGAGAAATGGAATGACGCTGTATAATCGAGCTCACATAGTCATTACCCGTTGCTTTTCTGCTCTGACTCTGTGCTCTGTGCTCATGACTCTGGGCAGGAAAGACTTGAACAGGAGGCCCCTCTCAAGAGTCAGATTTTCTTCTAGTTGAAAATGCTGTGGGATGTTGAGAGTCAAGCTTGCTGGTATGAATTTTCAGATTATTGAGGATGAAGTTTGAAAATATATAGATCTGTGTTTAAATGGAAACCTTTGCGTCTGGATGTCGTTTCACCCACTCTGGTACACCTGCGAGGCTTCCTCCCTGCTTACTGTGAGGGTTCCAGAAGAAACACAAGAAAAATCTGTGTCCTTCACACACAAAACAAAAAAGCCTAAATTAAGTACTGAACTCCTAATACTCATACCATAGATAGTTAAAGAAGGAAAATTCTGCAATGAATAAATCTTCGAAACGGATTTGTTTTATCAGGTTTCATGGGGGGGGGGAGGTGATGAGACTATAAACAAGTTTTATATTCTGTCATTTCTTTTATATTACCCATTTTTGGAAATCCATTCCCAATCAGAATAGATACAAAATATACATTAAATTTATGATACTTTCATTGTTTTTCAAAAAATACTTAAAAATTATTTACCAAGGTGTTGTTTTTTTTTTTAAACAAAATAAAGTATGAGAAAAGTATCAAGCATTTTCTCAGGAGGTTGGCTAATTGTTCCAACAGTAGATGTAAGGCCCATGAATGTAAGACCTGTGACTTAAGTTCTGCTGTTTCTAGGGTCCAGCATAGTGTGTATTACACAGTGGGTACTGGGTGAATACTTGATCAATTGAATCATGGCAAGGACGATGGCTGTGATTTGGTGAGATGGAGGACAGGTTTCAATAAAGGCATTAAGATGGGAACCAGCCTGATGCGAACAGAGGTCAAGGGTAAGGAGGGTCGTTGGAAATAACATGGTACAGCTAGGGCAAGTTGAGGCTACAGAAAGTTATGAAAGAGTGTGTGTTTGGTAATACAGGCAAGAGCGAACCACTGAATTTTATCAATAGGAAAATGATTAATGCTTTAAAAAAAATCTTGCAAGGTTATACAAAAGTGATTTGGAAGGAGCAGAGAGGCCAGTCACTTTGTTAACTAATGAGGCATAACCCTATGTGATGAGAGCTGAGAGACACTGAAGGCCAAGCTAAGGGGTAAGTGCTAGGACCCAGTGACAGGATAGGAATAAAGGGCTGAAGAAGAAGTAGGGAGAAGGTCCGGGAGACAAAGAATGGAACTAGTATTGAAGGCAATGGGGCAATTAGGAAGGTGAGCCAGTTTGGATGGGTGGGCTGCTTGGGAAAGAAGGGTGCCTGGATCGGTTCATGCTTGAAGCAATGGTAGCACAACGGTCTGCACTGGTTGAGTTTATACAAGCTATGAGGGGTTAGACAACAGGGTTGGATTTAGAGACCCAAGAACCATTAACATGGAAAGGACAGGTCAAGTCATGTAAGATCAGAGAGAAATGAGTAGAAGGCAAGGATCATGGGGGGCCAGAAGGAGGGCAGTAGTGATCAACCTGGATGAAATTCACCTAAGGACCCCCTTGAGAGTAGGGGACATTTTCTATTCATTTTTGCATTCCTGCCGTAAAGCACCACGGCCAGCTCACAGTAGGAGTGCTCAGTAGCTCCTTGCTAAAAGAAAGCCATTCCTGCCATGCTGTATTAGTTCATGGCCATCCAAGAAACTCAAGAGAGTGCACGTTCAAAGTCCTCACTGGGGATATGATGATGTTAGAGAAGGAACAGAATTTTCCATTTAGCATTGAGAATCCATTGCTTCTCCTTCTCTGTGTGCCACCTTTTTTTTTTGTCATGTGAAGAAGAATAAGTGAGATGTTAGTGCATCTTTGATTTGTAGATTTTTTTTTTTTGGTAGGAGGAAACAAGGTAAGCACCAGCGGTTTTTTCTTAACAAAAAAGAAACAAACTCAACAGCAAACTTAAAAAATATTTACAGCGTACCTGGTGTTGTGTGGGACCTAGAGACACTTGTTCCTGTCTTAGTTTATGATCAAAGCCAGGCCTGACGCTGTTCCTTGGGCCATCTGTGTTCTTGTTGGCTGGCATCTTCCATCATGCAGCAGCAATATTGCCTTAAACAACCAGCCTTCTAATTCATAGTCCTTGAGAAGGGCCATTCCAAACGCACGGGGGTGAGAATGCAAGGCTCTATTCGTTCACATCTCCAGCACAGCGTGATTATTCCTATATTCAAACTATACCGATTTTTGAAAACCATGAGATTTTTTTTTTTTTTAACGATTTGGAATTTCTGCAAACACTCACTTTATTAACTCTATACATCCTGTCAAGTAGATCTTGGCAACGCTTTTGCTTGTGGAATTCCTAAAGTCCAAAAGACCTGCCAGAGTATTTCCTTTGCTTTTTCCTTCTTCCAAACCAGGCTTTGAGGGGAGCCTGTGAGTGTGGGTTTTGTATGGCAGCCATCTTGGGTGGATGGGAAGGCTTAAATGGCACCTTTCTTTGCAGGTAGGTTGGCAGACAGAATACCGCTGGCAGAATGGACGATTTCAGGCTCTAAGCTGAGGGCAGGAAACCCTATTTTGAATTGCTTATTCATTCTTCCCTGAAGGGTTCGTATCTCAATGTTCTACTCAGCACCCAGTGAGTTGGGAGGATTTTATGTGCTGCTTCTTGAAGGGTTCTTTTTTTGGGGGGGGAAGGGGTACAAAGTTGAAATTAAGAAGTTTATTTTTTCTTTTTGTCCTCTACTTTTTTTTTTTTCTTTGACAGAGAGTAGACGCATGGTCCAAAGCTTGGGCTTGGCATTTCTCCTTCAGGCCAGCTTGTCCTATCTATCCCTGTATTTATATTGCCATGACACCCTGGCTTCTGTCTCCCAAACACGTGACGCTTTCAGCTCAGACTTGGCCACTGGCCCCTGCAGGGCTCAAATGCTCAGAGGTAGTTGAAATGGAAATGTTTCTTTGGGCCAGGCTTCTCCCTGGACATAACACACTACTCTCTTTTTCTCTTTTCCCTTGTCTTCGTTCTCCTTTCCCTTGTCTTCGGCCAAACAGGCAGCATGAGCTTCATCGGAGGACCAGCATAATTACATAGAACATAGTTGTGGTATTCCTGAATTGGGGGGATGATTACATAATACATAGTACCCCATGAGCTGGATGCATCTAGGAAGGCAAGCTTCCTTGGTAAATTCTGCTTTGGGGGATGGAGTATGAGAAGGATAGTAGAAGGTACCTATACACTGTCATTCATTCATTGAATGCATACTCACTGAGTACCCACCACTGGCCAGCCACTGAGAATTCTGAATTAAAGCAGGATTCCACGGGTAGCACAGCATAGCAAAGACCCCTTAAGATTTGGAACCAGAAGACCTGGTTTGAGTCTTGGTTCTGCCACCTGCTGACTTAGGCAGATAAGCACACGGCAATACGTAGGGGCACAGGAAGAAGGGCTGGTCCCTTTGGCCTTGGGTACTTGGAGAAAGCATCAGAGGGGTGAGGACATTTGAGCTGTTTATCAAAGAATCATTGGGAGTTTGTCAGGTGGATGAAGTGAGGCGTGGGGATAGCTTTAGGTAAATTAAATCGTGAAAGGAAAGCATCACATGAAATGAAAATGTGCAATATCTTAAGACTGTGAGCTGTCTGGGGAGGCCAGAACATACAGTGTGCAGAGAGAAACTTTTTTTTTTTAATTGAAGTATTATTGACACACAATATCCTATTAGTTTCAGGTGTACATCATAGCAATTCAATATTTTTATACATGATGACATGATTCCCACAGTAAGTCTACTTACCCTCTATCACCATAGGAAGTTGACTATATTCTCTAGGCTGTAGATTCCATCCCCATGGCTTGCTTATTTTATAACCGAAAGTTTGTATCTCTTAATCCCCTTCACCCATTTCACTGCCCCCGCCCCCTGCCTGCCCCAAACCCCTTTCTCCCTCTGGTAATCAACAGTTTCCTGTATCTCTGAGTCTATTTCTGTTTCTTGTTTGTTTGGTAGTTAGATTCCACATATAAGTAAAATCATAGAGTACTTTCTCTGACTTATTTCACTTAGCGTAATACCTTCTGGGTATATCCATGTTGTTGCAAATGGCAAGATTTCATTCTTTTTTTATGGCTGAGTAATATTCCATATATATATGTATGTATACACACACACACACACACACACACCCCACATCTTTATCCATTCATCTATCAATGGATTCTTGGGCTGCTTCCATATCTTGGCTATTATAAATAATGCTGTAAAAAACATAGGGGTGCAGATATCTCCTAGAATTGGTGTTTTTGTTTTCGTTGTGTGAATACCCAGGAGTGGAATTGCTGGGTGGTATGGTAGTTCTATTTTTGATTTCTTGAGCAACTTCTATATTGTTTTCCGTAGTGGCTACGCAAATTTACATTCTATGGGGAGGAACTGAGGGTGTTGTTGGAAAGATGGACTGATGCCAGCTTGTGAAAGCCCTTGAATGCTTTGCGAAGGAGTTTTGACTTCAGGCTGCAGCTGGGAATTCTCTAACCTCAGTTTTTAATCAGGTGGATCAAATGATCATATTTGCATTTTTTGTGTTCCTGGCCGTCGCACTGAGGTGACTTGGGGGGTGGGAAGGAGGACTGGTGGCTTTTTCCTAGAACAGATGAGATGAGACATTGTTGTTTTCCACATCAATTTCAACAAGGCATCACTGATGCTTCTGCTATCAGGCAAGTCTGGTGAGCATGTGTGAATGAGTGGTGGAGGACTGTCCCAGGGACCGAGTGACAACCGGCTGGTTCTCTGGTTGTATGTCACTGAGAAGTCCTAGGGGAGCAGGAAGGAGGGGGCCCTGAGGTTCTCTGCTGTCGGGTTTCAAAGACTTCAACGGTGAAGGCCCAGCCACCTTGGCAAGGACAGCGTGCTGCCCTCTTGGGGCGGTCCCTTGAGCCAGACAGCACAACAGAGCACTCCCTTTTCTCCATGTGAGCCTTTGAAACTCTTTGAAGACAAGGGGCTTTTTCCTCTGTCACAGCCAGGACGTTAGTCCACGTTTATGTACTTTTGTCATTATACTCCATGGGGAATCTGTTCTTGACGAAAATCTTAGTTGCACACTTGGCTAGAAGCCACTGTTGTTACATTTGTTGGACGCTTGTTGGACACAACGGGTGCTCTGTCATGCCCAGAGAATAGAAGTAGTGATGACTGTGACGCCGATCGGAACTGATTGGTAGACGAATGCTACGATTCTGCGTGAAGCTAAAGGGAGGGGTCAGCGGTCTGGCCCTCACGATACTGGGGTGAAATGGGTGTTTGCTGCAGTCCTGTAGAGGCCGGTTGGTGTCACCAGGATGAGTGAAAAATTCTACTGTGGTGACTAGATGGGAAAAAGAACAAAGTAAATACAGTTCCCTACAAATTTATGACATTTTACTTTGTGTGAGGAAAATGCCTACGTAGCAGAAATTCTGGAAAAGCGGTCAGGAAATATTCCCATCTTAAATTTAAATCTGTGAGGCTATTGCCGTGAAACGATGTAGGTACAAGCTGTAAGGAAGCAGTTGAGGGGGGAGTTATCATTCAGACTTCCGACCGTGGCGGGAGTAAGGGAGGCTTTATTGACGAGCTGACATCGGAGGTGGTTTGGGTAGGATGGGTAGGCCAGTAAAGGCGTGTGGTGTGATGAACGCTGGGTGTTACACACAACTAATGAATCATTGAACATTATATCAAAAACTAATGATGCACTATATGTTGGCTAATTGAATTTGAATTAAAAAAAAGTCTCTTAAAAAAAGAAGAGAGAATGTTTCATGAACCTGTAATTTCAGTCTCTGCAAACTGGTATGTATAATGTGAGGTAAGGGTGCAAAGTCATTGTTTTGCGTGTGGATATCCAGTTTAAATGATATCCAGTTGGTGAATTCTCCCATTTAAAAAATGTATGTGTATGTGTTACACACAATTCTGAAATAATATACACAAAATCTGATTATCTCTCAATGGTGGGTTAATGAATTAAAAATTTCTTTTCTACCTATATTTTTACAAATGTGTAATTATTATTATGTGTATTATAGAAATACAAATGTGTATTTCCTTATGTGATAAGGAAAACCAGGTTATTATTTTTTTTTAAGATTTATTCATTTATTTTAGAGAGAGAGAACACAGGGGGAGGGACAGAGAGAGAGGGAGAGAATCTCAAGCAGACTCCCCGCTGAGTGAGGAGCCCAACACGGGGCTCGATCCCATGACCCATGAGATCATGACCTGAGCTGAAACTAAGAGTTGGACACTTAACTGACTGAGCCACCCAGGCACACCTCAAAACCAGATTGTTTTTTCACGTGAGAAGAAGCAGCGAGAAGCCTTGGGTTAATGCCCTTGCTTTAGTGTGCACGTGAGTTTGAGTGCCATATAGTCCTGAGAGGTAAGGAAAAGGCTTTAATATATGCAAAGTATTTGAAGGGCAGAAAGGGTACAAGAACAGACTGCCCATGCATGCCCTCTGTTTGGAATAACAGGCCTTATCAAGAACCTGAGAGAAGGGCCTGGTTTCTTCCTCTTGACAGATGCAGGAGTGGTCTCTGAGCAGAGAACATTTACTTTTGGGTGGGATTCCAGGGCTCCTCGTCTCCCCATCCAGTGGGCAGTGCCACGCTGGCTCCGCCAGCGGGGTTCTCACCAGGCCCACCAAGCAGGAAGAGCTGTTTAAATGCAGACATGTCCCAGACACTTCTATCATTGGTATAGAATCAAGCTGATTATCTAAGCCTGGCCCCACTTTTTATAAAGTGGGAAACCAGTGCTCATAATGACTGAATAGTTAGCTTCAAGCCTTGCAGCTGGCTCACAGCAGCGCTAAGAATCCAGGTCTTCTGATTCTCTGGTCAGTGACCCCCCCCCCCGACTCCACCCACATTCTGTCTCCTTCTGTTCACATCTACCGTCTTACAGGTCCTTAGCACAGCCAAGTAGTATACCTGGGAGTGGAAAAGGAGCCCAGACGCTAAGGCTGTGTTCTGGAAAGCCCCTAAAAACAAACATTTCTATGACTACATAGCTGAAATGATAAGAGACACAGTGAACTTCCTCCACATAGAAATTTTTTTTAACTCTTGTTATTTCCCTTTAAAAGGCATATTACTGCCACAGAATCATAAATCATCATAAGCCAGTTATAAACAACCATTAATAGATGGGAAGAGCTTGCTTAATAGGAATTCTTGTGGAAAAGGAAAGTTCAGGAGAATTCATTACGTTTTCCCATTGTCAGTTGGCATTGAAAGTTAGCTAGCAAACTGTCGTTCCTTTCCTGGATATAGATATAAACTAAGTGGTATTGTCTTGAAATCCCACTGTACTTGGCACTTTAAGACCATATCCAGACTGATTGCCCCAGTCATGGGCATCATTTAAGATATCGACAACTTAGAGAGTGCCCAGAGGGTTGCCAACCAAGATCCTGACACGTTCCAGACTCCACACTGAGCAGTGAGTTCTTGGTGGGAATGCGACGCCATGTGTCTTTTATTCTCCCCCCTAATTGTGAGAGATTACAATTCTGAGGTCATGGACTAAGCAGAGATTTTTAAGACAAGCTCCGAACCTCCAGGCTTCAGAGTCAGGAGAAAATGGGAAATGTCACAGTTTGGGCTAATGAGAATAGCAGGAGACCACCAAGAGGAAAAGAATTTGAATTCTTATTTACCTGGTTGCTTTATGAGGATTTCTTCTGTTCCTGGCTCACAGGTTAATTCCTGCATGTCCAGTGTATCTTTTTTTTTTCCCAAAAAAGGAGGAAAAATGCAATCAAATCTAATAAAGCATATTCTAAAAACACTATATTTGGACTGTCAAATCATTATCTTACCTTATTCAACACATTCTAGCTTTTACACTCTAGGAGGATTTCTGATCAGTGCCTGGCCACTGTGTAAGCCCTTATCAAACATATAAAGCCCACCTAAGAAGATTTGGTCAATCGAAACCCGCTAGTGTGAAAGCAGGGGAGAGAGACCTATGTGCAGGGAAAGGTGTTACAGCTTTTTCATACTTCTCTCAGAGTTTTCCAGTCTCATCAGGCTCCAAAGAGATAGGGACTTCGAGGACAGTTGTCCATTCTTCAATCAAATAAATTGCCCACATTCATGTGTGATAACACTCAATGTTTGTTAGACTTTCAACTCGGTCACCTAGTTGACTATCAGCAGAAGAGAATTGGGAAGAAAATGAAACTTCCAAGGTACACGAAGTCTAGCAGGTGTGAATCTCAACTTGCATATCAAAACCATCCCACTGGTTGAGTGGAAAAATGTATAAATACTACTTCCAAACCACATCGAGCTCATAATTACAAACTGTCAAAATAATCGTAGTAAGCTTTTATTAAACATGGTGCTATGTGGAATTCAATATGGACTGAGTTAATCAAGAGGATCCCTACACTCAGGGTTATGTCAGCTCTTAGGCTAAAAGACTGTTAGGCAAAAATGCTCATTATCTTATAGACACACCCTGTGAACAGCTATGTCGTGATTAGAGAGCTTAGTGAAACATGGTTTGATCATTGGCAAGAAAAGAAACTGGTGAAACAGTCAGTGTCAGCTCATGAAATAAATAAAATGGAAAAAAAAAAACCCTCCAAAGTTTATTTGTAACAGAATAAGAGGACCCTGGTTACTCAGGGCTTGGGAAACCATGGATACATAGGCTTGGATCTTTATTATCACAGGGGCTCCTGGGTTAGAGGGGGAGGCAAATAAAGCGGGCGATGGGAAGAAGGCAGAAATCAAATGACTAGTAGAGCTAATGATGTATTTCATGTGATAATGTAAAAGTACTACCAGATCTGCCAGTTTATTTTTGGAGAATGGATAGAAGTTTAGAATCTATTTATGGGGCTCCGTTATTACCCAGGAGAGAAGGATTTTTTTTGCAGCAAGACCAACATAAATGGGTTTAGTGAGTCACAAATTTTCTTGCTAAAGTCTGGTTTTAGAACCTCCCCACAGGGACCTCTGCCCACGCTGCTTAACTGTTGTGAGGAAATACAACTTGGGGTCTCTGTCACTGGCCCTTTCTCAAGCCACCGGGACTCTGGGTAGAAAAAGCTATTATAACAATGGCTGATGATCATAGTAAGCATGGCCAGCACCTGATAGTGTCCTAGGCGGCTCCTCTGCACCCAAGCGTCTAGATTGGAAGGGTTACAAAGGGTGTCAGGGAGAATAGGTGAGACATAAGGCCTGGGCTTTCTCAGTGATTTTAGAATAGAAGTGGGAAGGTTCTGGAGCTCACCTTGATGGTGAGGCATAATGGTTAACCACGCTGACTTGGAGAGTGATCTCCCTGAGTATATCCCCTCTCTAAGACAGTTCTTCTGTAATAGGGGGATAATGCCTTGGGCTTCATGGGTTTGTGGTGTGAATGGAAGGAGATTAAATGGACTGTCTTTGCTCAGACAATTACCCGGCTAATGCTCCCAATTCTTTTTGGTCTCGGCTGTTATATGGCTTTCTCAGAAGAGCTTTCTTTTCAGCTCTATGTAATATACATCCTACCCTTCTGTCCATGCCTCCCTAGCACCTCACTGTGCTTTCGCTTTCTTTACGGTAGTTAGCGTTACTTAAAACATGCGTCTATGTTGGCTTTCTTTCTTTCTTCCTTTTTTTTTTTTTTTTTTTTACTGTGTCTCTCTCCCTCACTAGAATGTATGTTGTATGCCTCTGGGACTTTTTAGGCTTGCCTCTTTGGGGAGCGATAGCACATGGGAGGTATACTCAATAAATGTGTTGAATGAATAAATGAATGAATGAATGAGATAAACAAAATGTAAAATGCTTTGCACAGTGGCTGGCACATGATGAGTACTTGAAGGAATGAAATTTCAGCTACCAATCTTATGTGGATTGGCACTGGGTAGAAAGCTCTTGTCCGAAAAGAGTGGTCTCATTCTACTCCTGGTGAGGCCAGACAGAATGTGGAGGGCCCGAGGGCTGGTGAGGGATGTAGCATCACCTAGAGAACATTATCAGGGCTTTTGGAGGTGTAGGGTCCAGCCAAGAGATTGTGGAGGAAATTCCTGAACTCCCAACACATGGACTCCCCGCAGTGCTTGGAGGTCACATTGGGATACTCTGAATGCTCATTTGGGAGGTGATCACAGGACCACAAGGGAACACTGACCTGCTCCACGGTTCACATCATCTGCTCCCACTTTTCCTTCAGTTTGGGGATAGGGAACCGCCTTTTGCTTTGATGCTTCCCTTCTGGCCTGAACTTGCAAAATGGATATTTATTTATTGTAAAGTGTTTCATACAAGGTAAAGTCACCGATACGGTTTATCAACTTGGACCTCTATCTAGTGTTCCCTGGCCTCCATACTCATGATGATCTCCAGAAATCTTCAGGGTGCTGATTTATATCCAGGGGACAATCCTGGCTTCTTCCACTTTGTTCCTACAGATGCCATTCAGATGTTCTTCCTGTGTTAGTCGTAGTCCTTGAGAAGCGGACAACAAGGTAGTGTTACACGTCGCAGGGATTTTCTTGAAGGAAATGCTTACGTGAAAGGACTTGGGGGGGGACCAGGACAAGGTCGGGTTAGCAGTCAGATCACAATATAGGCCTGACCCAGTGAAGGGGGTGAGGAGAGAAGGCTAGGAGGGAGCAAGCCAGACTGCCAGGCAGGCTCAGGAAGCCTCTGCAAAGCCTCTGGGAAGTCTTTGTGCCAGAGTCAGCCAACAGGGAGTCCTCTGTCCCCCAGGATGGAGTCCTCCCACCACACCCTATCATCGGCAGCGAGCGGCCCTTGGAAAGTAGGGTCATGGTGTAAACAGCAGTGGACTTAAAAGTGCCGTGGTTAGGGCCCTGGTTCCGTTCCATTCCCTGTAGAAGGAGGTGGGCAAGGCACGTTCTCCTGGCTGTTAAACTCCAGAAAGCTAGGTGATGCCATAGCCATCCCCTAAACCTGGTAGCTCTGTGATGCCGTACCAGGCTACCAAGCGGGAAAGATGGGGTTAGGTGTCTGTCTCAGGAAAAGACAAACTAAATGGGTTAACACAGGCATGATAATGGAGGGGGTAAAGTTCCTTCTTCCAGCAGCTGTCCCAGACACAGTGGTTCTCTGACATTCCCTGACCCGGGAGTCTACCACTCAAAAGTTGGTCTGTGTCCTCTTCGAGTCCTCTAAATCCATCTTTCCTGGGATGTAGCTTGTGCTCAGTAGGGCTGGGTCATACCAGTTCTCATAGTTACAGCCTCAAAGAACCAGAACCACTACTTCAAGAGGTCAGTCTTGGTGTATAGACCTGTTTACTTATCTAATCTCTTTCTACCATGAGGTTTTCTGTTAAAGGAGCGGGTATCTCCTTCTTGTCCTGGGCCTTGGTTGGGACCACCCAAGTCCATCCAGATGATTCTCCTCTAGGGAGAACCTCAGGGAGTTGGGCTTGCAGTCCCCTTACCCTCAGAAGGTCATTTGGGTTCCTTATGAAAATTTCCTCATTCTCTTCATAGCACTTTAACATTCCTATATCAATAACTTACTTCTGGGGGAAAATTAGGAACACATGGTTCACTATCACTCCACTCTACTTGCTAGCTGAGACCGAGAGCAGTTGAAATAACATCGCAGACAAATATTTTCCGTAATCTGTAGAGAGTAATCAATACTTGGAAGGAAGGTCCCTTGGCGACAGTGTCAGCATTCCATTTTCTGAAGTATTCTTGTGTGTTCGACTTCGTGGCCTCATACCTTTTCATCATTTCTCAACCACTGGTTACTGTGACTTCTCAGAACCAAGCGGGCCTCTTTATGCAGATTTGTGTAGCTGGTTTCTGCAGAGTTTCTTTTCTTTTTCTGGAGTTTTGGTATAATGGGACCAGGTCTAGTGAAGCGAGTCGAGTAAATGGCTGGTTTTGTTCCCTGGAGCCCTGTTGTCCTTCTGCGGAACGCTGACCGTGTGATCTGTCCATGGGAAGAGGCAGCTGCTAGCAGGCCGCTTGTGTGACCCAAAGCAAATGAGAAGAATCCTTCCTGTGAGCTCGAGAGCACATGCTGGGCGGGCGGGCTGGGGGGGGGGTTGCTTTGTTTTTCACCCTTTTAGAGCTCGTTGCTCCCAAAGAAGTGGCTGTAAATGGAGATGAAGGGATAAGACTTTGTGACTAATTCCTCTGGGGAGCCTACATGTCCCCACTCCTGACCCCAGGGTGGCGCCTCCCCCGTCCTCCCACTGCAAGGCTCATAGCAGCTTTATGACAAGGTGGGTGTTTGCGATCCAGTTCTGGATGGGGACGAGTCCAATCCTCCCCGGCTCTGGTGTTCTTTCCATGACGGGGCTGATGCTCAGCCAGTGGAATCCCAGTGAGCTCAGGGAACAGGCGGTGTGTGTCAGGTTGATTCAGCGGAGGAAGTCAGGGCCTTGGTTTCGCCTTATAAGTCTGCGGTTCCGGTGGAAGCGAGACGGTCTCAGCTCGAAAACCCAAAGCTCTGAGCATTCCCAGATGACATCTGTAGTTTTTCCAACACACATTTGGCCTCCTCGGTTGCTTGCAGGGCTTCGATTGTGCAATCACACTTTGGCACATTCTTTGTGCTGTGAAATCTGTATGTTTTCAGCTCAGACATCTCAAAAATCATCATTGAAATATTTTTTTCAGGATGGTTTATCGTAAAGCAGACTCACTCTCACTGACATTTCTGGTAACCAGGAGGAGGAGAGTGACAACGAAGGAGGGAGGAAGGTGTAGTGGCAGGAGGGCTGGCCTTGTTACTGGATAGCCAAGGTTCAAGTCCTGCCTGCCCTTTTTGACTTGTTGAAGAACCTTAGGCTTTTAGGGGCTCAGATTAATCTTCTGTAAAATGGAGAAAATAGTATCAACCTTGCAGGGCTGTTGTTGGAGGTAATTTTAGAGTTAAGTAAATGGACTCCCCATGTTTCGTATAAATATATATTTGGGGTGTGTGTGTGTGTGTGTATGTGTGTAGTAATTGTTCTAGTGTAGCAGTGGGAGTGGTATAAACTGATTGTATGTTCAAGGAATCTCAGCTCACTTTTAAGCCTTCAATAAATCACACGCATACTCACAGATGCACACAGCATGCTTGCACGCACATATAAATACACCCCAGGCATGCACACACGCACACACATTCCTTGGAAACCTCTACTTTTGATAAATAATCTGCTTCGGAGGTTGGCCCAGACTACGTGTCTGTGAGTTATTCCTCAACCCCCCAAACTGTCTGGGAATGTTTGAACTGGGTCCTGTGCTGATATCTGTACAGGCAGTCCTCAGCTTTTCCTTTTCAGCCATCAACTGGTAGCAGGTACAATCAAAAGATGACAAATTGTTGCTAACTTCTTTGCTAATATCTAAGATCTGAGGACATAAATCATTCTGAAGCCTAGCTTAGGGTATTTGGAAAAGAGAGAAATATTTCCCTCCAACTCTTGGAACACGTCCCTGTCATTGCAGCATTCATGTTGTTTCCAAACAGACTTTAGGATAGGCCTTTTTTGGCACAGCGAGAAAAGATACAGTCCTGTCTCTTATGAGGTCTGTATGCCAAAATATTGGTCACCGGCTTCTTAGCACATTTAGTAAATGGCTTGTTGTCTTATAATTATGAAATGGAATTTCAGGCAATGTACTGGAAAAGAAGTTAAAAAAAAAAGATAACTCTTTCCTGGAACAAATTTTGCAAGTTTGACTTCTCATTTGGCCATTGATATATCGAGCTTTATTTTCATTTAATTACTCAGCCAACTGATTAAACAAAATATTTATCAATAGCCCACTGCATTTAAGGCGCTGTCAAAGTGCTGGGAGTACACTGATGGACATGACAACATGATTGTCCTTTATGGAGACTGTAGTCCACGAGTTAAGAAACGAGGTGCAAAGTACTAGGGGGTGAGATATATAGGGCATTTTAAGAACACAGGGGAAGGACATTGCTTCTAGAGTTGTAGAGAGAGCAAGCAAACCATAAGTTGGGATCTGAGAGTGAATCAGTATGGTCCAGAGTGCAAGGGAGTAAATGGACATGGGTGAGGCTGTGGAGAGGGGGCAGGGCCAGATCATCAGTTCTCAAAGGCCTTAAGGCCTTTGCAGAGAGCTTGATTCTACTCCGAGGCACCGAGGGGAATCTACAAAGAAGTATAGTGTGTGTAGTGTGGAAGGAAGGTCAGAATTTTGTTTTAGAGAGATCAGTCTGGTGATGATGTAGAGTCTGGGTTGGAAGGACTTCAGTCTGGAAGCCGGGAGGCTATTTGGGATTTGTTGCTGTTTTCGGTGTAAGAGATGCTGGTTGGCCTCAACTTGGGCAGTGGCAATAGAAAGGAGTAATGGATCGAAAACATTATTTAGTGGATAGAATCAGTAGGACTTGGTCACTTATTACGTAGACTGAAGAAAAGAAAGGAAACAAAGATGATGCCAATTTTTCTAACTTAAGTGTCCAGTTATGTGGTGGGGCCATTTTCTGATACAGGGAGCGTAAGAAGAGGAACAGCTTTAGGGGAAAGAGTAAATTTCATTTTGGACACGTTGAGCTTGGTGTGTCTCTGAGATCAAGTGGAGATGTGGAGTACACAGGGAGGGTACCCAGATCAGAAACTCTGCAGAAATATCAAGCCTGTAAATATGGATTTGGAAGTTGACCTACAGCTGGTACTTTCAGCCACGAGTGTTCATCCACTAAGAGGCTGTGGAGTGAGGAGTGGACCAAGAGCAGATCTCTGAGGAATGGAATATGTCAAATATGGGCAGAGGAAGAGAAATGGCCAAAGGAGAGAAGCGGCATCCAGAGAAGCAGGAAAAAAAAAATGGGAGAGTGGTGTGCAGGAGAGTGGGGAAGAAATGATTTCAAGGAGGTGGTGGTCACATGTGTCTAGTGCAAGTCTGAGGTCAAGGGAAACACAGATGGAAAGTTTCCTTTGGAATTTACAAGAGGAGGGATGTTTATCTTGGCAATAGTAGTTGAAGAAGAAAGTTGGTGAAGGAAGCCAGACTTCAGCAGGCTGAATAGGAGGTGAACAGGTGGACCAATGTGTGAGGACAGTGACACAGGGCAGTAGCTAGAAGGGCGCAGGGGAGAGAGCAGATTTAGACTTCTCTTCTTCTTTATTCTTTCTCTTTAACTTTTTGAAGTTAGGAGAGTCGTGGGAGTGTTTAGATGCAACTGAGAAGAAGGCAGTAGCAAGAGGTCAAGCTATGAAAGGGATACCTAAGATGGGGAGTCCCTTGAGAGAGAGGGGAATGTTCCAGACCACCTGTGGAAAAATTAGTCCTAGAACAGGGTCACCTGCTCTACTATGAAAAAGAGAAGGGAGGATGCATACAAGCTGGTAGTTTTGGTGGCTGAAAATGGAATTTTTCCTGTCCCTGACTCCTCCTCCAAATCATGGACCCTGACTCTTAGCTTTATCCTCATATTTATATATTATTTTACAATGCAAGGATTTATCTACCTGGGTAGTTCCCCTGTGTATTTTAGGTCATCAGCTGGTATCTTTAGTGACTCAAATACAAGTTCTGGAAGGCTGAGCATCTCTTTGTCCTGCAAGGAAGGTCTTGCCTTTGCTGAATGGGTAGCCAGGGATTAGGGCAGATCCTGTGGCCTCAGAACAGAACAAAATGAGATCAGGGCCTGGCCTTCATTCCTCTACTGTCTAACGGGGTGTGCAAATCCGTCACAGATCCTGCTCAGCAATTTATGCAGGTTGGTGCGCTATCTTTCATTCTTGAAAAATACTTGAAGAGCTATTTTCAGCTCGCCAAGGGAAGGGAGTCTAGGTTAGTTGATTCACTTGTTAATTGCTCAAGCAGTTTGACACCCTGGCAGATATAAGACTTCTTTGGAATAATTTGCTTCAAATGAATTTGGTTGGCTTGGCTCTAAGTGGATTTATATCTTAGGAGAAGACTCTACAGCAGGGGCACTGGGGCAAGTAATTAGCTTCTGTTCCCTATAGAAATATTGTTCACATGTGTGAAGTTGGGCTACAATGAGTATTAAAGGCAAGTTAGGGGACAAAGATACCACTATGTGGCCACAGTGTTCTGGAACTGTCGTGGAGGAGAAACACTAAGTCCCTTACTTGCTTTCATCATTAGCTAGTGGATTTGCCTCCTTTTCTCCATCCCCCTGTTGGGTAGTTTGGGCTTCACCTAAAATGTGTGGTCCAGGTGAGCCACTGCATCGTCCAGCTCTTTGGACACTTGGCCCCTGGGAATCGGGAAGCAGGGGCGAAGATCTTTTCTGGTTGTCCTCTCCGAGAGGGCAGCCATGCCTGTGAGCTATTCTCCATGTGACTGGGTTGGGTGGATTTAGTAAATCTTTGAAGGATCCTCCACAGCATGCCAGAGAACCACAGATAACTGATGAGTTTTTAAAAACTCATTTAATTATTTACAAGTCTTTGCAATATATGGACTCCGGCACATATGTTTTTCAGGGCAGCATTCTTGTTTATTTCCTGGAAGCCCTTCAGGACAAAGTTTATTCATGACCATGGCTCACTCCAGGCACATTGACCAGTGTGGCACTTGGACAAAAGAAAAGGGACTAAGGGAAACAGTGTGGTTTCCATGTGAGTAGCCTCTGTGAAGAAGTTGGAAACTGAGGAAAGGTACTACTGTGAGGAGACTGAATTTCATTTCAGTGCTACTTGATAACATTGTTTAAAGGTGAATTTAGAAATGGTTTCTTTGCAGGCTCAGAGTTCCCAAGGAGCTAGAAGCAAAAGCAGGACTCCATGTAAACCCAAAACATGCAGGGCTGTATTTCAAATTCTAGGCTGCCTAATTCTAGCATGCCTATGGAAAAGAGCCGAGGGACTGTGATAGGCCAGGTTTTATTTATTAGCATGACTCTTACCCTTAAAATTTGCATGAACTGTATAGGAAAGAACATAGTAGTCATTTCTCTTGGAGCCAAATAGGAATTTTTTTAGGGGAAATAAATAAAACCCAAACACATCTTCTTACTTAATTCTCAATAATCCAAGAGGTTAATCCAGCAACACCGTGGTTCCTTGAGAGGTTGTCAGAGAGGACTAAGGTCTGAGGAGCCTTGTTTGTGACTTGAACAGTTCTTGTCTTGAGCCTGATACCTAAATTCTCCCCCTTTGTCTTCATCCTGGCCCCATATTTCCTCCGGATCCTTCAGAGATTTACAAAAATGCTACTGAGAAAGAGTCTTAGTCTTTCCATAGATAAGAAGAACTTCAGAACTGGTGGTTCTTCAGAAGAAAGTCTTTATATATGGAAATTAAGAGTTTTTCCTTGGTAAATGTTCCATTTGTTGCTTTAAGTTCCAGGTTGTTTATCTGGTAACTGTCATTTATTTTCATTTTTTCTTTGGCATGTTTACGGTTGATTTTCTAATTTTCTTCATGTTGATTATTCAGAGCCACATTAACAATTTTTTAGAAGTTAGGAGGTCATTTTACAGCTCTTCTCACTCTTGCCTTCTAGGAATTACATTAATCTTTCCCTCAAATACCCTGAGAAGGAAAACGTGGCAGTTTGTTAGAACCTCTCCTTAGCTTTGGCAGACTTGTACTGAACGTGATTAAGGGCCAGTGCTTTTCGTGAATGTGGTCAACTAGAAAATTTTCTGATGTAAAGAAGATTGGGAAAAGTCTGTCATTTCATGATTCAACCCATGATGCCTCATGAACTGTCTCCTGGCAGCAATTCAGCATTAGAACTTTTGATAGAAGAAAATATACTCAAAACATGAGTCTTTCAACTCATCAAGCTAGAAACATTGACTATCAGAGTTGATAGGAGGCCTTTTGCATTTTTCATGGCAGGGGCTCAGTGATGGGGGTACAAGGCAAAATTTGAGTCATGGAGGAACTGTGGGATCAGGCAGTAATCTAGTTATAGGAATCCCATAATTCAAGGCAAAAACAGAACTTGCAGTAAGATCAACTTGTGCTGAACTGATGAACTCTCGAACTCGTTTTCCCTCTAGAGTTTGAACTGAAAGTCAGGGTGGGTTTGACCTCATCAGTAGAGAGTAAGTGGCCCAGTGGTAAATCCATATGTTGTTCTAATCAATGGGTTAGTTTTTTTTATGGTGTGGACCCATTAGCAGCTGAAAAAGCCTATAGTGTTCTCAGAAAAATACTTTTAAAAAATGTTAAATAATGTATATAGAATTGCAAGGGAGACTTCTTTTATTGAAGTGTAGTTATTAAAATAAAAAAATGTAATATAGCAATATATTTGCCCTTCATTTATGCATTAAATAACAACATCTACCATTGGATCCAAAGTTTCAAAATAATGATCCATAAAAATGGTATTCTGAGATTTCTGCAGCAATTGTAATGTGACGTGTGTGTGTTTAAGATGTTTGAAAGTTTCATGCGTTCACAGAGGGAAGACAATGTGAAGACACTGGAGAAAGGTGATCCCCTACAAGCCAAGGAGGAAGGCCTTAGGAGAAGCTCTGCCAGCACCTTGATCCTGGACATCGAGAACGGTAAGAAAATAAATTTCTGTTGTTTAAGGCACCCAGTCTGGTATCTTGTTATGGCAGCCCCAGGAAACTGATAAGATTGATAATACCATTTAAGTGTTATCCTCATGGTTTCACTACTCAACAGTCTCCAGGTGCGTTTCCTCAGTCCAGAAGATCAGGACACTGGGAGAAATGACTTCCTATTTGTTAGAGCTGTGGATCTTTTTGGACAGTGGTTCTGAAGGAGGGTCTGTGGATGTGCCTTGAGAATTCTTTCTCTTTTGTGTGTATATCATTTCTTCATTTTTCTAGCAGTAGGGTCCAGAACTTCCACAAGAGTCTCAAAAATGTATGACTTCTCAAGAGTTTGTAGCCACCATTTTGAAATTTGTTGTGTATTCTGGGTTTCTTTACCTTGGCTCCAGCTGGACATAGAGTGTACCTAAGGACTACTGCCCATACCTATAACTGAAATTGTCCATTTATGCAGTATTTATGGGTGGGGCTGCCCACATGCTCTGAAAAATCTATAAAAGCCCAGAGACCAAAGTGAAGGCATTTATTTAGGTATATGTTCGGAATAAGGCATGGTGTTAGGTATGGAGATGTATAAGGATGCATAAGGGAATAGCCCGAGCCTCATATGTTGGGACAGCTTCAAACCTAGACATTTTCTGAGTTTCATGACCAGTAGTGTGTTCTGCCTCTTTTTGGCTGAGGCCAGACAGATAGCTCTGTTGTTCCTGATCCTGTGAACTGCCATGGGCTTGCCAAGCCTGTGGCCTTGTGTGGTCCATGGAGCCCCACCATGTTCAAGGGAGTATTTTTATATAAGCAGCATCATAAGTGGGTCTGCTCTCAAAGGAGAACTGGGAGAGAAGAGAGAGAGAGAGAGAGAGAGAAGAAAAAAACCAATGTGACAGTACCAAGTGCCGATGAAGATATGGAGCAACTGGAACTCTCATACATTTGCTCATAGAAATGCCAAATCATGTAGACACACTGAAAAAGTTTGGCAGTTTCTTATAAATTGAACATACACGCACCATATGATCATCAATCCCACTCCTAGGTGTTTACACGATGGAAATGAAAACAGGTTTACATTAAACCCGTATGCAAATATTTATAGAAGCTTTATTCATAAGAGCCTGAAAAGGCAAAGCATCCAAATGCTTTTCAACTTGTGAATATGATAAACAAACCATGGGACATTCAGACATTGGATTGGTACAGCAATAAAAAGACGAGCTTTTCATGTTCAAAAAGGCTTGACTGAATCACTACTGCTTTGTGTGAAGTTAAAGAAGCCAGACTCGAGGGGCGCCTGGGTGACACAGCGGTTAAGCGTCTGCCTTCGGCTCAGGGCGTGATCCCAGCGTTCTGGGATCGAGCCCCACATCAGGCTCCTCTGCTATGAGCCTGCTTCTTCCTCTCCCACTCCCCCTGCTTGTGTTCCCTCTCTCTCTGGCTGTCTCTATCTCTGTCGAATGAATAAATAAATAAAATCTTAAAAAAAAAAAAAAGAAGCCAGACTCGAAAAACTACATACGGTACAATTCCGTTCATGTGACATCTGGAACAGGTAAAATAGGGACAGAGAATAGTTGGTAGTTGCCAGAATGAGGGTAAGGGGCAAATTTGGCCACGAGTGGGTGTTACTAGGGAGTTTTTTAGGTGTATTCTGTGTTTGGTGGCGGTTACATGACTCTAGGCATTTGTCAAAACTCACAACTGTAAAGAGTTAATTTTACTGTATGTAAATTTTAAAATTATAAAAGCAAATAAAAAGAAAGTAGCTGCTGGCTGGAGCCAAGCTTATTTCAGAGCCAAGAAGGGAGCTTGAGGTCACAAGGGGACATTCTACTCGCTACTGCATATTCCACTGGCTTTCGCCAAACCCTTGGTGTGGACAGGCTGTGGGCAGAGCGTGGCCATTTGCAGGAGGCAGGAGCCCTAAGGTTTGACTCAGGGAACTAGAAATAGAGATAAATCTTGGGAAAGGGCAGCTGTGTTGAAGTGGACAAATTGGTATTCTCAGAACGAAGTTGGGACCAAATATTTTGGCATTACCTCGCCGGGAAAGAATAATGCAGATCAGGGCTCATGGTGTTTGGCCAAGAGATCTGAAAAGCTGCTGGACGACTTCCTCAGCTTGGGCCCTTCTCCATGTCTGTCTTCTCTGCTAGCAGTTCGGTGCCTAAAGGCTGTGTCTGTAAAGGGAAACCAACTGTTTGGGGGCAATCAGGTTTTAGGTGTTTTTGTAAGAGTTGATGGGCTCTGCTTTTACTCTTAAATGTCAGGCAGGAGAGAACAAAGGGTTTAGCCTCAAGCTTACCTGGTTATAAGGGTTTGTGACCTTGTGCTAGTTACTCACCTTCTCTAAGCTCCATTTCTTTCCTGGGATAAAAGGTTTTTATGGAGATCAGTGATGAGGCAGAATGGATTGAGAATGAACTGTTCCTCCACCTACCTACCTACCTACACACACACACACCCTTGAGAGGGCTGGGAGAGTCATGGTCAGCCAGTGTTCACAGGAGAAGATCAGGGTCAGAGTCAAGTTCATAGTCATGTTCCCGATATGGAATGGGCAATAGTGGTGAGGGATGTCTCCAGAAAAACAGGGCCCCCCTTAGCATGACAGCGTGCTTCTTAGATAACTAGGGAGAGGTTCATGATAGCCCATTTTAGTGGGAGGCTGGACAGGAATGAGAGTCTGCTATCCTGCCACTCCAGGGACCAGAGTACTCCTTTGCCTTTGGGTTTGGCAATATGTGGGCAGAGACAAGCCTCCATGTGTCTCCTTATCAAGCTTGAGGGCTCGAGTCTGGAAACCCCCCATCCTGTGGGTAGGGTTGAAGGTTCCCTGGGTGGAAGTACAGGAATGGGGGGTGAGCAAGTGGATTCTGAGAAGAAGAAATGGAGAGAGAGAGAACACACCGTTGTGTATGGTGCTTTCTGACCCCGCCCCTCCAGTCTGTAAGCCTTTTCTTTGTGTGGTAAAGGCAACAAACATGCTGGGAAAAATGACGACCTCCGTTCCCTTTATGCTGAACTGCTCATATAGTGGTAGGAGGGATCCTTCATTCTCATTTGCATAATTCCATCATGATTCTATGTGTTGGTAGAGGTGCTTGGTGATGGGCCTATTGTGTGGCCTTCTTATCATCACCGTAGTTAATGTTTACTAAACACTTACTATATGCCAGGCCCTGTTTCAAGCACTTTAATCATTTTAACACCTTTTTAACGCTCCTGTTAGCCCCAGGTATCTACTTTTATTTTAGAGATGAAGTATGTGAGGCCCAGATGTGCTAAGTACCTTGGCTCTGATTGGAGCTAGGCTATTTGGACCTAGGGCCTATGCTCTCAGTCACCTTCCCATATACTTCAACCCCCGCAGGAGAAGCTGCAAGAATTAATTATCACATGAGAGACTATGGACTCTGAGAAACAAACTGAGGGCCTCAGAGGGGAGGGGGGTGGGGGAATGGGATAGGCTGGTGATGGGTAGTAAGGAGGGCACGTATTGCATGGTGCACTGGGTGTTATCCGCAACTAATGAATCATCGAACTTTACATCGGAAACCGGGGATGTACTGTATGGTGACTAACATAATAAAAAAACGTTAAAAAAATTAATTATCACAGGTTCTAGGTTATCAAGGAAGCCTGTTTGACTGTAAGACCATTAGGATGGGTGCAGCAGTATTTGATGGCTTGGAAGGGTACTGCACACCGTCAGTGCTGTTAGGGTCAATGTTGTCAGTATCCCTAGCTCTGTGCTCCGGGGAAAGAGGGCATGGCCTTCACTCCTGGTGGTATTTTTGTGTTCTCTCCATGACTGTAGCATAGTGAATTGCACTTCAGTTATTTTGGTTGCCTAGATAAACTTTTCATTAAATAGACTTGATTTGAACACAAATTGGAAAAAAAAAAAAAGGAGATCTTGATTGGTACTGATGGTCTGATGATGTAACAAATTCCACACCAACTTAAATGATCACCAATAAAACAGGAAGCCTGACAAAGATTCTGAGGAGCCATGATTAAGTCCCTGCTTCTGTAGAAAAGAAGGCATTGAAGGTGCCTCAAGGTGGTTTGAACCTCCCATTTCTTATAAAGAAAAGATTCTTGGTGACTTTCTGTCCACCACCTACATGTTCCCTTTGTGTCTGAGGTGTGGAGAGCAGTGGGCTTGTGGGGCAGAGCCCATCCCTTCAGGAAGATACCAGAAGAAATGAATTACGAGTTCAGTATGTTTACAAGGCACACAACAGGATGGGATTTAAACGGAGTACCCCGGAGGTCAATTCAAGGCCCTCCCTTTCTGGGCTGGGCTGAAGTCCCAGTGCTGAGAGCTAGTCACCACCACCTCGAATTTTCAGAGCTACGAGGACAGAAGTCCTGTTGTATGGTTTTGGGGAGGCTGCTGTTGGAGGCATTGCCTCAGTTGTTTAAAATAGTGTTCAAGTTTGGGCCAGTCCTCCTGATGCAAGTGTTTTCTCCTGAGCTCATCGACAAATGTTACATCCCAAGAGTCCTTTCGTTTCTACCTAAGTCTCAGGGGTTCTTTACTGGTAACACATTAATCAAGCTATTAAGGGCTACTGATATTTGCTATTCAAAATGCTATTATGTAAGAATTCTTGTTTCCATGGAACATTTGACATTTTGCAAAGCTTCCACTGGACCTACCCACAAAGAGTTGAGATTTCCAGTGTTTGGAAAGATGCCTTGCTGTCAGTGTGTTATCAGTGATTTTTTGAGTTGATTGGTCACGGTTTTCAGTGGTTGCTCTTCTCGTATTAATGACTATATTAAAGATTTAAGGGTGTACGTTTACTAATTGCCTTGCAGTTAGTGTTACCATTTTGCTTTTTTTTCATACATCTTTTTTTTTTTTGGTAGTAATTGAAATCTTTGCAATGGTAAATGGAAAATTAGTGGGGTAGATGGATCACTGGTTCTTTTTTTGCTCTTTCTATAAGAACCATTGACTAGAACATGGGGTTAAGGTTCTAATATAAAGTTATTTCCATTGATAACAGTCCTGCGTTTCTATCCCCTAGGCTTGCACTTGTGTGCTTAAGTGGCTAGGTCTATGCGTGCAAGGCCCGCAGGGCAGATCAGAACCGTAGCCTCCCGCCCGGAAAAGCTAACCAGCCAACCAACCAACAAAAAACCAAACCAGACCACTGACAGCAAGAAACTCGAAGTACATGCCCTATTGCTATAGAATGGTGCTCCTTCAAATAAGAAGTAAGATCTTGCTATAACTTCCCCTTCAAAATCTGGAGACACAGGTCCTACTGTTTATATAGTCAAATCTAGATTGTGTGCTTGAGATGAGACATTGGAAGCTCTTCACAATACTAGTTAACTTTGCCCCGCAGTAAATCCTGCCACTCCCCCATTAGCTCCCTTTGGTTTGGGTGACTGCACCCCCACTCACACACATCATGCGTCGCCATGTCTGTGCCTCAGCTGAGGCTGTCGTGTCAGTGTGGGAGGCTCTACCCCTTCCTCCACCTCCACGCATGTGCCTGCGTGTGCATACGCACACAGGCACGTACTCCCTTCCACTGCGCTGAGAGACCGAGAGTGGCCCTTTGTGATTCTCTCCCGTAGTTTTTATATCATAGTAAATTTGGGGGTTCAGAAGGCCGATTTTGTTCTTGGTTCCATTGCACAACTAGGTCAAGAACCTCACTTCTCTAAGTTTTTTGTAAAACAGCAACAATAATCCCTTTCGTCGGGTGAAGTTTATTAAATATTTGTGGGAATCTTCAGATAAAAGAATCAATTCAATGGAATGAGTTTTGTGTAACTTGATCAATGAGCCAAATCCTCTCCTGCATTTGATTCTGATTTATGTCTGTTTGCATGTGTGTTTGGAAAGAGAAAGGCATAATGTGGAATGTATACACATCGTTTCATGCTTTCCCATGAGCTCAGTCAAATGTATCCTGTGGTATTTACATTTTATTCTACACAGTACAGAAAACAAGGTTCACTCAGTGACAACCTTCCAACAAGCCACAATTCTGGGAGAGACACGATGTTAGGACATGTACAAGGTTACATAGTAGTGCTATAAAGTTTGATTAGTCCATGTGGAACATTCTGTACTTTGCAAAAGGATCAAGACAGATGTTTGTCTCAATTTCATTTAAAAGGCATTTTCCTCAGATTTATACACTGAACCATTTGACCGATAGTTTTTTCATAGCTCTTTTCACCCCATGTGTTACCCATTATGGATTCAGAAGGCTGCAAACACCAAAGCCAATGTGAGTCAGCGGAGGCCGTTTGCAGACAGTAGGTTGTTTGGGGCTTCCCTCAGCTCATTCTAACCATCCCACACAAAATGTTCTCCGAGAATCTGGAATGGGGTTCTGGCGCTCCTGGTATAAACGCTAGGACTTCAGACTGCATCTCTCAGCTATTCCTTTAGGGCCTTTCTGGTAATTAGAATCTCATACTAGTGGGCATCCTTTTATTGACGAGAAAAAGAAAAAAAAAACTTTTCTGAAGAAGAGTTTGAGAGATTTCTTTAGGAAACATTTGTGGGGCGCCTGGGTGGCTCAGTCGTTAGGCGTCTGCCTTCGGCTCAGGGCGTGATCCCGGCGTTCTGGGATCGAGCCCCACATCAGGCTCCTCCGCTATGAGCCTGCTTCTTCCTCTCCCACTCCCCCTGCTTGTGTTCCCTCTCTCGCTGGCTGTCTCTCTCTCTGTCAAATAAATAAATAAAATCTTTAAAAAAAAAAGGAAACATTTGTATGTCGAGTATGGACTGGACACTGTGCTTAGTACGGGGATATAAAGATGCAAAAGAAGAAATCTTCGTCTTTCAAGAGCTCCCTATATGCTCTCAAGAGTTGAGAGTACAGTGTGGGGAGGACCATACATAGGTCTGGATGGGGTATCACGGGGACCTCGAGGAATTTATGAATAAGGTGATGTTAGGAAAGGCTCATGGAGGAGGTGACTTGAGTCTTAAAGGATAAGTATTTCACCAGTTTCAGCCTTACAGACACAAGCAAAGGATTGCCTTGTTTCATTGCAGAGAAAATAAATCAGTATATATAAAAGAAATCGAATGTATTTGGTGGGGACCAAAAATAAGATTTATTAGGTAGTTGTAATTCAGTTGTCAAATATAAGCTCTCTTTATTACAGTTGTAAGCAAATACCGATAGAACATGATATTTTCCCATCTAAGAATTCAGTCAAAATAGGATAACAAAGATGTCACGCTAGATTTCAGGATCCACTAAAAGGCTTCTAGCACAATATTCTGCGGTACAGGCAGTCCTCACTGCACGGCTATGATGTGTATGGATTTCAGTTACCATGGTTGACTTAAGTTACACCAGTCGCCCAACCGCACGGTTCGTATTTCAGTTATGATATTAATTGAGTATTTGCATAAAGTACAAAATTTGCTGCTGCCTCTTCAGTCTATAGAGGACTATGTAAATAACAGAGGCACTCAACGGTAAATGACCCATCACGTTCTCTCCTTGTCACTTGGTCATGAAGTGACATTCTACAAAAATGAATCATTGAAGGAGAGAGTTGGCCAACCAAAATAAAAAATGCAGCAAAGAACAAAATTCGATAATACTGGAAGTGAAATGTGAGTCCAGTGTAAATGGGGTTCTAGAAGAATAGCTTGCTGTGGAATTGTTGACTCCGTGGCTAAGACACCCTAGAAATGCAGCCGGAGGAGCTTCGTGACGATGAACTTGCAAACATAAAGGAAGAAACTATTTGAGACAGAAAGGATGAAGTTGACCCACAGGAAGTGACGCCAGCAAAACCTCTTCACGTTAAAGGAACACTTGGGGCTATTTCACAACCCGGAAACCAAAGCACGAAGGATAAAGTGTTGGAAGACAACTCGAATTTAGAGAAGAGTGTGCCAATTTGCCAAGGCATAGAAAAGACCCTCATTTTGTAGTTATGGTAAAAAGAAAGCAAGCCCCGTTCAAACTCCTGTTGAGAAGTTGTTTCTTAGAAGGAAAGAAAATATTTTAATTTTCATTGTTTCTCATTTTCAAGCTTTGGTATATTAAATGAGTGTTAGTTTCACTGTTTGTTCCATTTTTCTATACATTTATAAGCAACGAAGTTTTTCAAGTTTTGACAAATTTTTAAAGGCCGTGGAAGAGTGGNNCTCTTTCCCATTGGTCATCAGACCCACTTCGCCTGGTTCCAGCTCACGCAGCTGTTTCCATTGGTCAGTGCTACCACGCAAAGCAGGAACTTCCTGTATTTTGAAAAGACCAAAGACATTACTAGGGGCCAGTAAGAGCCCATGGCAAGGGAATATGGGAATCTGCTTCTATTGTCAAATCCCTTCTTACAATGAAGTCTCTAGCTCTTAAATAGGGTGCTTTGCTTTCATGTTTCAGAAAGCTTTCGTTTTGTGGAGGGGGGAGCTTCCCGAATGCAACACTAACCTTCATGTATATACATTTTGCAGCATGGACTATTTTAATCTGTTTGGCCTCCTGTAGGCTCTCCTAGTTGCTGTTTAGACCCATTATCAGAGTTCACCTTCATGGAAGGCAGTCGTGTTGTGTCCTTTGAGTAGAGGAAAGTTCGCAGTGAATTTGCTTTTTAATTGTAGGTCATGTACTGGTGGGGTCACGAGGTTAGTGAAGGCTGTTGTAGGGAATATGGGCTTTTGCCCCTTCAGGGTCCATTCCCCAGGAGGCTGGTAATAGTCCCTTGCTTCCTCCGATTATGCATTTCCCACTGTATGCAGTATTGGTGGGAATCTCTTAAGGGGCCTCACACCTCCATGGTCTTTTCGCCTGGAATTCAAGTATCGAACAGTGTGACTGTTGTAGCTGATTGTCCTCAAGCAAATGTACCTTGCAATGCTGTCCATTAATTCTTTTCCTTAGATATCCAGAGCTGCCTAGTTCTTATTCTTTCTGAGTTTCATTGTTTAATTTTTCCTTTAATTTTGGAGGTTACCTGTATTCTTCTAATATAGTTCCTTTTCTCCCCCCCAAGTTAGCCAGAATTTGTTTCTTTGCTTATTTAAGAAATGTAAACCTTGTTTAGCCCTTAAGCTGAACCTGGTTAAAAAGTAAAGACAAAGTTTAAAACCTTCAAGTAGAAGAGTAATCATGAGATGCATTTCCAAATATGAACAAGTCAAAGACTAAGAAATCTCAAAGACACCTGGAATCAATTCAACAGATTTCTCCTTTCTCCAAAGGAGAATTTGGTGCAGTAGCCCCAAACTCAAAAAAGGTAACTAGATTAAAAAAAAATGGCAGCATATCAGAGATTTATCCTTTTGTTCACTCAAGGGGCAAGTGAGATGGGAAGGGAACATTTTGCCACAGATTTCGTTTACTTATTGAATTATTTGTTGGGACTTACCTATATAGCAGGTACTGTTCTAGGTACTTAGGATGAATCAGACAACAAAACAGACAAAAATCTCTGCCCTCTTTAAGCTCCTATGCAGGGAGGACAGACCTAAAGGGGACTCTTCTTGGCCATTATTATTTTGACTTGGGGACTATTAAGTATAATGTACAGATCAAATAAAATTCTGACTTTCTGTCTCAAATAGAAATGAAACCCAAACTAATAGCTTTCAGAAGTGCTAAATTATTTTCATATTTCTGGCTCCTCCAGTTATTTTCCCTTTTGTCAGTCCTGGCCAGAACTGGAAGACAAGCATATCCAGGCTGCGTGAATTTAGAATCTCACCACGAGATTCAATAGCGTCTGGTGCCTGGAGCTTGGCATAAGACCCTCCACATTCTCATTGCTCAATAAGCATAGGATGATGGTTCTTTCTGATCTGAAGCTGGATTTCTCAATAGAAGATGGGAGTGATCCTGCCCTGGGGGAAGGAAAGCTCCTCTTTTCCCTCTCTTCCTTCCCCAGCTTCTGGAATGAAAAGAAAATTGCTATGGAAAAGAATACCCAGAAAACTTTCACTGGCTCAATTTCATGATATTAAAGGCAAAGGAATGGGTCCTTTGGCAATCAATGCGAATGCTAGCATCTCTAACTGCATTTGGCCAGTTACCATTGTTATTTAAAGGAAAGTGGAATACAAACAACTTTCTTTTTCAGAGCTGCCAATCCAACTCCATTATGAATCTCTAAAGAAATAAACTTGAAAACAACTCCTTGTCCTGCTTATAGGATCATTATTTGGGATCTGTTCAGTAGAAACTGTGACATCTGATGGACGAGGCTTGAGATTGGAAATCCATGAACACTGTGGCCAGTGAGAAATAGGAGACAGAAGGAAATCAGCAGGTGATTGTTCTAGATTGTTCTTCCAATGGACAGGTCAGAGGCACTGTCTGTGGATATCCCACATGGCTGCATGATTGGCTGTGTCTCCTCTTCAAGCAGTAGCCAGCTCAGCACCCATTACCTTGTAATGGTTTTCCGCCCTTCTGTATCTCACTCCTCTTTCCCTCCACCCTTACTCTCCTAGAATTGCATTTTCCCAAAAGCATTAGCCCCTAAGGCTTGTTTCAGGTACTGTTTCTAGAATACCCAAGTTGTGAGAGGAGGTGATGTATTTTTTCTTAAATGGATAGCCCTTTGTCTTTACATTATTTACTGAATAATCTCTTTCCGCACATGCGCACCTCACACTATTCCTGGACTCTATTCTGTTCCATTGATTTTTTTGTCTCTCTCTATGCTGTTATCAAACTTTTAGTTCCCACGGATTTAGGTTTTGATGTCTGGTAGGTTCTAAATAATCCTGAAATTTACCCTCAGCTTCTTTCCTTCCCTCGTGTGATATCTCACCTCCGCTTCAATTTTGGTCTGTGATTGAGTCCCACTCTCTTTCTCAGCATGAAATCTGTCACTGGCTCCACTAATCTGGGCCAGCCTGTCAGCCAGCCTCATCTTTGAATCCAAAACTCACTGTGATTTGAATATCATAATAATAATTGGTGATGGGAAAGACATTGCTAGTAATCCTTGATGTCTAGTCCCTTCTTTTTTCCATGGTGAGAGAACCTCTGACTTTAATTAGACACGGTCTTCGGGATGGCGATCCCACTTCCTAGACTCTCTTATATCTAGATTTGGCCATGTTACCAAATTCTGTTCAGTGGGATATATGCAGAAACGTCACGTAGAAGCTTCTGATAAACTTCGTAAGAGACAGTGTGGGAGCCCTTTGCCTCTACGTCTTCATTATCCTTTCCTCCATCCTCCTGCCATGTGCCAACCACCATCTTGGGCCATGGGCTTGAGGCCAGGCACAGAGGAGCAACAATATAGTAGGAACTTGAGTCTGACCCTGTGGAGAAATAGACATGCCTCAGACCTCTTATACTGAGACATAAATCAACTTTATAAAAAAAGATTTTTAATTTATTCTTTAAAGAGAGAGAGTGTGTGCGCACGCAAGCAAGAGCATGAACGGGGGGAGGGTCAGAGAGAGAGGGAGAAGCAGACTTCCTGCAGAGTAGGGAGCCTGATGCAGGGCTCAATCCCAGGGCCCTGGGATCATGACCTGAGCCGAAGGCAGATGCTTAACCAATTGAGCCACCCAGGCGCCCCCATAAATCAATTTTTATATTTCTTAATACACTCTTTATTTAGGATTTTCTGTTATTTACAGACAAACTGAATCTGAGCTAATATGTTGGAGAAATGAGATGAAGACTGCAGGACAGAAGGAGGGTATTGGTCAGAGGTGCAAATTAAAGGTTTCTCTCATTACCTTATTCAGAACTTTAGACATCTTAAAGAAACTTCCAGGTTTGGTTTGATAGGATCTCATTTGATAGACAAATTGAGTGATCAGAAGGCTTGGAAAGAGTCATCCAGAACTTACTATAGCTCAGAAGCTTAGACATCTCTACTACCACCCCATCCTGAATTGCCTTAAAATTCCGCAGAAGTCAAACACTTTTTTTTTTTTTTAAACAAGGCTTCTTAAAAAGGAGGCATGAAACCAAAGTGGAAGTTTCCTAGTTATATGGTTAAAGTATTCCCAGAAGCTCTGTTGGGTGAGACTGGTTGAGAAATTCTCGACTATACTTATGTGGTTGAAGGACTTGCACGCTTGGTTACTGAAAAATGGAAAGAAAATGCATTAATGAGGATTAGCTCATTATTATAAAATCAGGACTCTCTTTTCTTTAGCCTCTGTATGTTGTCATCTCACAATGAGCTCTGTTTTCCACCTGTGGTGCTCGGCTCACTAATGAGTCAGCATATGCTGGTATAAGCCTTCCTCTGGAAGCCTCGGGAAACCTCTGACAGATGTGATGGGCTTTGTCTAGTGGAGGGAAGAGAATCCTGGCTCTAGGACTAAGGATAGGGAAGTTTATATCTCTTCTTTGGAGAATATGTTTATGCGAACTCCCTCAAGGGCCTTGATCTCCCACGTACCTGCAGATTTGGTTACACAGAAGATTCCAGGAAGCCAGAGCTAAATATTTTCTTAGTTTCATAATGACCATCAGAGTGAAATTTTTGGAGGCAGGGGATAAAGAAGGACAAAGCTCCCCTGCTATGGGCTCTTTGGAGAGTTCATTCAAAGATCAGAGTCGTTCAAGTTGTAACGGGTGTAGGAAAAATGACAAAGGTCAAGAACATTGGATAGAGTATACCAATTGAAAAGAAAAACCAAACGATGTAATGCTCATTTTAGTGGTTATTTTTCTTACCTTCTAATAAAAGACTGTTGAAGATAAGAAGGAAGTGATCAAGTGAGAATAGGACAGGCTCTGCAATCACTATTTGAGGGGTGGTGGCCAAGAGGGAAAGCATTCCTGATGTAGCTTCCACACCGCCCCCTCTTCTGGTTGGACTCCACTCTCCACGACCTTGAGATGAAACTGTTGCTTCTAAAACACTCTGTTCAATAGGAAACTGAGAGGGTTAGTTCATCAATAGACCCTCACAGTGAGAGATTAACTGGCTAGTGTAGGAATTTAGGGCCTGTTGGAGTTGAACGCAAGACAGGTACATTTTGAAGGGTGTTTAGGGGAAGGACATTTGGAGACCAGGTCACTGCTGGGTTAGGGCAGATGAAGGCCCGGACAGTGTCCATCTAATCGGCAGAGAGCCAAGGGCAGGGTGAGTAGTAAAGCACAAAAATGTGAGATGGGGGAGGTTAAAGGCAACATAAATTTGTATCAAGGTGGCTTTGTATTCAATACTTAATTGAGAAAGCATATTTCCAAATACCCAGCCTTTCCCTTGCTAATTAACACTTTTAAAATGATGAGCTTTGGAGACAATGAATATCAGGATCTCTTTATTTTTTCTCACTTATGGAGATCAGATGCGAAGCTTTAGAAATCAGAAGAGAAACAAAGGAGTTGGAAAAGTTTATTTCTGTTTGTGTCTGGGGAGATCCCAGCTTGATCTCAAGCTGTGTTTACTTCTTAGAGACATGTTGGGATTCTTGGTGGGGGAGAACCTGAAGAAATGTATTTGCACAAATGCTGGACGATGGTCCTGGGAGAAAACTCACCCTAAGGGAGGAAACAGTTAGCATTTGATCTAGTAGAAGAGATTTAGGCTATTGGCCATCCAGAGGGGAGAAGGAGACTTTTGGGCAATTCATGCTATCACCTGGCTCCCTCCCGCCCCCGCCGCCTGGATGGAGGGTGAAAATTGAATCTTTCAAGAAACTCTGTAAGACATATTTGCAAAACAGTATTGTGACGCAGAGTCTATAGCAGAGGTATAGGTCCCGCTTCTGTGTGGAAAACAGTGGCTTTGGTGGACTTAGGACTCCAGAGGACACACTTCGGAAACTTCAGGTTGTCAACACCGACCAAAACTTGGTCACAACAGAGCTCAGAGTGAGGAGGTGGTCTTCCAGAGAGGTGGCTGCAGTGCTCAATGGAAACCAAAGGAGCCGAAGAGCACACGGAAGAACCCCAAGGATGGGGCTGAGGAGAAGAGAAGTGGAAGAAAAGTAGGAGATGTCTCATGGCAGAGGACCTGACTTGATTGTGAATAGAACAAGATCACTGGGACCCCTTTGTTCTCCTGGTGGGGGGGGTATCAAATATATTAGAGTGATACAGAGGTCCATGGAGCACAGGACACGTGTGTGTGTGTGTGTGTGTGTGTGTGTGTGTGTG